>NC_091312.1:8214535-8279535 GCF_038502225.1 Cherax quadricarinatus | reverse complement strand
GTGTGTGTGTGTGTGTATGTGTGTGTGTGTGTGTGTGTGTGTGTGTGTGTGTGTGTGTGTGTATGTGTGTGTGTGTATGTGTGTGTGTGTGTGTGTGTGTGTGTGTGTGTGTGTGTGTATGTGTGTGTGTGTGTGTATGTGTGTGTGTGTGTGTGTGTGTGTGTGTGTGTGTGTGTGTGTGTGTGTACTCAAGATATTTACAACTGGTACGAACTAAGAAGTCAGAGAATCTGATTAATAATTGCCATATCACAAAAAAATAATAAATGGCTATGGATAAACAATATTTTATCAAAAAGGTGAATAATACTTCAAGTTGAATTTCTCATTGAAGATACAATAATTATTGTCTTGTATGACGCAGGTAATTAATATATGCACACCGACAACTTCACTTCTCTCATCGTATATATGTTAACACTTTACTTTTGTCTGTATTTTAGGCATTAAAGTATTCTTGTCTGGTGATAAGAAGGTTACTGTGCAGCCTTCATGACCATCATGCAGTCGATAGGCTTTAAACCCCATAAACCATCCTAACCAGTGTACACAATAATAATAATAATAATAATAATAATAATAATAATAATAATAATAATAATAATTGTCTTATACAAAAGATATAATTTTGATTGTCTAAGAACTGGGTCTAACAGTTCCTAGAATCGGCGTAAAGGAACAGCGATAATTTAGTTATTAAACAAATAACTAATTACAGATTGCAGAGTGAATAAATTATATAAAATAAATGTGAGGACGTAAAGTTTCCTAAAGAAATTTTAGATTATTTGCATAATTCTCATAGTTAAGGAGATATTACATCAGTAAACAATATACAAATAAAAGTTTTAGATATATTTTTCAACAACAGTTGGTTATAACTACGACCATAATTTTTCAAGGGGTGGACCGGTAAGCCAGTGGAAGGCCTCGGTCAGTGGGCCAAAAGCTCCAACTGTGGGTTATCATATGACTAAGACCCGCGTCAAGAAACACTGGTCCAGTTTCCTTACAAACCTTATACCTACCAACCATATTTTGCAAACACCTTTGACTAGGTTGTGAACTTTAAAGCGAAATATAACAAACAATTTCCACATTTTTTCACTACTGAACTGGACAAGTTGATTAAGAATCTTAACTGGAAAACAACAACATACATTTCCACCAACACGAAGATGATGTACAGGGAGAGAACATGATAGATGCTGAAACAATTTGATGATCCCCTTATATTTCCTTCGTTCTTTCTTCCTCCTCCTTCTCCTCTTCTTCCTCCTCCTCCTCCTCCTCCCCTCCTCCCCTTCCACCCCCGGTGGAGAGGGTGACGGTGCACTTGCAGTCGTGGTTGAAGACGCTACACTGCCAGCTACTGTGTGCTTCGCGCTTTTACCTGCTAAATTATAAATACGCGACGCACAACACACCACCCCATTTGTCAAAAAAAAAAATAGAATTAAAAAATTATGGCGGCGATGTCTGAGAATGATAAAATGACGTAAACTGTGTTCCCACAGTTTACGTCATGCCACAGCCCCGCGGGACGTGGGGCTGTGTGGAGGGTAATTACAAATAAGGTTAATACTTGCGCTGTTGACATATAACTCCATTATGTCAGGTATATCACCTGTAAGTCATGGGCAGCCCTTACCTGTGTGTTGGGGCAAAGGCGTTGAATTGGTTAGTCTTAACAACCCCGCTTATATACCCTAATGCTGCAGCAGAACGGTGAAACAAAGGATTTGATGAAGACTTATCTGGGTATGTGTAGCGTACCCACGAACTGAATAACGCCGAAATCGTTGGCTTAGATTGAAGAGATGACGCTGGACGCCTTCACCTCTGTCGTCTGCTTTTCACACATCGCCTGACGACTACCACGAATGAGCCACACTTGCTACACTCGCTGATAAAACATAATTCGCGGCAGGAAGAGTCTTTCCTGGAGATTGTCAGTGTATGTCACGTGTTAAAGATACGCATGAAAACGGCCACAAATGTTTCTATGTTTCAATGTAGTGTGGCCTGGGTGTAGCCCGGGTATGGCCCGGGTATGGCCCGAGTATGGCCCGGGTATGGCCCGGGTATGGCCCGGGTATGGCCCGGGTATGGCCCGGGTATGGCCCGGGTATGGCCCGGGTATGGCCCGGGTATGGCCCGGCCGGACACCCAGAACGGTCCGTCACATCTTCACTCTCCGAAAACAAACTGCAGTCTTCCCTACCAGCCTCCGCACCATCCTTTCCAGGGATGTTCTGTTGACATGTGGTCTACAGATATTAGGTGCCAGTACTTGCAACTGAACACAATCAAGGATTACTGTTTCCTTGAGTCCTAGATGCAGGCTGTAGGGCATAATGCCCCTAGCTATATTATCAAGTTCGAGGCAAATTATCTCGACGTGTATGTAACTTCTGGCAGAGACTATCGCAAGGAGGCCAGAGATCTTGTGATGCCTGTCTAGCATATGCAACTGATCTATGATTAGTTTCACTCTAATTTTGCTTGTTAATGGACACGTACAAACTGAGATGTTGTTTTGGCGTACATATGGGTCTCTCCACATCTCCAGGTGTTCGAACAAGAAGGATCGTCGCCCCCTTGATAGTGTGATCGCCACTCCCTGAGAAGAGAGACGTCGCCCCCTTGATTGGAGAATTTTCTCCAATTAATAGTAGTATCAATAATAGTAGTAGTAGTAATAGTAGTATCAGTAATAGTAGTAGTACTAGCACTAATAGTAGTATCAATAATAGTAGTAGTAGTACTAGCACTAATAGTAGTGATAATAATAGTAGCAGTAGTAGTAACAGTATTGGTAGCAGTAGTACTAATGTTAGCAGTAGCATATTTAATGGAAAGCTCTAAACTCTTTATTGTTGCCCAAATACGTTTCCTTTCTCATTTTGTGGTAACCCCAACCAGCGCCGGATTTAGATGAAGAGACGTCCTAGGCTGTTCCACTTGTGAGGCGCCTCACAATCCTCAGCCTCACCACTGGAGGAAGATCTAAGAATTTTTTAAATAAAATTCAGTGAAGTCAAGGATGATGACGGGTGTTTAAAATTCCTCAGTTCACAATTACTCCTCTTCAGAACATAAGATGTTATTGTTAAATGCCATAGTGATTAAAAAAAAGCATAAGTGTTAAAATTAACACTGTGAAAACTTTCAATAACCGAACTTTGTAAACATTTTGTGGAATAAGCAGGAATTTTTAGGAAAGTGAAATTTTAAATTTACTCTTCTATTCTTTAAAACAAACATGTTCTTTTAAAATACATATGAAGAAATAAAGAAACTATAATCATCAAATACACAAAGATTAAACAAAAGCTCTGCGCCTGCGCTGATGGGTAGGAGAGAGGTAGAGACGGGGCATCAGGGAGCGGGAGTGTTTTGAATGGAGTTAAGAGGCTGGGAAAGCATGGGACCAGGAAATTGGCGTTTACGGCGGCCTAAGGATTAATATAGGCCTCACTTCATAATAGGAAGTGTCGTAACTGTTCCTGGTGAAGAGTGAGGGAACGTGATTTACGGGACCACCGTAATAAGTGGCAAAATTAGTGAATAATGGTGGATGCCATGGAGTGTGTTCAAGGGAAAATACCCGTGATTTAATCATCACTCATCGGTCTCAAAACTTAATAGAGCGACCTCTAACATGTATACTAGTTATGAGGCGTTAAACTGTATGGTGGGCTGTGAAGTAATCAGTGATAATAACACTAAGTTAAGGAATCGTTGAAGTGATACGAGATGCCATTCCCAGAGTGAGTGAACACGAGTAGACCTCGTGGTTCCTGTCCCGAGGATAGTGAAGTTTTTATGGAGTCACGACTTCTAAACCGGGACAAACCAACGGATACCTCGTCCTGCTGGAATAAGAACCGTGTCGGTGTAACAGGGCATACAAATGAGATGGTGAATGGAGGAAATAAGGAGCATCAATCACCCACAGTTAAGTAACCCTTCTAGTTATAGCAGACTGATACTGGCCAGTTAGGTATGTTGTAATTGGATAGGTTGTGAGTGATCCAGCTACATGAAGTGACCACCAGAGAATATCTGGTAAGTGGTGGTATTATATACAAGTGTTTTTTCCTTGATGGATATATCCATGTGTAACCTACCCCCTCCCCCCCTTCATTCAGTTAAACTAATATATCTATACAGTCCACAATTAATTAGTAGCGCCGTACTTGCGGGTGCCAATTCATACTAGTCTCGGATAGATATGAGTAAGATTGTGAGGTCGAAGGAACCACCTGCAGTGACCAGGGATGGCTAAGTTTTCTCACATGTCTATACGGAGTGACTACGGTAAACAATATGGTTGTTGTCTCCCAATGAGATTACTTGTATGAATGTAATGTTGAGGTACATACCGATAACCCCTATAAAATTTTCCATATTGGCTACAAACTGTCTCGGCAATTATTAATTCCATAAATTTTCCCTCTATGGAGGTTAGGCTTATTGGTCTATAGTTCGAAGCTAAGGACCTGTCACCTGCTTTGAAAATAGGTATCACATTTGTCATTTTCCACTTATCTGGCACCATGCCAGTCTGTAGTGATATGTTGAAAAGATTAACCAAAGGTTTGTTAAGCTCCTCTTTACATTCCTTTAGAACCCTTGCATACAGTTCATCAGGGCCTGGGGATTTGTTAGGTTTTAATTTATCTATTTGCCTAAGGACCATGTCACTTATGACCCTAATCGTGCATAGTTTATTATCGTCCTGTTCTACATAATTTATTATTTCTGGAATATCGCTAGTATCTTCCTGTGTTAAAACTGAGAGGAAGTATGTGTTAAAAAGTCAACACATTTCCTTATCACTGTCCGTGAGCTGACCCGAGTAACTTTTGAGTTGGCCTATCTTGTCCCTGATCTTACTTCTGTATACCTGAAAGAATCTTTTTGGGTTAGTCTTCGATTCTCTTGCAACTATAACTTCATAATTTCTTTTTGCTTTTCTTATTCCCTTTTTTATTTCTCTTTTTTAACTGAATATATTGATTTCTTAATTGCCCCTCTCCTCTTTTCATTTGCCTATATATGCCTCTCTTTTGACCAGTGTGATGTTTTAATCTATTGTTCATCCATTTAGGATCATTTTTGTTTGATCTGATTTCCCTATTTGGTACATAAGCTCTCTGAGCAGCTAGAACATGCCCTGGAAAACGTCATATCGGCAATCATCACCACCTACCTGACCCATAGTCAGGTCATTCCAGTTCAGCCCACCCATGTAATTTTTCAGTCCTATGAAATCAGCCAAGTGGAAGCCAGGGACAGAGATTTGATTGCCATTATTAGGGGAATTCCATGATATATTAAAACTGACTGATTTGTGATCACTTTCCCCAAGCTCATCATTGACATCAAGATTATTAATTAGTGTTTCCCTGCTGGCAAGAACCAAGTCAAGCAGGTTAGTTTCTCTTGTTGATTCTGTCACAAACTGTTTTAAAAAACAATCCTGAATCGTATCAAGAAAGTCACTTAACACTAAATTTCCTGTCATATTGCTCCAGTCAATCTGTCTATAGTTGAAATTTCCCATTAGCACAACATTTTCGTATGTAGATGCCTTATGAATTTCATCTCATAGAAGTTTACTGCACTCCCTATCAAGATTTGGGGCCCTGTAAATCACATCCAAAATTAGTTTTTCATGGCCCTCGAGAAGCTGTAACCAAACAGATTCAGGGCTGATGCTTCTGATTTTATATCTTGTCTAACAAAACAATTTAAACTGTATCTGACTTACATCGCTACTCCACCACCCTTCCTGTTGACCCTGTCAGTGTGGAATAATTTATAGCCTTGTATGTGACATTCAGAAGGCATCTCTCTATCTTTCAGACTGAGCCAGGTTTCTGTTATAGCAATGATATCTATGTTTGCTGCACTTGCAATTAATCTTAGCTCATCTATCTTATTTCTTACACTCCTGCTATTAGTATAGTAAACCTTAAGGGAGCTAATCCCTTGCTGCCCTCTGCTGTCTCCCTTTGTTTGCTGACCTGATCTATTGTCTTTATTTATAACTTCATGATGAATGTCTTTTATACATTTACTGTTTTCAACCCTAGTGTTGCAACCTGACTGTTTCCCACACACACACCTCTATCTTCTATCAGTTTAAAATCCTAGGCATTTCAGCAATGGCCCTCTCGATCGAATTTGCAAGTGCTACCACCCCTGCCCCAGAGAGATGTACTCTATCCCTTGCAGACATATCATGTTTCCCATAAAAGTTGTCCCAGTTGTCAATGAATGGAATTGCAAGTTCCTTATAGTATCTGTCTTGCCAGCAATTTACACCAATTGCCCTAGACAACCATTCATTGCCCACTCCCCTTCTAGGAAAGATGCTAAATATGATTGGAACCCCTCCCTTAGACTTAATTAAATCTATAGCTGACCTGTAGTTATCTAGCAGTTCTTCTCTCCTACCCTTCCCAATATCATTTCCACCAGCAATGAGACAGATAATAGGCTTGTTCCCATTACCTGACATATGTTATCCAACCTGTTGGCTATGTCACTAACACCAGCTCCTGGGAAGCACACTCTGTCTCTTACCTTCTTATTCCTATTACAGAAAGCACGGTCCATATATCTTACCTGTGAGTCACCAACCACAAGGATGCGCTTACCTCTATTTGCAGGGGAAGTAGTACCTTTACCTTCACTGGCCACTGAAGTACACTCATCCTGAAGAACAAAGAAGCGACTTCCTACCTTCAAACCTTCTCTCTCAACTTTCCTTATCTTGATGCTCCTCCCATTACTAGGAACCTCTTGCCACTTGTAGCAGGTGCTGGACTGCACCTCACTGCTGGTAGCTGCTACTACCTCCCCACCTACAGCCTCCTCGCAGCGAGTGACAGACTGCACCTCACTGCTGGTAGCCTCATTTCCCTCCACCATTCCAGCCACCTCACACTCACTCCCTAACCCATTAATGTGAACCTTCAGCCTCCTAATTTCCTCCTGGAGAAGCAAGACTTCCTCCTTCAACTCTCCAATCTCAATTTTTAAAACACTCCAGCAAGCAAGCCATGGCTTGCTTGCTGGGTACACAGACTATAATTATTATTATACATAAATTATTAATGTTATGAGAAAGGAAATTTTTACTAGCACTTACCATTTAATTACTGGAAAATAATTAATGCTGATGGAACACACCCTAACTGTGGAAAATTGCATTTATCTGAATGTATCATTATATACATAACAGTAAATGAACAAAGATAATTATTATTTATCAGTTAGACAAGTAGGAATTTGGGACACCTAGGTCCCAAAAAATGTCCCCCTTTGATACCTACCACTGTCATATCCACAAGTTGCTCTGGACCTATTAATTAAATAAAATATACATCACCAGGAATGCTGGTAAATATATAAATTTGTGGACTGTATATTAAAATTAAAAAAGGATTATAGTATATACACACATTTATATAACAGAAAGAGAATATCTTAATCGTAACACTCACCAATTTGACTGGAGATTAATGTGTCATGCTCAGAAAACCTCACTGTCTATACATGAAAATAACAACTGGCCAGAGTTATAACATAACAGACTTATCTGAGGTTCCTGGAGTTGTCCTGTCCTGTCGCCTGATATCTCAAGTTATACAGGAATGCACGTCCAACAATTTTGCCTCCTATTTGAGAGGTGTCAGCCCAATTTTAACCTCTAGAGCACGAAAAATTCCTTCCCATTACACTAACGTTGTATCCAATTCAAATTAACAATGGCGACTGTCCCTTCTCCCCGGCTCAGTTTCCCATTTTCTATGACATAAATGCTATTAAATACAGTATGGCCATCTATATACATATAAATACTGAATTTCTGGAAAATATATACAGTATTTTCCACACTAATAATACCCTAATATTATTCAAATTTACACATGCTGAATTTAGAAAATTCCAAAATTTTCCACGACGTGTGTGGTTTTAACACTTTTCTCTCTGTATAATGTAGATAGCCCAGTACATTTTCCCCTCTTTATAATAATGGTTTCCCCAACACTTTTCCTTCCCTTCTTTTGTATACAACAAGCATGTTTGCTTATTGTAAAACTGCATTATTGTTGTGTTCTGATGTCAATACATAATAAAGATATGAAATTTGTGGAAAATTTTGAATTTTCGGAAGTCAGCATGTGTAATTTTGTTTAAAATAATAACTGTGTATTAAAATTATACTGATCTGACTCTTGGAAAATCTGCGCCTGCGCGAGGGGGAGAAGAGGAACGCCATAATGGAGGTTCAGTGAAGTGAGGTGATAATAACCGTGGAATTAAATCAAGTTTCATCGAGGACAAATTGTAGTGAAATGGCCTCAGATGAACAGCAAATAATGCGGTGAGGCACTACACTGCGAACTGGGAAGAAAATAGTGAAGAGACCACTAAAACATAGTGGATAAATGGTGAAATAGGGAGTTCGCCATATTGAAATTAGGAGTGGAACCACATGGTAATTTTGTGTGAATATTTCGGCGTTTCCCTAGGCTTAATGGGGTTCAAGCCTCCCAAATAGGAAATATAGTCCTGCTGAAGGCACAACAATAAACTGGCAGGACATCCAGGCTTCATACCCACAGATAAGTAAACTGTCTTTTTATGTTGAGCTAGCTGGCCAGTTTAGGCTCTTCATTTTAAGGCAGGTGTTGCGGGTGATCTAGCTGCATCAAGCGACCTCCAGAGAAAACTGGTAAGTTAATATTAGGAATCTTATATGTGTGTGTGTCAATGGAATATAATAATGACTTTAATTATATTGTACCCCCTTCCCCTTCTCCTTCCCTCAGTCCAAATTAATTTATGCAGTCCACTTAACTGAAATATTATTAACAGAGTTACTAGTTTATTAATTTCAATAATTTATAGGTCCAGGGTTATGTGTGTACTAGGGAACTGTGGGTGTCGGAGGGGATGTTCGTCGGTGACATAGAATATCCAAAATTCCCACATACCTCAGAGGTGCAACAAAATATAAGCAGTTCTACTCAGTTGCCTTCTAATCAAATTATTTGTGAATACAGTAGTAAGGTTCATGCAGGTAATTTATTTCTCAGAAACTTAAAACAACTACATTTCTTATGCTTGGTGGCTCCTTGTTTTATGTTGTTAGGTAAGACACATATGCAACAGTTAGGTATTTTTATTTCGAAACGTTTCACCTACACAGTAGGCTTCTTCAGTCGAGTACAGAAAAGTTGATAGAAGAGACGTGAAGACAATGTAATCAGTCCATCACCCTTGAAGTTTTGAGGTGGTCAGCCCCTCAGTCTGGAGAAGAGTATTATTCCATAGTCTGAAACAATATGGAGTTGAAGTGACAGGATGAAGCCTTATATACCACCAGGAGGTGAGATGTAGTCCACTAGTAGAGGTAAGAATGTAGTCGTTGGCAGGTCACGTCCCTCTCAAATCCAGCCATTCTCACTAGTAGAAGTTGTCCAAGTTGTTTTCTGTTCTGTACCAGGATACCCTTGTGTTGCAGTGTCTGACTTCAACTCCATATTGTTTCAGACTATGGAACGATACTCTTCTCCAGACTGAGGGACTGACCACCTCAAAACTTCAAGGGTGATGGACTGATTACATCGTCTTCACGTCTCTTCTATCAACTTTTCTGCACTCGACTGAAGAAGCCTACTGTGTAGGCGAAACGTTTCGAAATAAAGATACCTAACTGTTGCATATGTGTCTTACCTAACAACCTGTCGGTATGTTATACCATTTTAATATTCACTCCTTGTTTTATGTGAGCTGCTGCTTCTGACTCTAGAACATGACTCCATCTAAGTGTTTCTGTAACCTTAATTTACATCATACTCGCCAACACTGTCAATGCTGAATTGCAGAAAATATCTACCTGGATGATGACTAATAAACTGACCCTAAATACTGACAAAACCTATTTCATTCAGTTTGGAACCAGAGCTGCAAATGTTCCACTTAACATAACACTAAATGGATCTCCCATCACAAGACTCACAGAGGAAAAATTCCTAGGAATCCACCTAGGCAGTAGCCTCAAATTCCAGACACATATACAACAAATTTCCAAGAAAATCTCTCAGACAGTAAGCATACTATCAAAGATACGGTGCTATGTTCCACAATCAGCTCTCCTTGCACTGTATCATTCACTCATCTATCCTCATCTCACATATGGAATTTGTGCATGGGGATCAACAACATCATATCACCTAAGGCCTCTAATAACCCAGCAAAAGGCTGCAATCAGAATGATATTCATATTCATAGTTTATTTGAACATGATACATAGTTGTATAAGGAATTATAGTATTAGTTGGGGGTACATGCCAAAAGCCCGTTGTATGCAAAGCATTATGGGCAGGCTTAAAATTAACTTAAAATTAACAAGCAATGAAAGGTTCAGTGGTAGAAACTACAGTAAAATAATTTACAATATGAAGTACAATTGAGTATCTGAAACAATGAAATTTGAACATTTCGATTTTGAAGCGTTATAGTTGTACAAATTTGTCGCATTATAATGTATAACAAACAAGATGATCAATTTACTGTATGTTGTCTTGAAGTTTTAAGATTTAAGTAATTGGGAGAATCATTGGTAATGTTAAATATTGAGTGTTGATTATTTAGTCCTGGGCAAGTAAGTGGTTTTTTTAGGAGAGTCTTAAATTGACTTTCAGGCCTGGTTACTTTAGTATGTTCTGGTAATGAATTCCAGATTTTAGGGCCCTTTATGTGCATAGAGTTTTTACACAGTGTGATACGGACACGAGGTATATCAAAAAGAGATCTGTGTCTTGTGTTATGGTCATGTGTCTTGTTAAGGCTGGTGAGGAGGAGTTTGAGTGGAGGGTTTATGTTAGTGTGTATTGTTCTATGTATGTAGTAGACACAAGAATAAATGTGGATGTTCTTTTTGGTAAGCAAATTTAGACTTTTGAATAGAGGTGGAGTATGTTGTCGCGAGTGGGAATTTGTTATCATTCTGACTGCAGCCTTTTGCTGTGTTATTAGAGGCCTCAGGTGATTTGATGTTGTTGACCTCCATGCACAAATTCTATATGTGAGATAAGGGTAGATGAGTGAGTGATACAGTGCAAGGAGAGCTGGTTGTGGAACATAGTACCGTATATTTGATAGTTTGCCTACTGTCTTGATTTTCTTGGAAATTTGTTGTATATGTGTCTGGAATTTGAGGCTACTGTCTAGTTGGATTCCTAGGAATTTTCCCTCTGTGAATCTTGTGATGGGTGATCCATTTAGTGTTATGTTAAGTGGAACATTTGCAGCTCTGGTCCCAAACTGAATGAAAAAGGTTTTGTCAGTATTTATGGTAAGTTTATTCGTCATCATCCAGGTAGATATTTTCTGCAATTCAGCATTGACAGTGTTGGCGAGTATAGCTGGGTTTGGGTGTGAGAAGACGTATGTAGTGTCATCTGCAAATAATATGGGGTTTGAGTAGCTGTGATGCATTCGGTAGGTCATTGATGTAGATGAGAAAGAGGAGTGGTCCCAGGACACTTCCCTGTGGGACTCCTACTGTGATTGGTTGTGTGGAAGAGTTTGCACCATTTGCGTACACGTATTGGCTTCTGTTACTAAGTATGACTTTAGGTAGTTGAGGGAGTGGCCTCTTATACCACAGTGTGTTAATTTAGTGTGCAGCAATTCATGGATGACTGTATCAAAAGCTTTACGTAAGTCAATGAAAATTCCTCGTGGGACTTCTTTCTTCTCGAGAGCGGTATATATTAGCTCTAGCTTGTGTATAATAGCATCATTTGTGCTTTTATTATTCCTGAATCCAAACTGAAGGGGGTTTAGTATATTGTTTGAGATAAGGTAGGAATAGATCCGTCTATGAATTAATTTTTCAAAGATTTTAGAGAGTAGTGGTAAGTTAGATATTGGTCTATAGTTATTCAGGTCGGCTTGATCACCTCCTTTGTGGATCGGGGTAACCCTCGCTATTTTGAGAACTGCTGGAAAGGTGGAGGATTCAATGGATTTGGTAAAGTGTTGCAATAATTTGTGACAGTACTGGTGAAGCTTTTTAGTACATAAAAGTAGGCAAGTTGTTTATGTCTCCTGCCTTGTTCTTAAGGGTGTTGATGATGAGCGAGACCTCTGTTGGGTTGGTTGGAGCTTGGAATACTGTATGCGGGTAGGTGCCTGTGAGGTAGTCTGATGGACGGGTGTTTGAGCTTGGGATTTTGCTGGCTAGATTCTTTCCTATGGTGGAGAAGAAAACATTGAGTCTGTTTCCTGTTTCAGTTGGTGGGAGTAGGGGTTCGTCTGATTTTGTTAATTTAATTGTTTTGTTTTTGGATATCCTTTTAGTTCCTAGAATTTCAGATAGGGTTTTCCAGGTCTTTTTTATAACACCTTTGATGTTTTGTAATCTGTTTTCATAAAACAACTTTTTATACGATCTTATCAGGCTGGTAAGGGCTGACGAGTAACGTTTAGACTGTTCTCTAGTTATTTGACCCATTCTGTACTTTTTTCATATTGGTGCTTTGTGTTAATGGATTTGAGAATGGTGGGTGTTAGCCATGGACTACTTAGTCTCTTTGCTGTGAGCTGTTTAGTTTTTTAGGGCAATGCTTGTTACAGAGGTAGTGGGTTCTTTTTATGAAATTATTAATACATTCATTAGTGTCTGTATATGTTTCAAGCTCATTATGCCAGTCGCCATTATTCATAGCTGCTATAAAGTTATTTACAGCTGTTTCGTTATGCAGTCTGAAGGTAACTTTAGTAGTGTCTTGGGGCAATTTACCTAAGTTGGTTATGAGAAAGGTAGGGTAGTGGTCTGTAGTGTTGTCTGTGATTATGCCTGATTTTAAAGGGGATATGGTGTTAGTCCAGATGTGGTCCAATAAAGAGATACTATTCTTGGAGATTCTTGTAGGTTTTGATATTGTTGGTAGCAACAAGCAGTTGTTCATAGTGTTTGTGAATTCAGTTACTTGTGGGTCCTGGTCATGTAGTAGATTTATGTTCAAATCTCCTGTTAGTAGTAGGTGGTATTTGTTCGTATGTGCATCAGTTATCAAATTCCCTAATTGTTAACTAAAGTGGTAAATGTTTGACTGTGGTACTCTGTAGATGTTTATGAATGTGAGGGGATTTTGCAGGTCTTTTCATTTAAATTTAGCTATAATATATTCACCATGCCCATCCCTTGTGCAAGAATTATTGATACAGTCAAGTTGATTTGAGTAGTATATAGCTGTTCCACCCCCTTGCTGGTCTGTCCTACAGTTGTTTATAGCTGTGTATCCAGGAATGGCATAGACATCTGTAGTACCAGGCTTTAGCCAAGTTTCTGTGAGTGTGATGACTGACATACTGGAATTAAGGGAACCGAGTAATGCTGTGAGGTCATCGTAATGTTTGCTCAAGGATCTGACATTGTAATTAAAGATAGTTATGTTATTGTTAGCTCTGAGTAATGTCTTAGTTTGGTCTGCTGTATAATAATTACAGTTGCTGTTTGATTCATGTAAGTCATTTAATAAAAGGTTAAAATCTGGATCAATGTTTGTAATCATAAGAATGAGAGTGACTCTGCAACTAGGTTTTTGAGTAAGTATTGTGTTGAACTTAATAATTAAGATACTTAACTAATTTATCTTACTAGCTAATGGATTATTACACTAGTTTTTTTTAAGATACAGAATTACAGTTTCCTCTTTATAAGGTACAGATTTTATAAATTAATATTAAACTGTTTTAATTTTGGGGTTTGACAAAGGTGTAGATTTTGAATAGATGTTTACTGAATATAATAAAATGAAATAAGAGAAACAGAAGTTTATAATACTAGATTATGTAAGTAATTATAAAATAATACAAAGATTATAATTCTTATTATGGCACAAGTTTGACAATATAATATTGCACTGGTTATCAGTTCTATAATCTTAGATTACAATACTAAGCAAGTAATGGTATATTAAAATTAAAAAAAAGAACTGAAAAGAGTTAGTGTAGAGGATATAGTGATCAATGTACAAAAGTAAAATGGACTGGTAGTAAATATGGTGTTTAATAAAATTTTAGTAAGTGATAATGATTACAAAAAATATTAATTAAAAAAAGTTTATTTCAAGTATTAAATTTTTAAGAACAGTTATTTGGATTTAGTATTACACTGGTAGTTATACTGGATGTTATTTGTCAGTACAAGGTATTTAAGAGTAAGGAACTACACTAAGATAGTAAATGTGGTATTAAAACAGGTTATGGTAATTAAACAAGTAATGGTAATTAAAATAATATGTCGAAAATTTTAAGAGTAAAATTGGACTGATAGTAATAATGGTATTAAATAAAATTTTTAGTAACTAACAGCAATTAATAGTATTTAAAAAATATGGGATTGTAAAATGGACAGAAAGTATTTATTAAGCAAATATTTAAGCAAGCAATAGTAATAAAGAAAATTACATAACATAAGGTGACTTATTCTTACTAGTAAAATCACATTACTGAGGTAGTTGATTTTTTTATATTACTAAGCGATTACACTGTGCAGCACTCGCGACAACATACTCCACCTTTATTCAAAAGTCTAATTTGCTCACCATAAAGAACATCCACATTTATTCATGTGTCTACTACATACATAGAACAATACACGCAAATATAAACCCTCCACTCAAACTTCTCATCAACCTTAAGAAGACACACGACCATAACACAAGACACAGATCTCTTTTTGATGTACCCCGTGTCCGTATCACACTGTGTAAAAACTCTATGCACATAAACGGCCCCAAAATCTGGAATTCATTACCAGAACATACTAAAGTAACCAGGCCTGAAAATCAATTTAAGTCTTTTCTAAAAAAAAAAAAAAAACACTTACTCGCCCAGGACTAAATAATCAGCACTCAATATTTAACATTAACAATAAATCTCCCAATTACTTAAATTTTAAAACTTCAAGACAACATACAGTAAATTCATCATCTTGTTTGTTATACATTGTAATGCGACAAATTTGTACAACTATAATGCTTCAAAATCAAAATGTTCAAATTTCATTGTTTCAAATACTCAATTGTACTTCATATTGTAAATTGTTTACTGTAATTTTTACCACTGAATCTATCATTGCCTAGATAATCTTAAGTTAATTTTAAGCCCGCCCATAATGCTTTGCATACAAGGGGCTTTTGGCATGTATACCCAACTACTATAATTCCTTGTACAACTATGTATCAACTATGATACATGTCAACTATCAACTATGATACATATCAACTATGATACATGCCCGCACATGTCAAAGCCAGTCATAGCATGAACCAGTTCAAGAAGAGTGCCAAAAGGTGTCTGATGAATGTAGCTACAGAAAGGGAGGGGAATGATTTTCTATTTTTTAGCTAACATACGTGTAAATTATACCTTATTCCTAGTAATGACCCTCGTATTGTAGATAGTCTTAATGACCCTCGTGTAGTAGACAGTCTTTTTAGTATGATAATAAGATGTTATCTTCATTATAGAATAATAAGAAAATATTATAACCTTTATATTATAATAATAAGGTAAAAGGACCCCAATGGAAATAAGTCACTCTGTCTGACTTTTTTGGGTTATCCCAGGTTCTCTACACATCTGCTGCTATGTATGATAATTCTATGTAACTGTATTTGTGTATACCTGAATAAACTTACTTACTTACTTACTTACGTACTTATCATGTCCAAATAAACTACATGAATGAATATCTTTGTGATGGATTATATATAATAGTATTCCAAATAAAAATATAGTTTTCTGTATTAAGTAAAGTTACAAAAAACTCTTATTTTAAGAGTGACTAATGTATAGTGATTTTGTACATGTTGATAACGTATGTTTGTTTTTATTTATTTATTTATTTATTTATTTATTTATTTATTAACAATTTGAGCACACATACAGAGGTACAAAAAAAATACAGATAAGAGCAGCATGCCAAAGCCACTTATACTATGCATAGCATTACGGGCTGGCTTAAAATTAACTTAAGATTAACTAAGCAATGATGAAATCAGTGATAAAACATTAATGTAAACAGATTACTATAAAGCACAAGTGAGTATTACAAAGACAGGTCGTATGGTTGCATGCATTGTTGTACATTCAGTCGTATGAAGTATTCTGTTAGGTAGTGTATTTAAAAAATAATAAAGTTAGATTGGGTTTTAGGTTTAACATTTATGTGATATAATTGTGAGAAACATTTAAGATATACAATTTATAAGGTTCAGTTATTCAGTATTTATTTGGTTTTGGGTGAGTAAGTGATCTTTGAGAAGAGACTTGAATTTATAAACAGGTAGTGTTTCTTTTATATTTACAGGTAATGAATTCCAGATTTTAGGGCCTTTTATGTGCATTGAGTTTTTGCATAGTGTGAGATGGACACGAGGAACATCAAAGAGTGATCTGTGCCTTGTGTTATGGTCATGTGTTCTGTTGAGGTTGGCAAGGAGATGTTTGAGGGGAGGGTTAATATCAGAGTTAAGTGTTCTATGTATGTAATAGGTGCAGTAATAAGTATGGATGTTTTGTATGGTGAGTAGGTTTAGTGTATTGAATATTGGTGGAGTGTGCTGCCTGTAGTGAGAATTTGTTATTCTAACTGCAGCCTTTTGTTGGGTAATTAGTGGTCTGAGATGGTTACTTGTTGTTGAGCCCCATGCACAAATTCCATAGGTGAGATAGGGGTAAATAAGAGAGTGATATAGGGCCAGGAGGGCTGACTGTGGAGCATAGTACCGTATCTTCTATAGTATGCCTACAGTCTTGGAAATTTTCTTAGAAATTTGTTGTATATGTGTATGAAATTTGAGTCTATTATCAAGGTAGATTCCTAAGAATTTTCCCTCTGTTAGCTTTGTGATAGGTGATCCGTTTATCATTATGTTAAGAGGGACATCTGTAGCTCTGTTACCAAACTGAATGAAGTAGGTTTTGTCAATGTTTAGTGTAAGTTTGTTAGTCCTCATCCAGGTAGATATTTCCTGTAATTCGGTATTTACCATATTGGCTAGCGTGACTGGGCTCGGGTGGGAGAAGACGTATGTAGTGTCATCTGCAAAAAGTGTGGGTTTGAGTAATTGCGAAGCATTTGGTAGGTCATTTATGTATAGGAGAAAGAGAAGAGGGCCAAGGACACTTCCCTGTGGGACACCAACTGTAATTGGTTGTGCAGAAGAGTTTGCCCCATTTGCGTACACATATTGGCTTCTGTTGCTGAGGTATGACTTGAGGTAGTTGAGGGAGTGCCCTCTTATACCATAGTGTGACAATTTTACGTGGAGCAAGTCATGGTCAACTGTATCAAAAGCTTTACGTAAGTCAATGAAGATCCCCAGTGGGACTTCTTTTTTCTCTATTGCAGTGTATATATGTTCTAGCATGTGTATAATAGCATCATTAGTATTTTTATTAGGCCTGAATCCAAATTGGCAGGGGTTGAGTATGTTTTGGGAGATAAGGTAGGAGTAGATTCGTTTATGAATTAATTTTTCGAAGATTTTTGAGAGAGGGTGTAAATTGGATATTGGCCTACAGTTATTCAACTCTGTTTGGTCTCCTCCTTTGTGGATCGGGGTGACCCTTGCTATTTTGAGTACTGTAGGGAAGGTGGAGGATTCTATGGATTTGTTAAAGAGTGTTGCAATGATTGGTGATAGAACTTGTGACACTTTTTTGTATATAAAGGGTGGTAAGGTATTTAAATCTCCTGCCTTGTTTTTTAGTGCGTTGATAATAAGGGAGACTTCGTATGGGTTAGTCGGAGCTAGGAACAGTGTGTTCGGGTAGTTGCCGGTGAGGTAGTCATTTGGTGGGGTATCTGAGCTTGGGATTTTATTGGCAAGGTTTTGTCCTATAGTGGAGAAGAAATCATTGAGTCTGTTTGCTGTTTCTGTTGGTGGGAGTTGGGGTTCATCTGATTTTGCTATTTCGTGATATCTTTTTTGTTCCCAGAATTTCTGATAGGGTTTTCCAGGTCTTTTTTTATATCACCTCGTAAGTTGGATAATCTGTTCTCATAATACAATTTTTTTGCCCTTCTTATCAGGCTGGTTAGGATTGACGAGTAACGTTTTGTTTGGTCTCTGGTTATGTGACCCATTCTGTACTGTTTTTCATATTGGTGTTTTGTATTTATGGATTTGAGAATGCTGGGTGTTAGCCAGGGACTGTTCAGTCTCTTAGCTGTCATCTGTTTAGTTTTTTTAGGGCAGTGCTTGTTATAGAGGTATTGGGTCTTTTTTAGGAAATTATTAATACATTCGTCAATATCTGTATAGATTTCTAGCTCTGTGTGCCAGTCAATGTTTGCTACTGCTGTTGTGAAGTTATTAATGGCTGCCTCATTGTGAAGTCTGAAGGTGACTTTAGTAGTGTCTTGGGGTAATTTACCAAGAGTTGTTATGAGGAAAGTAGGGTAGTGGTCTGTGGTATTATCTGTAATTATGCCTGATTTTAAAGGGGATATGGTGTTGGTCCAGATGTGGTCAAGTAGGGGAACACTAGTCTCTGTAACTCTTGTAGGTTTTGTTACTGTTGGTAGCAACATACAGTTACTCATTGTGTTTGTGAATTCAGTAACGTGTGGGTCCTGGTCTTGCAGGAGATTTATATTGAAGTCACCTGAGAGTAGTAAGTGATCTTTGTTCATGCGTGCATCAGTTATCATACTTCCTAGGTTTTGACTAAATTGGCTAATGTTTGACTGTGGAACTCTGTAGATGTTTATCAATGTGAGAGGTTTTTGTAGGTATTTGGATTTGAATTTGGCTATTATATATTCCCCATGTTCATCCCTTGTGCAAGTATTAGTGATACATTCTAGTTGGTCTGAGTAGTATATGGCTGTGCCACCCCCTTGTTGGTCTGGCCTACAGTTGTGTATGGCTGTGTAACCAGGAATGGCATAGACATCTGTACTATCAGGCTTTAGCCAGGTTTCAGTTAGTGTAATGATGGACATATTGGCATGTAAGGAATTTAGTAATGCTATGAGGTCATCGTAATGCTTGCTTAAAGATCTGATATTGTAGTTAAAGATAGTTATGTTGTTGTTGGCACTGAGAAGTGCCTTTGATTGTTCTGCAGTGTAGTAATTACAGTAACTGTTTGATTCATTAAGTCATTAAATAAGAGGTTGGTATCAGGATCAATGCTTGTAATCATAAGATTTGTAGTGAATCTATAGTTAGAATTAAGTATAAAACAAAGTAAATAGTCTTAAGCTAAAAAATAGCACCTGAATTATTTAACAAATGTAAAATAATGAGCTAAGGTAGTTTTTTTTTTTTTTAAGCTAAAATAAAGGAGACAATATAAAAGGGACTAATACAAATAAAGTGATGATCAAATAATGGAGCTTGGGAATATGATAGTAGGTAGTACTATAAAGGTAATTCTTTAAAGTTAGAATTATAGTATAAAATTATAATATAAAAGGGACTAATATAAGTTGTGGTGAACAATAAAGTGGTAATCAATTAAATGAGCTTTGGAATATAATGGCAAAATTGTGAACTTATTCTACTTTAGCACCTGAGAATAGCACCTTGATTATTTTAACAATTGTGAATATATAAACTAGGGTAGTTATATAAAGCTAAAATAAAGGAGAAAATATATAAGGGACTAAAATTAAGTAATGATAAACAAAGTTAAATGGACAGATGGTCACTATGAAATAATATTGGTTTAGGAGTAAGATCTGATTTGCAATATTAAATAAATTGAGCAGTTTATTGCACAATAAAAGTAAAAAAAATGAGGTAGTTGGTACTAGCTAGCAAAAGATAGTTTTGGTACTTGCAAAAAAGTAATTGGAATATATACTAATTGCATACACAATGAAAAGTGACTAAAAAACAAGTAGTGATAAACAAAATTAAATGGACAGGTAAGAATAATGAATATTATTAATTTGGAGTAAGATTTGACTTGTAATTTAAAATTATGAGCAATTAATAGCAGTAAGAAAGAAGTATAGAGTATTGGAGGTAGTTGGCATTAGCTAGTGATGAAAAATAATAAAAATAATAATGTACAATATAATAGTGAGGTACACTATATGCACCACACGTATATATGTATTAAGGGCACTTATCTAATCTGTTACAGAAATGTCAGCTTTTCTAAGGAAGGTAGAGAAATCATGTTCGTTTGAGATGGTATATTGTTGTCCTATTGATGTTTTCCTTACTAGTATTTTCCCATCTCGCGTGAAACACTGATGTATTTTGTTTTCCTGTTTAAGTTTTCTCAGCCTGAACAGAAGGTTTTGACGTTTTTTTGTTAGACACTCATTTATGTACACTCCATTTTTCATTGTAATTGCTGATTTAATTAGGTCCTTTCTTTTATCGTATGAATGAAGTCGGATCATTATACTGTGTTTACTTCCTGGTTTTCCTAGCAAACGTGTTTCTTTGATTTCATTGTTTTGCACGATGACTTGTACGTGGTTCTGTATTATCCTGATAGCAGTTTCTTTGCACTGAGCTTGTGTTATGTCACTAGGAATGTGTGGACTGTTTATTATAACTGCATCAGACAACTTATCTTGTTCAGTTTTGTCGTCTTGGAAATCAAGGTATTCATTTAGTCGAGTGTGCATGTTCTGATTCCAGTCCTTGATTGCTTCTTCAACCTTCATATTTATTGTTGTTATTTGCTCAGTGTGACTGCCTATAGCTGCTTTTAGAGTATTTTCTGTGTCAACACTTCCCGATGTAATCTTCTCTTCAAGGTTTTGGATCTTATTCTCGAGGTTGGTTATCTTGGATTCTCGTCGCTCGAGTGTTGCTTTGATATCTTTGATTTCATTTTCTAGAGCAACGATGTAGTCCTTGATATTGTCAGGAATAATCATACCTGAGTTATCATGGATGAATCCTTTGAAGGGAGTGGAGTTGGATGGGGAGTCAGCCATGTTTGTTGTTGTTGTTGTTGTTCCCTGGGTGGCGGTGGTGAGGGGGGTTGATGATACACCGGCGTCCTGCTGGGTAGACAAGTTGAGTTCTAGGGTCCTTGCTGTTATTCTTTTATTACTGGTGTTGTTTCTTCTGCGATATCCTTTCATAGTATCACTGAAGTAGATACTGTGTAGCAATGGAGGAGAAGGCTTGTTTTCTCGGAGCTTGGGTTAAGTGGTTGTCTGGCAGCGGAGGCAGTGTTTGGGTTAGCAGGGCTGTCTTCCTTAGATCTTCTAATTTTGTCAAGATTTGGGTTACATTCTTAGTATTCTTGGGTCATGTTGTGGTCTACGTGGGTTCATGTAGTTGGACTTTCACTTAGGCCATCACAAGTTTTGATGAGCTATGTTTTTTTGAGAAAGAAGAGCTGGTAGGATACCGTTGCTGCCGCTGCCGCCGCCTCCGCCTCCGCCAGTGCATGCGTAGATTACCTAGGATAACCCAAAAAAGTCAAACAAAATGACTTATTTCCATTAAGAATTTTTTTTTTTAACCCGGAGGATTAGCCTTCTAGGACTCCAATGGTAATAAGTCGCTTTGTCTGACTTTTCTGGGTTATCCTACTTAATTTACACATATGTTACAGTGTTACTATATATCTTCACCATCTCTTTCAATCATACCATATAATGAAGACATCAAATCAGTTTGAAACTGCTTAAGAAATCCCACATAACTGAAGATCAATGGATTTGTTTGAAGTTTGAAAGCATACTTAAAATTGTACTATTGTTCACTTAGCTACCTTTCTTTTATGTACATTTAAAAACTGCTAGTTAATAACCCGCGTTTGGTTCTAAAGTAGTTCGTAAAGATTAGGATTAATGTGCCCGATATGCACTGCATGCTCGTGGCTTTCTTTTCTCCGTAGAAATATTTTATTATATGTAAACTACGTTACTTGTATTGTATACTGCAGAAAATAAATAAATTATTTGTATTTGTATGTATGATAATTGTACATATGTGTAACTGAGGCTAAATAAACTCACTCACTCTTTGTCATGTGGGTTTCGATAACGTGGATGGGGTAAAAATACTCACGTAGGCTGGTAGTACGTATAATACATAAAACGGGAAGTATGGGAAGCGCCAACAGCCGACCTGCCTCTCTCTGCTCCCTATCTTCGACTGACCCACAAGTGCCTACAGGGTGAGGGGTGTTTGAAATCCTGCTATGGTCAGCAGCAATATGAATAACAGTCAATGATTCACACAGACGGTTGGTAGTGAGTCATCTACTGGTACACTGGTTACTGGTAACTGGTTACTAGGAACTGGTACTACTACTGAGATCTTGTCCCCCAGGATGCGACTCACAAAAGCTGACTAACACCAAAGTTACCTACTTACTGCTAGGTGAACAGAGGCAGTAGGTGTCAGAAACCATGCCCATCATTTCCACCTCTGCCGGGGAGTGAACTACGGACACTCACTACGTGAGGCGAGTGCGTTAGTACGTTAGTAAGTTTTATTCAGGTATGGGTACACATAAATACAGTTACATAAATTTTCATACATAGCAGTATATGTGTAGATTACCCAGGATAACCCAAGAAAGTCCTACAAAGTGACTTATTTCCACTAGAGTCACGTTGCCGACTGAGCCACGGGATAAGACCCTCAATGGAAATATGTCACTTTGTCTGACTTTTTGGGTTATCTTGGGTACTCTACACATATGCTGCTATGTATGATAGTTTATGTAACTCTATTTAAGTGTACTTGTACCTGAATAAACTTACTTATTCAAATCATTATTCCTGGAAGAATAATATCGCAGGGATAACCAAATAAAGCCAGTCAATGTGGCTTATTTTAGCTGGGTTTCTAATTTTTAAGGCTAACTCTCTATCTGTTTAGTGTCTTTAATTTTGGTACTGTCAATTTGTCGCCTGTGGGATCAGTAAAGCATCTGGATGTCTCATTGGATTCTTCATTGTCATTTGCTGGACACATCAACTAAATTGTTAAATCTTTAATTCTCATATTCGTAATTTCTATGTAGTTAGAAAATATCTAGATAAGCAGAGTATCTGGTCCTTATCCATGTGTTTTTCCTCTAGAAATGTTTTTTGCAATTGTTTGTGATTTGCCCAACTACCTGATGAAAAGACTTATTCTGTACTGAACCGTCCAACTAGACTGTTACTTTTGTTTCCAACTGGAGTTTCCAATAGTCCGTATTCACATGAGCTGCACTGGTTTCCTATAGAGGCAAATATTTAATTTAAACTCTGTTAATAGACATTTAAAGATATTATGTTTAATGAACCCAAGTATATTGTTGATATGCTTTTACCTTTTACATCAGGCTCGGGAATGTTTCTGTGGATGGTCGAGGACACTTTCAGACTGACTGAGCCTCGTGCTGCTGGCAACAAAACATTCGCAATAAGAGTCTTTTTTTATGTAGGTCCTAGATTGTTCACCAGGTTGCCAGGGTCTGTCAAGAGCCAGGAATCTGGTCATGCTGTCAAGTCTTGGTTGAAAGAGCATATATCATCTAGAGTTTATAATCTTGATGATCATTCTGTCACTCTTGAATATAAACTTTAGTATTACTTCTTTATCATTGTTGTTGCATTTATGACTTGTGTTCAAGCGATTGTGAATTTCTTGGAAGAACAAGAGCTCAAGAATTATAAAACCACAAATTATTATTATTAGTAGTAGTAATGTGCAGTTTTTATTAAAGAAATTGAAGCATTAGGCCTGGTCGTGGACCGGGCCGCGGGGGCGTTAACCCTCGGAATCCTCTCCAGGTAAACTCCAGGTAAACATGTGATAACTTACGAATGTTACTTCTGCTTCGCTTCAAATCATCAACGCTGATATTTAGCTGTATTAGAAACTTATGCCACACTCTTCTATTTCTATCGTGTACACTGAGGTGAAGAAGGCTGCGGCTATGAAAAATGGGAACACCTTTCTTGGATCACGCAGCGACCCAGTACGTCTAGTTATGCTTGTAGTGTTGGTGTGTTCTACACACTGGCCTGGCTGAGAGTGCTGGTGCAGCCAGGTGCCTCGACCCCTGCAGCATACAACTCGTCACTTGTTGGTAAGCAACATGTTAACTGAAAACTGAAGGTGCATCATGAGCTCTAACACCATATTAATTACGCAGTCATGAAAGCTTTTTGTAAGATTTAATTTTGAATAAATATTGAATATTAATGCTGAATAACAGATTAACCTTCAATAAGAAACTTTCATAGTTGTCGAAAGGGAATGGTATGTATTAATAAGAAAGAAGCGAACGATGCCGTCAAGTGACAGTGCGTATGGCGCAGGAGAGGCCTAGAACACCCTCAGCTCAGGCGCCTCCCAGCGCTGCCTCTCGTGTCGCTTCTGATTGACCAAGTTTAAATCCCTCATCCAATCGTGTTAGACAGGGACGGAGTCATTCTGAGCCCTCATCTAATTATTATTCATGTTGCTTTTATTGATATGAAAGCAACGTTTTACTGCTAATTATAATATTAAGAGTCTGGAATACTGTCATAATTTGGATGTGCGTCATCAACGGACAGATTATTATCTCCTAGGAACTGTATAACCCCATAAGGGTTCTACAGTGCCTGGAAGAATGGGAGGCATTCAGATTCCATCCACAGAATTAGAGGACAGATTCAGTCAATTCCCTGGATCAAGAGTTCACCAGCGTCACCTCTAATGAAGGGTGAGGAGTGGACAGAGTTCACAGCAAAGCTAGTCAATATGTACAACTAATTCTAAACTTTAGTTGATGCCTTCTTCTCCTCTTCCTAGTCTCCCTGCTGCTCCCTCCCGGTCTCAGAATTATTCCCCCCTCCTCCCTTATTTCGCTCAGTCAATTTTCACGCAAGTCGGGTTACTCGAGTCTTAACGAGAAACGCAATCGTTAAGTAGCAGTGGGACCCTCTGGCCCCTGCAGGGTGGGCGGGGCAGCTAGGAGGGCGAGTCCCACAGCAAAAGACTCATTACTAAATTCAGCAGCAGCGTCCCTCGCGGGAGGTAGAAGGAATGATTGTTCGAATGATGAGGTAAAGATGGTGAAGTGATGAGGAAAGGAGGGTAGAATGATGAGGTAAAGATGAGATAAAGATGGTAGAATGATAAGGTAAAGAAAGTGGAGTGGGATGATGAGTTAAATAGGCTAGAATGATAAGGTAAAAAGGGTAGAATGATGAAGTAAAGTTGATGTAACAATGAGGTAAAGATGTTAGAATGATGAGATAAATACAGTGAAACTATTTAACAATAAAATAAGGAAACGTGATTATATGAGGACAGATTTAAAATGAAAAAAATGATGATTCAGTGTATAAGAAGTGCAAAAGAGAGAACTGGTGAAGAATTATCAGCAACATTTTTTTAAATAAAAGACAAACAGGTTTGAAGAGAGATACCTGAGGCAAGAAAACTTCAGGAACAGAGACTGAAAGTGTAAATGAAAACAAAAGGAAGAGATGCTAGAGATTTTGGTAAAATATTTTATTCGTTATACCTATTTGGGACAAATATTTCATTCAGTCGACACTACTGGATGACATTACTGGATTTTTCAACAGTACATATAAGCAGTAAGACTAATGACATCATTATCAGAAATAAACACATTTAGCTAGTTAAAGAAGAGAAAATATAAAGTGTAATGACATGTTATTTAATATATAAACACTGTATGACCCATATGGGTTTAGCACTTAAGATGAATTAAACAAAACAAAAAATATATAAACACCATTCATCACTTAAAATTAAATACGGCACCGCATCGACGTAGTAGTAACACTCAACAAAGTGACTCCAGGATACTTCAGTAAGCCAGTGACACTATGAACATCAACAAAGACTCGACAAAGGCACTCCAGGACACTTCAATAAGCCAGAAACACTGTGAACATGAACAAAGATTCAACAAAGTGACGCCAGGACACTTCAATAAGCCAGTGACACTGTGAACATAAATAAAAGCTAGACAGAGTGACGCCAGGACACTTCAATAAGCCAGCGAACGTGAATAAAGACTAGACAAAATGAGTCCAGGACACTCCAACAAAGCAGTAGTAACAGCGGGCGAGCATGGAACAAGCAAACAGTTGCCTTGGCTAGACACAGCGTGAGGAGCCACAGCTTCCATGAAAACAGTCTAGTCATTAACCATGTGAAGAGTAAGTCAACAGACTAGTAAAAGACGGCTGACATGTTCATATACAATGATCTATTGCATAAACCTTTCAAGGAATTTATTATACAGACAAGGGCGGCGCTAGAATTTCTATACTATGAGAACTTAGAAGAGGAGTTAGGAAACTTGTTTGGAAGCAAAGTTATTATTATTAATATTTTTATTTGTAAGTCTTTGGGAGCTTAGGGAATTTTGGGGGCTGAAGCCTTCGAAGCCACCCTTACTCCGCCACTGTATATAGATTTCTAGAAACATTCATTAAACATTTTCAAATCAATAGTTAATTTCGGGCGAATTTAAAACTCAGTCTAAGTTATTTTAAAATGTTTTATCCTCACAATAATTTTTTCTTCAGTTGACGTGGAATTATTCAGCCAATAATTAACCATCTGGAAGAGTAACGATGTTTTCTTGTTGAATTTATGAGTCTTCCGCCCGACAGATGGTGCTCGCAATTGAATCGTGAGAGAGATGAGGCTGTGTGCGCTGCTCTTATTAGTTTAATGAAGGGAGCGTAAAACCTGGCTCAGGTTACTGACGTACAGGTCCCGTGGGGCTGCTGGGGTTAGTGCCTGGGGTCCACCAAGTATACTGGGGGTTACCACACTAGAACTGTGATGCTGCTGGGGTCAGTATGTCATCCTGGTACTTCGAGTCAATCAAGGGGTCGCTCTTCAGGTGCTTCGCTTGTTTATAGTAGCATTAGCACATACACAGCAGTCACACAACCCTCGTAGTTTACCACAGTAGAATTGTGTTGCTGTTGCTGGATGATATACGTAGTGTAAATTCTCGGTGAATCATCAGGGGGGGATAACTATCAAGAATTTTTCTGAAAGTTTGTGTTTCCTAATTTGTTCTGCAATTACAACTACAGCAGGAAGTTGGTAAATTAATTCCCGATAAAATCATGAGCACATTATCGTGTGTGTCCACCATATCTACTTAGTGAACTGCATATACGAGTCAGCTGTTTCAGCTACGATGGTAATTTGCAACCATAAGTATCTAGAGCAGGACACACAGAGGTTCCATTAGGCAAACCTCGCGGATATCACCAGCAGAATTCAATGCCAGACTAAGGACCACAATTTCAAATTGAAACTAGTGAGACATGGCTTAATTTAGAGTACTGAGGGTGTCATTTTGTTAGGAGACGCAGTGTTTTTGTTAAGACTTTTGCATTACGCTGGTGTATACAGATGGCAATTTTTATACAGAGTCTTTTTGAAATGTAAACTGCATGCGCATTCTATGTTGTTTTTTCTTAAGTTAAAATGTTAATGGGTTTGAGAAATTAAGTTCTCATATACTGGAAATTGTACATCTCTTAGTGTTTGCCGTATTTACTAAGAGGTGTACATCTCTTAGTGTTTACCGTATATACTGAGAGGTGTACATCTCTTAGTGTTTACCGTATATACTGAGAGGTGTACATCTCTTAGTGTTTACCGTATATACTGAGAGGTGTACATCTCTTAGTGTTCACCGTATATACTGAGAGGTGTACATCTCTTAGTGTTTACCGTATATACTGAGAGGTGTACATCTCTTAATGTTTGCCGTATATACTGAGAGGTGTACATCTCTTAGTGTTTACCGTATATACTGAGAGGTGTACATCTCTTAATGTTTGCCGTATATACTGAGAGGTGTACATCTCTTAGTGTTTACCGTATATACTGAGAGGTGTACATCTCTTAGTGTTAATATACTGAGAGATGATAATCTCAGTAGGGTTTGTGTTGTTAGTCAAGGAATGTGTGTGTTGGTAGTATGAGTGTTGATAATGCTAATAACGTATTGGAAGTGTGTGTGTGCGTTTGTGCGTGTGTGTGTGTGTGTGTGTGTGTGTGTGTGTGTGTGTGTGTGTGTGTGTGTGTGTGTGTGTGTGTGTGTGTACTCACCTAATTGTGGTTGCAGGGGTCGAGACTCAGCTCCAGGTCCCGCCTCTTCACTGATCGCTACTAGGTCCTCTCCCTCTCTGCTTCCTGAGCTTTGTCATACATCTTCTTAAAACCATGTATGGTTCCTGCCTCCACTACTTCACTTGCTAGGCTATTCCACTTTCTGACGACTCTATGACTGAAGAAATACTTCCTAACGTCCCTGTGACTCGTCTGAGTCTTCAGCTTCCGATTGTGACCCCTTGTTTCTGTGCCCCCTCTCTGGAACATCCTGTCTCTGTCCACCTTGTCTGTGTGTGTCTGTATCTGTGTCTGTGTGTGTGTGTGTAGGTGTGTGTGTGTGTGTGTGTGTGTGTGTGTGTGTGTGTGTGTGTGTGTGTGTGTGTGTGTACTCGCCTATATGTCACCTATATGTGGTTGCAGGGGTCGAGTCATAGCTCCTGGCCCCGCCTCTTCACTGGTCGATACTAATTCACTCTCTCCCTGCTCCATGATATTTGTCATACCACTTCTTAAAGCTATTTATGGAACTTGCTTCCACTACTTCACTCTCCAGCTTATTCCAGTTCCTAACACCTCTAAGACTAAAGAAATACTTCCTAACATCCCTATGACTCATCTGGGTTTTCAGTTTCCAATTGTGTCCCCGTGTTTCTGTATCTCACCTCTGAAATATTCGATCCTTGTCCACGTTGTCAATGCCTCTTAGTATTTTATACGTTGTTATCATGTCCCCTCTATCCCTCCTATCCTCTAATGTCATAAGGTTGAGTTCCCTTAACCTCTCCTCATAAGACATACCCCTCAGTTCCGGGACTAATCGTGTTGCAAATTTTTGCACTTTCTCCAATTTCTTGACGTGTTTGACTAAGTGAGAGTTCCATACTGGCGCTGCATATTCCAGTATAGGCCTTACGTACACTGTGTACAATGTCGTGAATGACTCCATACTCAGATGTCTAAACGCCAATCTCAGGTTTGCCAATCTCCCATATGCTGCAGCAGTTATTTGATTGATGTGTGCCTCAGGGGACATGTTCGTTATAATGCTTACCCCAAGATCCTTTTCTTTAACTGACGTTTGCAGCTGTTGGTTTCCTAGCCTGTACTCCGTCTGCAGTCTTCTGTGTCCTTCCCCAATCTTCATGACCTTACACTTACTGGGGTTAAACTCCAGGAGCCATTTGTCGGACCATACTTGTAGTTTGTCCAGATCCCCTTGTAATCTTAACTGATCCTCTCCCACTTGTATTCTCCTCATCAGTTTCACATCATCAGCGAACAGTGACACTTCTGAATCTATTCCTTCCACCATGTCATTCACGTATACAAGAAACAGCACCGGGCATAGGACTGAACCTTGTGGAACCCCACTCGACACATTCGCCCACTCCGACACTTCAGCACGTACCAACACACGTTGTTTCCTTCCTGTCAGGTATTCCCTGAATCATTGCAGTACTTTCCCCTTTATTCCTGCCTGCTCCTCTAATTTTTGCACCAGTCTCTTGTGTGGTACTGTGTCAAAAGCCTTCTTGCAATCTAAAAAGATGCAATCTACCCATCCCTCTCTCTCCTGTCTTACTTCTGTTACCTTATCGTAGAACTCAAGTAAATTTGTGACACAGGATTTCCCATCTCTGAAGCCGTGCTGAGCTGACTGTCATGTATGAGCCCAATCTTTTCAATGTATTCCACTACTTTTCTCCTGATAATCTATTCCATGACTTTACATACTATACAAGTCAGTGACACTGGTCTGTAGTTTAATGCTGCCTGTCTATCCCCTTTCTTAAAAATTGGAACTACATGTGCTGTCTTCCACGCCTCAGGCAACTGCCCTGTTTCGATAGATTTACTGAAGATTGCTGCTAATGGCACACACAGTTCCTCTGCTCCCTCTCTCAGTATCCATGGAGATATGTTATCTGGGCCCACCGCCTTTGAGGTATCGAGTTCGTCTAGCAGTTTCTTCACCTCTACCTTGGTTATGTGTATTGTGTCCAGCGCCTGCTGGTGCACCCTACCTCCACAGTTTGCTGGAAGCATTCCTGACTATTATGAATACTTCTCTAAATCTTTTGTTTAGTTCATCACATACTTCTTGGTCACTCTTCGTCAGCTCCCCTCCTTCTTTCCTCAGCCTGATTACCTGGTCCTTGACTGTTGTTTTTCTCCTAATGTGACTGTATAACAATTTTGGTTCAGATTTGGCTTTTGATGCTATGTCGTTCTCGTATTGCCTCTGGGCCTCTCTCCTTATTCCTGCATATTCGTTTCTGGTTCTTCTGCTCAGCTCCTTGTTTTCTTGAGTCCTTTGCCTTCTATACCTTTTCCATGCTCTCGCACACTTGGCTTTGGCCTCTTTACACCTCCAATTAAACCATGGGCTCACTCTGGTCTTACCATTTTTTCTGTTGCCCTTTGGTATGAATTTTTCCTCTTCCTCCCTGCACTTAGTGGTTACTATTTCCATCATTTCATTTATTGTCTTTCCATCTAGTTCTCTTTCCCACTGCACTTCATGCAGGAAACTTCTCATTCCTATGTAGTCCCCTTTTTTGAAGTTTGGTTTCTCTCTTTGTTCTCATGCTGCTGCTTTGTGTGTGTGTGTGTGTGTGTGTGTGTGTGTGTGTGTGTGTGTGTGTGTGTGTGTGTGTGTGTGTGTGTGTGTGTGTGTGTGTGCTTTGGTAGTGTTTGTAATGTAGGTAACGTGTGTTGGTAATGTTTGTGTTGTGATCGTTACGAGACATTCACCCTGGCTGGTGAGGCAGCAGTGAACGTTGAGATGAACGTTCACTAAACATTCACCATGGCTGGTGAGGCAGCAGTGAACGTTGGGATGAACGTTCACTAAACCTTCACCATGGCTGGTGAGGCAGCAGTGAACGTTGGGATGAACGTTCACTAAACCTTCACCATGGCTGGTGAGGCAGCAGTGAACGTTGGGATGAACGTTCACTAAACATTTACCATGGCTGGTGAGGCAGCAGTGAACGTTGAGATGAACGTTCACTAAACCTTCACCATGGCTGGTGAGGCAGCAGTGAACGTTGAGATGAACGTTCACTAAACCTTCACCATGGGTGGTGAGGCAGCAGCGAACATTGGGATGAACGTTCACTAAACATTCACCACGGGTGGTGAGGCAGCAGTGAACATTGGGATGAACGTTCACTAAACATTCACCATGGCTGGTGAGGCAGCAGTGAACATTGGGATGAACGTTCACTAAACATTCACCATGGCTGGTGAGGCAGCAGTGAACGTTGGGATGAACGTTCACTAAACATTCACCATGGCTGGTGAGGCAGCAGTGAACATTGGGATGAACGTTCACTAAACCTTCACCATGGCTGGTGAGGCAGCAGTGAACGTTGGGATGAACGTTCACTAAACATTCACCATGGCTGGTGAGGCAGCAGTGATCATTGGGATGAACGTTCACTAAACATTCACCATGGCTGGTGAGGAAGCAGTGAACATTGGGATGAACGTTCACTAAACATTCACCATGGGTGGTGAGGCAGCAGTGAATGCTGTGAAGAACGTTAACTAAATGTTCACCCTAGGGTATGAGTCAGGCCGGCGTCACGTACAGTCAGGCCGGCGTCACGTACAGTCAGGCCGGCGCCACGTACAGTCAGGCCGGCGCCACGTACTGTCAGGCCGGCGTCACATGCAGTCAGGTCGACATCACATGCAGTCAGGCCGGCGTCACGCGCAGTGAGGACTACATAATGAGCCAAGCCTATGTTAAATCGGGCCAGGCTTACATTACACGGAGCCGGGCTTACATTAGATGGAGTCAGGCTTACCTCACACGGAGCCAGGCTTTCGTTACACGGAGCCAGGTCTACGTCACACGGAACTAGGCTTACGTTACACAGAGCCAGGGCTATATCACACGGAACCAGGCTTACGTTACACGGAGCCAGGTCTACATCACATGGTGCCAGGTCTACCTTACACGGAGCCAGGTCTACGTCACACAGAGCTAGGCCTACAAAACATGGAACAAGGCCTACATCACACAGAGCCAGGTCTACGTCACACGGAGCTAGGCCTACGACACATGGAACCAGGCCTACGTCATACGGAGCGTATAACAAGATTGTATAACTTTCTCAGGAAAGAATTTGTCGCGGTGGAGCTTATGAAGTGAGACAGCCGCTGTACACGTCCCATTTTGCTAATTAGCGGAGGTAATCGCGTGTGAGGGAAGCCATTCCTGCCACCAGGAGAAGTGGCAGCCAGGCGACCACCTGGGGGAGGAGGCGAGGGAGAGAATGTGAGAGAAGATTCCTGCAGCTTAGGAAAGGCAGGAAAGACACCAGCACAGAGACAAACACACAGATACATCACACACACACACACACACACACACACACACACACACACACACACACACACACACTCACTGTGAGGGAAAAATTCAATAGATAGGAGTATTATTATCATTATAATCAAAAAGAAGCGCTAAGCCACAAGGGCTATACAGCGTATAGATAGGAGTAGCGAGGGAGTATATAGTAACAATAGTTTCATTGCCGGCTACTTGTTAAGGTAGGGTAAGTCCAGCTCCCGCTATTCCCTCCCCCCCCTTTTTCCCCCTCCCCGAAAGTGATAGTTTGATTGCCGGCTGCTTGTTAAGGTAGGATCAGTCTATCTCCCACTATCCCTCCCCTCCTTCTCCCCCCCATCCCGAGTAAATCACTCGACTCACAGCTCCCAACACTACTGTAAGTATACGCCTGGTCATATTTTAGTGGACTTGTTGGTTGAAAGCTTCACTTTTGACCAGTAATTAACTTAGTCCTTTCAGTCTTGATAGGTTAAATGTTTTAATAATCACCATATCTTTTAGGTATTGTACTTATCATGGAGAGTGATTTCTTAAGCAGTGGGTAACCTGTCTCTCTTTACAGCTTGAAATGACAGAGAGGGTCACCTGCCAATCAACGAGTAGAATTGAAGGAGACGGACTAACGTTCTGAGACGTCCCAATTTCTGATCCACTTACCTGTTTGTGTATACAAGTAGCAGGATATAACCCCTTATCATTGCAGTGGAAAAAAACCTGCTTTCCTGTCATCTGGACGGATTATTGACGGCTATAAAATCTGTGAAGAACGAGCCGGTGGGTTGTCATCAACACCTGCGACCTCCCCCCCCCACCATCAGCGGCAACGGCTACGATTTCAACAACACGCAGTGTCACTAGCACCAGACACCCAAGTTTTATATATATATATTAGCGTTGAATTCAGATATCATTTATATTTTACATTTTTCATTTTCTTTAAGGTAGGATCAATATTTCATATTTAAGTGTTTTATATTTTATATTTTCTAAATAATAAAGTGTTTATGTTTGTCAGTTTTTGTTCTTTTTCTATTCATTAATTTTCCTGAGGAGGAGCCAGCCTTGGTAATACTGACTGAAGTTGTTACAGGGCTGAGTAAGCCTTCACACTCACACACTTTCTCACACACACAGATACTCACACACACACATACAACAGACCTAGTGTCTAATCGACATGTGCCTAGAACAAAATGGTAACCAACTAACACACACACACAATATATATATATATATATATATATATATATATATATATATATATATATATATATATATATATATATATATATATATATATATATATATATATATTCTTCTTTCAAGAAACCGGCCTTATCCCACCGAGGCAGGGTGCACCCCCCCCCAAAAAAAAAATCTCTTTTTAATTTTAGTAACATATACGGGAGAAGGGGTTACTAGCCCCTTGCTCCCGGCATTTTAGTCGCCTCTTACAACACGCATGGCTTACGGAGTAAGAATTCTACTCCACTTCCCCATCGAGATAAGAGGAAATAAACAAGAACAAGAACTAGTAAGAAAATAAAAGAAAACTCAGTGGGGTGTGTATATATATGCTTGTACATGTATGTGTAGTGTGACCTAAGTGTAAGTAGAAGTAGCAAGACGTATCTGAAATCTTGCATGTTTATGAGACAGAAAAAAGGACACCAGCAATCCTACCATCATGTAAAACAATTACAGGCTTTCGTTTTACACTCACTTGGCAGGACGGTAGTACCTCCCTGGGCGGTTGCTGTCTACCAACCTACTACCTACAACACACACACACACACACACACACACACACACACATGGTCTGTCTCATGGTGGGCGAAAACTCATGGCGCCTTAATCCACGGCCAAAGCAGCAAGGGTTCGACTCCTTGACTAGTCGCAGTGTTGTTATTGGTCAATACCACTTGTTCGTGGGTACAATATATATATATATATATATATATATATATATATATATATATATATATATATATATATATATATATATATATATATATATATATATATATATATATATATCAATAACACTGCACTAGCCAAGGAGTCGAACCCATGCTATTTTGGCCCACCTCATGGTGAAAGAAAAAGCATGATACTTTAGACCACCAGATCACACAATCCTTAACAATGGTGCATCCAGCCAAGCTAGATGTTGTACCCATCATCGAAGGACATACGGTGGTGTGGACGCCTCTGAGCTAATTTTATTCTACTCCCTGTTTGTGTACTAACTCAACAAGCAGTATATTGTATTATTGTACCCACGGAACAAGTGGTATTGATCAGTAACAACACTGCACTAGCCAAAATATCATGGGTTCGACTCCTTGGCTAGTGCAGTGTTATTAATCAATACCACTTGTTCTGTGGGTACTATATATATATATATATGTGTGTGTGATGAATGGTTTTGAAAACCGACAAGTTGCATAAGTGTCTCAATTCTTCAATTATATATATATATATATATATATATATATATATATATATATATATATATATATATATATATATATATATATATATATATATATATATATATATATATATATATATATATATATATATAACACAAACGAGAAGAAAGAAGTAATTGTTAACGTTATGAACGAAAAGAAGCTGGATGTTCTAGCACTAAGGGAAACTTTGCTGGAGAGGATGGGAGAGTTTCAGTAGTAGGAGTAAATAGGGTTAAATTAGATGTAACTTACTTTCGGGTAAATCTATAACTACCATTTTCAAAATAAAAACACATAATTTATACACAGAAAGGCAAAGCGAGGAAATTTTTTTAGGGCTACACCTTGACTGCAAACAGAAATTAAACACTCACAGCCAACACATATCTTAAGAAAATTTCCAGAAGTATTGGCATTATTTCAAAAGTGCGTTTTATTCCCCGATCAACATTACTTACTCTGTACTATTCTATCCTTACCTCAGTAACGGTATCTACCGCAAAATATCGCTTAAAACTCATTGTTATACAACAGAAATCAGCTGTTAGAATAATCACCCACTCAGTCTAGACAGCACGATCCCCTTCCCTTACAACTTTTGAAAAGTCTCTACCTATTGAACATAATGTAATGTTTGTGTTGGTAGTGTAGGTAATGTTTGTGTTGGTAGTGTGGGTAATGTTTGTGTTGGTAGTGTGGGTAATGTGTGTGTTGGTAGTGTGGGTAATGTTTGTGTTGGTAGTGTGGGTAGTGTTTGTGTTGGTAGTGTGGTAATGTTTGTGTTGGTAGTGTGGGTAATGTTTGTGTTGGTAGTGTGGGTAATGTTTGTGTTGGTAGTGTGGGTAATGTTTGTGTTGGTAGTGTGGGTAATGTTTGTGTTGGTAGTGTGGGTAATGTTTGTGTTGGTAGTGTGGGTAGTGTTTGTGTTGGTAGTGTGGGTAATGTTTGTGTTGGTAGTGTGGTAATGTTTGTGTTGGTAGTATGGGTAATGTTTGTGTTGGTAGTGTGGGTAATGTTTGTGTTGGTAGTGTGGTAATGTTTGTGTTGGTAGTGTGGGTAATGTTTGTGTTGGTAGTGTGGGTAATGTTTGTGTTGGTAGTGTGGGTAATGTTTGTGTTGGTAGTGTGGGTAATGTTTGTGTTGGTAGTGTGGTAATGTTTGTGTTGGTAGTGTGGGTAATGTTTGTGTTGGTAGTGTGGGTAATGTTTGTGTTGGTAGTGTGGTAATGTTTGTGTTGGTAGTGTGGGTAATGTTTGTGTTGGTAGTGTGGGTAATGTTTGTGTTGGTAGTGTGGGTAATGTTTGTGTTGGTAGTGTGGGTAATGTTTGTGTTGGTAGTGTGGGTAATGTTTGTGTTGGTAGTGTGGTAATGTTTGTGTTGGTAGTGTGGGTAATGTTTGTGTTGGTAGTGTGGGTAATGTTTGTGTTGGTAGTGTGGGTAATGTTTGTGTTGGTAGTGTGGGTAATGTTTGTGTTGGTAGTGTGGGTAATGTTTGTGTTGGTAGTATGGGTAATGTTTGTGTTGGTAGTGTGGTAATGTTTGTGTTGGTAGTGTGGGTAATGTTTGTGTTGGTAGTGTGGGTAATGTTTGTGTTGGTAGTGTGGGTAATGTTTGTGTTGGTAGTGTGGGTAATGTTTGTGTTGGTAGTGTGGGTAATGTTTGTGTTGGTAGTGTGGGTAATGTTTGTGTTGGTAGTGTGGGTAATGTTTGTGTTGGTAGTGTGGGTAATGTTTGTGTTGGTAGTGTGGGTAATGTTTGTGTTGGTAGTGTGGGTAATGTTTGTGTTGGTAGTGTGGGTAATGTTTGTGTTGGTAGTGTGGGCAATGTTTGTGTTGGTAGTGTGGGTAATGTTTGTGTTGGTAGTGTGGGTAATGTTTGTGTTGGTAGTGTGGGTAATGTTTGTGTTGGTAGTGTGGGTAATGTTTGTGTTGGTAGTGTGGGTAATGTTTGTGTTGGTAGTGTGGGTAATGTTTGTGTTGGTAGTGTGGGTAATGTTTGTGTTGGTAGTGTGGGTAATGTTTGTGTTGGTAGTGTGGGTAATGTTTGTGTTGGTAGTGTGGGTAATGTTTGTGTTGGTAGTGTGGGTAATGTTTGTGTTGGTAGTGTGGGTAATGTTTGTGTTGGTAGTGTGGGTAATGTTTGTGTTGGTAGTGTGGGTAATGTTTGTGTTGGTAGTGTGGGTAATGTTTTTGTTGGTAGTGTGGGTAATGTTTGTGTTTTTAGTGTGGGTAATGTTTGTGTTGGTAGTGTGGGTAATGTTTGTGTTGGTAGTGTGGGTAATGTTTGTGTTGGTAGTGTGGGTAATGTTTGTGTTGGTAGTGTGGGTAATGTTTGTGTTTTTAGTGTGGGTAATGTTTGTGTTGATAGTGTGGGTAGTGTTTGTGTTGGTAGTGTGGGTAATGTTTGTGTTGATAGTGTGGATAATGTTTGTGTTGGTAGTGTGGGTAATGTTTGTGTTGATAGTGTGGGTAATGTTTGTGTTGGTAGTGTGGGTAATGTTTGTGTTGGTAGTGTGGGTAATGTTTGTGTTGGTAGTGTGGGTAATGTTTGTGTTGGTAGTGTGGGTAATGTTTGTGTTGGTAGTGTGGTAATGTTTGTGTTGGTAGTGTGGGTAGTGTTTGTGTTGGTAGTGTGGGTAATGTTTGTGTTGATAGTGTGGGTAATGTTTGTGTTGGTAGTGTGGGTAATGTTTGTGTTGATAGTGTGGATAATGTTTGTGTTGGTAGTGTGGGTAATGTTTGTGTTGATAGTGTGGGTAATGTTTGTGTTGGTAGTGTGGGTAATGTTTGTGTTGGTAGTGTGGGTAATGTTTGTGTTGGTAGTGTGGGTAATGTTTGTGTTGATAGTGTGGGTAATGTTTGTGTTGGTAGTGTGGTAATGTTTGTGTTGGTAGTGTGGGTAGTGTTTGTGTTGGTAGTGTGGGTAATGTTTGTGTTGATAGTGTGGGTAATGTTTGTGTTGGTAGTGTGGGTAATGTTTGTGTTGATAGTGTGGGTAATGTTTGTGTTGGTAGTGTGGGTAATGTTTGTGTTGGTAGTGTGGGTAATGTTTGTGTTGGTAGTGTGGGTAATGTTTGTGTTGGTAGTGTGGGTAATGTTTGTGTTGGTAGTGTGGGTAATGTTTGTGTTGGTAGTGTGGGTAATGTTTGTGTTGGTAGTGTGGGTAATGTTTGTGTTGATAGTGTGGGTAATGTTTGTGTTGGTAGTGTGGGTAATGTTTGTGTTGGTAGTGTGGGTAATGTTTGTGTTGGTAGTGTGGTAATGTTTGTGTTGGTAGTGTGGGTAGTGTTTGTGTTGGTAGTGTGGGTAATGTTTGTGTTGATAGTGTGGGTAATGTTTGTGTTGGTAGTGAGGGTAATGTTTGTGTTGGTAGTGTGGGTAGTGTTTGTGTTGGTAGTGTGGGTAGTGTTTGTGTTGGTAGTGTGGGTAATGTTTGTGTTGGTAGTGTGGGTAGTGTTTGTGTTGGTAGTGTGGGTAGTGTTTGGGATGGTGATGTGGGTAGTTTTTTTGGATCAGATACCCAGTTGTTGGCGCTTTACCTGTTAATGATTTATGAAATATACAGATAGGGCAGAAAGCGACGTGTCATTTACACTACTATAACTGTGACAGTTAGTTTATTTGTTTCCTTTAATTTCAAATTCTGTTTCTCCCAGTTTTGTATTAAATCAAGGTTGCTAATTTCGTCAAGACTTGTTGTTAGTTTTGTGCTGTTATCGGTACGTCAAGCTCTTATCTTTATATTTATCCTTTTATTTTTTTCTGATTTCTCCTGTTTATTTTTCTCCTTCTTTCTCTCTGTAACCATAAGTAGTTAGTAAGGTTAGATTTGGTGAGAGAGAGAGAGAGAGAGAGAGAGAGAGTGTGTGTAATCCCTGTTGGGTTTTATATTTCGCGTCAGGCCACCATTATATTTCGCGCCGTGCTAGTGCTGCAAACTATCCCAGAAGAGAGAGAAAGAGAGAGAGAGAGAGAGAGAGAGAGAGAGAGAGAGAGAGAGAGAGAGAGAGAGAGGTGGGAGAAGAGTTTGAGGTAGAGAGCTTTCAGACACATCAGCAGGAAGTATACAACAGGAGCCGTTCTCAGCCTCATCTCAAGGTCCTCCTGCAATACTCGTCACAAGCGCTTTGTCGCTTTCATTTGTGACGGTCGTGTCCAAGAGCATGCTGGTGAGATAGACAGCAAGAGGTTGTGAAGGTCGTATACATGAGCATGCTGGTGCGATAGACAGCAAGAGGCTGTGAGGGTCGTATACAAGAACATGCTGGCGAGATAGACAGCAAGAGGCTGTGAGGGTCGTATACAAGAACATGCTGGCGAGATAGACAGCAAGAGGCTGTGAGGGTCGTATACAAGAACATGCTGGTGAGATAGACAGCAAGAGGCTGTGAGGGTCGTATACAAGAACATGCTGGCGAGATAGACAGCAAGAGGCTGTGAGGGTCGTATACAAGAACATGCTGGTGAGATAGACAGCAAGAGGCTGTGAGGGTCGTATACAAGAATATGCTGGTGAGATAGACAGCAAGAGACTGTGAGGGTCGTATACAAGAACATGCTGGTGAGATAGACAGCAAGAGACTGTGAGGGTCGTATACAAGAACATGCTGGCGAGATAGACAGCAAGAGGCTGTGAGGGTCGTATACAAGAACATGCTGGTGAGATAGACAGCAAGAGGCTGTGAGGGTCGTATACAAGAACATGCTGGTGAGATAGACAGCAAGAGACTGTGAGGGTCGTATACAAGAACATGCTGGTGAGATAGACAGCAAGAGGCTGTGAGGGTCGTATACAAGAACATGCTGGTGTGATACACAGCTGCTCTAAATGCCTTGGCTGACCACCACGGTAGACTTGTCTTACTTTGCAAACACTGACACATACACGTCATAATACATACTGTGATAAACTGATTAAGCAAGAATATTTCCCTGGCAGGGCCGATTTATTTCAACCTTTCGTTAGTATAATTGTACGTTGTCAGGAAAAAATTATTCTCTCCCTCTCACACTTCCCCCTCTCATCTCCCCCCACCACCCCCGGCCGAAAAAATATATATAGCGGATCCCGTCCGTTTTACAAGAATTTTTTTTACAACCGGGAACGGTAGTGATATATAAGAAAAGAATGTGTCATATGTATAGGGAGATATACATCTACACAATTCAAATTAACGAGGCGGGGATAATTGGATGAGCAGTTAGCGAGTTTTAATGTGAGTAGGAGAGTGTTAGCTGAGGGAAGACTAGCCAGAGAGGGCCTTACATTTTAAGTTATTGTCCCATAAGACTAAGGATGGGAGGGAACTTAAATAGCATGAATTTAGAGATGGTAAATCCTGTTTTATAAACCTGTTGGAGATTTTTGACAGAATAATAGAAATAAAGCAAGAAAGAGAGGACTGATTTACCTCACAAGTGACTGAGTCAAAAATAAGAATAACAGGCATGAGTAGTAGGAATTGCATTGCAATGGAGGTATCAGGATGGAAAAGTATTAGTGCCATTCCACAAGGATCAGCCTCTGTACTGGACCTGGGACTGTTGTAATATAGGTGAACAATATGCTAGAGTCCTGTGTATCCGTTTGCAAATGATGTGAAAGTAATGATTAGAATAAAAACTTGGAATGACTGGGAAAATTTACAATATCACCTGGATGATCGTCAGGTCGGTCAGGCAAGTGGCTGTTTCTATTCAACCCAAACAAATGGAAGGTGATGACAGTTATAAAAACGGAAAGACCGAAATGGAGTACAGACTGGGTAGACAAAAGATGCAAACCTTACACATACAGAAGGACCCACTAGTGGGTATAGTATCGTGCATATCACTTACGTGCATATCAACATAATAACCTTCCAGACAAATAAGAAACGAGAAGCTTAAAATACTAGCGTTCAGGATTCTCAACAGAGTTCCTCATAGCCATTTATAAGGCATGCGTTTGGCTCATCATAGAGTATGTAGCACCAGCATGGAATATTGTACTAACAAGGTATGTCTAAAACAATTAGAAAATGGAGAAGTTTGCGACGCGACTAGTCGTTGGGCTACGGGGAATTAACTATGACAATAGACTAAAATAAATGAACTTGATGACATTAGAAGATAGAAGACTCAGATGAAGCGTGATTACGACTTGACGAACATTGTAGATTTCAGAAGGAGAGTCTGTTACAAAGGTGTGAATACTGGGGTATAAATGGCTTCAAAATGTATCCGAATATAAGCAACTACAAGCACGTCAAGGAATGGGTATGCCAAGCGACCCGAGGGTGAGCGGGCCTAGCGACCCGAGGGTGGGCGGGCCTAGCGACCCGAGGGTGGGCGGGCCTAGCGACCCGAGGGTGGGCGGGCCTAGCGACCCGAGGGTGGGCGGGCCTAGCGACCCGGAGGTCCAGTGCAGGTCTGTTCCTCTATTTATTCACTGGCAGGCAAGCGTTCATTACGACTTATCTTGAATTAATTATAAATCATGTTTCACGAAGCTATACATCGGCTGGTGAGTCATTCAGATCACGGGTGATGGGAGGGTCAGTACTCAGTACACCGAACACACCTCGATCTCTCACCGTCCAGGCTGCCAAAGAGAATTGTAAGATAAGAAAGACCGAAAACTCTGGCAATGATCTCTTTCGATGAGAGAAGAAAAAGACTGGAGACGGCGAGGCAGACAAGAAACATTATTAGTATCATTAACAAGAAGAACAGAATGTGATGGAAGAGTTTATCAAAGTAACAAAATGTATCAATACTGTACTTCCTATAGTGTGCGATATCTCTGAGTTGAAACACTATCACGACAACGTATCAGAACAATACATCTATGTATCAGCACAATGTATCAGTGTATCAGCACAATGTATCAGTGTATCAGCACAATGTATCAGTGTATCAGCACAATGTATCAGTGTATCAGCACAATGTATCAGTGTATCAGCACAATGTATCAGTGTATCAACACAGTTTAATAATGCATCAGCATAATGTATCAATGTATCAGCACAGTTTATCAATGCATCAGCATAACTTATCAATGAATCAACACAATGTATCGATGAATTAGCACAACGTATCAATATATCACCACATATCCTTGTATCAACACAATGTATCAACACTTTGCATGGACGCCATCAACAACATGGTATGTTACATCACAACACGTCACAAATGTTCACCTTCATCAGTCATATCATTTCTCCTGACAAACCCAAAGAAAGAAGCAGTTGCAAGGTAAAGTAGAGCATCGCTTTGCAGTGTATGCCACAGATATTACCTGCAATTTACCTGTAGACGTTTTAAGGAGTCACTGCCCGCTGGGCCCAGCTCTAGACCGGGACTCCTAACTGACGGCATAATTATTCAGGCTGTTGTTGGCCGCACCCAGTCGAACGTAAGCAACACAACCCGAGTGATCAGGAATTAACTTGAGAAACTTATTAAGGTGTTGAAGAGTCTTGTTCCCTTTACGCTTATTGAGTTAAGAACATACAAGAACACCTCTGGTGGTAAATCATAGCTCCTGCTGTGGTAACACAGTTTCTATGCTGTGGTAATCCACAGTTCCTTTGCCGTTGGTAGACTGAATTTAGTATGAGGATAATGTAACATAAAAGGCTCAATTTTCCTCATAAATTATCATACCTGAAGAAAGAGTTTGAGTGGTGTAGTCAGAGCTCTCCCGCGGAGTGTGCTAAATGCATCTATTAAATGTTTTAACCATAGATACACTGTTATTATTTTAGTCGTGAGTACATTAGGCTTCTTGTTAAGTAAAAGGATACAAGAGCAACTAAGGCAACATTTTACTGTGGCAACGTTTCGCTCTCCAGGAGCCTCGTCAAGCCATTATGTAAAGTTGAAAATTGAGACGCTTATGCAGCATATAGGAATCTTTATTCAGGAAACGTTTCGCCACACAGTGGCTTCATCAGTCCAAAACAAAGAGGAAGGCGTAAGGAGAGGAGGAGTATGAGGTAATCAGTCCCTCGGCCTGGAGTCGATGTGTTCAGCCCATCAATCTTGCAGAATGTACAGCATAGGGCCGTAGATGTGGCTTATATACTGTAGTGAGGTGAGGTGAAGCAGGCGGAGGCGGGGTCATAGTGGAACCATCCACTAGTCGAAGTAGGTCTTCGTCCGAAGGTTGAACAAGTGTTGAAGAATTCTTTGTAACAAGATCCCATGATGCTGCAGTGTCTGACAGTTGTGATGAATGGTTTGAAAAACCGACAAATTGTATGTTCAACAAGGGGACACAGTTGGAAACTGAAGACACAGATGAATCACAGGGATGTTAGGAAGTATTTCTTCAGCCACAGAGTAGTCAGGAAGTGGAATAGTTTGGGAAGCGATGTAGTGGAGGCAGGATCCATACATAGCTTTAAGCAGAGGTACGATAAAGCTCACGATTCAGGGAGAGTGACCTAGTAGCGACCAGTGAAGAGGCGGGGCCAGGAGCTTGGACTCGACCCCCGCAGCCTCAACTAGGTGAGTACACACACACACACACACACACACACACACACACACACACACACACACACACACACACACACACACACACACACACACACACACACACACACACAACACGTTCATAACATTACACAGATAACATATATTAAAGCAAAAGTTAGAAATAATCTCTTTTTCGTGACTTAAATTTATAATTTTATTTTAAATAATGCTTTATATATATTAATACATATTTTCGAGATGATACATTAACTGTTCTTTCACTTAAAATATTATAATCTGTTTAATTTTCTTCATATTTGAAAGAAAATAAATTCGTTGTGTGAGAAATCGCACATGACGTTGTTGAAATAAAGAATATAAACAAAACATAGAAGTTTATTAACAAGGATTAGGCGACGCACTTATGTACCCGGGTGCTGCTAACTGTACCTGCACACTGACTAGGTCAAGCACTGCAGGATAGCATAAATATACAGTTACCTACCCTGGTGCTTCCACCTGAGCCTCCATCACTATGTTCCTGTTTACCTTACATCACTGGCTTAGCGAGAGTGGTGTAAACACTGGCAACACCCCCCCCCACTCTTCATATACCTAAACTTACTCCCAGTTCAGTACATCCACACTTACTACTGTGCAATCTACATCTACAGGGCCTTAAACACTAATATCAACCTTGACCTAAAACGCTTTCTTGATAGTTGTGACAGAACCCACAGGCATAACACCAGACACAAACATCTCTACGACATTCCCCGTGTCCGACTAAACCTTTACAAAAATTCAATGTATGTCAAAGGCCCTAAAATCTGGAATACCCTACCTGAGAACTCTAGAACTGCAGACACATTCATCACCTTCAAAACTACCATTAGAAAACATCTTATCTCCCTGATACACCCCGTCAACTAACTACACGAATACCACCTGGTGGTTCACACTTACACTCACTCACTCATTTGACCATAAACAGAAATATTAATCTCAATCTTAAAATAATAAATCCTGTGATACTCCAATACTGAAACTATGTAATGTGCCAAAACAAAAGCATTCACATTGCTAAACTCACAAACTAGTATTTAGTCACTTAGCCATAATACCAACTTACCTCATTTTGTAATATTTTACAATTAAGAATAAAACTAAGTCTGCCCGAAATGCCTAGCCATGCTAAGTGTTCTAGTGGTACACTCTGTAATCACAGTTTTACTACATGTAAACCACACAATAACCAAATTTCTGTAAACTCAACATTGTAATCCTTATAGAGAATAAACTTTGAATTTGAATTTGAATAACTGATTCTTTCCCCTCGTGCAAACACAGTCAACTTAACCGGGTAGGTTCTGTTTCAGCGCCTCCGGTTTAAAGGAAGCAAGCGCAAATATGCTGCAATTTTAAAAGAATTCTTATAGCCGGGAATATGAAAATGTTCTACATGATTCTCTTGACGTATAGATTTGGATTAAACTGTTTATTTACAAAGAATAATTTGGTTGAGTCTGTGACACGCAGTTGATCTGCTTTTTAGTTAAATTTCCTAGAAACCTAGTCAAGGGTTGTTGTTATTGTTATTATTATTCTTCTATCATTATCAATGTAATGATCCTCATCACTATCCTCATTAAACAGAGAAGTGGTAATGCGCAGCTTCAACAATATCCCAACTATCTGACATATTACAGATTTAAACTGGACGACATTTCGGCTCTTCCTGAACCATTATCAAGTCGAAAGGGGAGAAAGCAAGCAGTCAGGTCAGGAGAGAAGGAGGTAAAGAGACAGTCAAGGTCAGGTCAGGACCGAGGGAGGTAAACAGACAGTCAAGGTCAGGTCAGGACCGAGGGAGGTAAACAGACAGTCAAGGTCAGGTCAGGACCGAGGGAGGTAAACAGACAGTCAAGGTCAAGTTACACTTATCTTGAAAATTAGAGCATTTAACAAGGCACTGGGGAATACAAGCATCAAGAGAACAAAGCCGGGGCGAAGAATTCCTGTTAGAGATACTGTGTAATGATAACGCAACGTGAAGGCTTGAAGAGAGATGGATAATTATGGAAGAGAACTGGCATATGGAATATCTATAAGCAATAACAGATAGCTGTTAGCATCAGCAAACACTTATTTTGTATTCTTAAGCATTATCAAAATGGGAGCGGCCAGTGTCACTAATATATAACAGAGAACAAGAGAAGTAGGAAGTGCATTATTCTGCCTCTGAAGAGGAATAGGCCGGCGTCAGCACCCTAAATTTCCTGTGAGAAAAATTCCCCTTAATGTACCTGTTGCTGTTGTTGCAACACTACATAGCTCCTGATGATGCACGGAGACGTGTGAAAGATCTTAAGGTGAAGATTTCCATCCCACCATGACTTGTCTTGCATTGTTGAGAACACCTTCCGGCGATTATATTGCATATATATATATATATATATATATATATATATATATATATATATATATATATATATATATATATATATATATATATATATATATATATATATATATATATATATATATATATATATATCGTGCCGAATAGGCAGAACTTGCGATCTTGGCTTAAATAGCAACGCTCATCTTGCCATATAGGACAAGCGAAAATTTGTGTATGCAATAATTTTGCCAAAATCATTCTGAACCTAACGAAAAAAATATATTTCACTGAGTTTGTTTAGTAATAAATTATTGTAAACAAATCTGAAATATATATAGTTGGGTTAGGCTAAAATAAATTGTTCTTGTTATAATAAGGTTAGGTAAGTTTTCTATGATTCTTTTGGTGCAAAATTAAAAAATTTTACATTAACATTAATGAAAAAAATATATCTTTAAACGTATAAGAGAAAATTTTAGAGAGGACTTAATTTTAAATGAGTTCTTGCTAATTGACCAGTTTTACATATTCGGCACGACATATATATATATATATATATATATATATATATATATATATATATATATATATATATATATATATATATATATATATATATATATATATATATATATATATATATATGCAATAAGATCACAGTAAACAGGTGATTTCAGAATATGCAAAACAACCACTGTGAAAGAATAGAGAAATTCCAAGCGCTTTCGTGACTACTCACATTATCAAGGAACAATGGTAATGTTCCTTGATAATGTGAGTAGTCACGAAAGCGCTTGGAATTTCTCTATTCTTTCACAGTGGTTGTTTTACATATATATATATATATATATATATATATATATATATATATATATATATATATATATATTTATATATATAGGTATATATATATATATATATATATATATATATATATATATATATATATATATATATATATATATATATACATATATATATATATATAGGTATATATATATATATATATATATATATATATATATATATATATATATATATGTATATATATATATATATATATATATATATATATATATATATAGATATATATATATATATATATATATATATATATATATATATATATATATATATATATATATATATATAAATATATATATATATATATATATATATATATATATATATATATATATATATATATATATATATATATATATATATATACGGTGATGTGATGTATCTACCAAGAAAATAACAGTATATTACTATTTGTTACATCCACCATTCTATCTATTCATAATACCACTATATTTAGCGTACATTATCTGTGACAATCAGCGCCTAGTTTATGGCAGCATAATTTAGCAGTCGCGTGCCCGCTGCAAATTACGTTATACATCTCCTTGCAAAAGAAACCTTTTGTCTTAAGTGAGAAATTAGATCCACATACAGCATTATAATATAGGAATTCGTAAAGATAATTCAAATTTTGGCTTGTTATTCAAATCATTTAGCAAATTATATTAAAGGGGGAATCACTGATATGGAGGTAGGGATATATATATATATATATATATATATATATATATATATATATATATATATATATATATATATATATATATATATATATATATATATATTCAACAAGTCGGCCGTCTCCCACCTAGGCAGGATGACCCAAAAAGAAAGAAAATCCCCAAAACGAAAATACTTTCCTCATCATTCAACACTTTCACCTCACACACAATCACTGTTTTTGCAGAGGTGCCCAAATACAACAGTTTAGAAGCATATACAAAGATATAATATAAAAAGTGACCTGAAATAATATAATAAACTCCCTATAGAATATAATATCAGGGCCCCATATATATATATACCGTCCTATTACACATCCCTAAAAACTGCCAATATCCCAAACCCCTCCTTTAAAAGTGCAGGCATTGTACTTCCCATTTCCAGAACTCAAGTCCGGCTATGTAAAAATAACCGGTTTCTCTGAATCCCTTCACTAAATATTACCCTGCTCACACTCCAACAGATCGTCAGGTCCCAAATACCATTCGTCTCCATTCACTCCTATCTAACACGCTCACGCACGCTTGCTGGAAGTCGAAGCCCCTCGCACACAAAACCTCCTTTACCCCTTCCCTCCAACCTTTTCGAGAACGCCCCCTACCCCGCCTTCCTTCCCCTACAGATTTATACGCTCTCCATGTCATTCTACTTTGATCCATTCTCTCTCAATGACCAAACCACCTCAACAAACCCTCTTCAGACCTCTGACTAATACTTTTATTAACTCCACACCTCCTAATTTCCACACTTTGAATTCTCTGCATAATATATTTACACCACACATTGCCCTTAGACAGAATATCTCCACAAATAAGTAAAACTGATCGATTAGCAAATATCTCTTTAAGCGTATAAGAGAAAATATTAGAAAGGACTCAGTTTTAAATGAATTCTTGCTAATTGACCAATTTTACCTATTCGGCACGATATATATATGTCGTGCCGAATAGGCAAAACTTGCAATTTTGGCTTAAATAGCAACTCTCTTGTTGCCGAATTAGGCAAGCAAAAATTTATGTATGCAATAATTTCGCAAAAATCATTCTGAACATAACAAAAAATATATATTTCTTTGTGTTTGTTCATTATTACAATATTGTAAACTTATATAAAATATATTTATCTGGATTTTTTTTTTTATATTTTATTTAAAAACAACATACACATGATACAAGCCGACAATTAGCAAATCCAAAACCGTGACAGACAATGTCAGTACACACACAATAAACAAAAAAAAACATTTTAACATATTGATATAACGAAATTCTACCGTAAGAAACCCAACCCGTTTACGGAAAAAAAAAACATACCGACTACAAAATAGAACGTCGGAGTCATAAAACATGTAGGAATAAGTCCTATAATCATGTATATATGTATATACATACACATGCACATATACACATACATGTATGTGCACATATGTTCTTACAGCACAGACTGGATTATACTAGAACAAACAAACAAACAAAAAAAAAGACATCACTAAAAAAAAAAACTAGACAAACTAAATACATAACATCCAAAACAGAAGTGGCAGACAATGTCAGGTACACACAAAAAACATTGTAACACATTGATATAACAAATTCTACTAAAATAACCCAACCAACCGACTTCCAAACAAACAGTCGGAGTCATTATAAAACATGTAGGAATGAGTCCTACAAACATATATATATGTATACATATACGCATGCATATACACACATACGTGTATGTGCATTTGTTCGTACAGAACAAACTGGATCATACATAGAAATAAAGCTCTAAATGACTTTTCACCAAATAAACTAAAAAAAAATTACATCCAATGATAGAACTATACCTAAGACATTGGTTCCCACAAACACACCTACACACACACAAAATTAATGTTACCTATTAACACTCAATATATAATATGACCTTCCAGTCAAATGAAGGGTATATATAAACCCCATCAAATACTTTTATATTTTCGTACATAGGTCATTTTGTACCCATTCAATACGATAAAAAAGAGACATATGACAAGGATAAATCTAACATCAGATTCGAATGTATAAAACATATCCTCACAATATACATATAAATATAAACCCCCTATATAAAATGGTTCTTATAACAATAAGAGAAAAAACAGAAAATCACATACTACTTTTGACTCTGTGATTTTACAAAATTCATAAAGGTCTACATACCCCGGAGCCCCCGACGGCTCCCTGCAAAAAAAACGTTACCCACATCTACCACCTTGCAAACCAATCAACCTTCCTCATCAAGCTTCCAATCACTCCAAGAGGACACACCACTGAAGAGACCAACCCCTTGCCTCTCACCCCGTCACCAAACGGAGTAGACGTTCAACAGTAAGTTCACGATATCCCTCCGGAAAACTAATTACCCACCTTCCCCCATATAATTGTTTGTTCCTACATGCTGTCCTATAAAAACACGCCGCCAACGCTTTTATCCTAATGTTTCCCTCCACCTCCCTCATCCCCCAAGAAACATGCAAGTAATCAACTATTACGTATCTGATAGCCCTCCCCACCTCTTTGGGTACCCCTCCCATATCTAACATTAAAGCCCTGAGGGTTGATATCTGTCCCCCCCCCAATAAAAAGAAAACCCTCTTCAACCACAATCTTACCACCTCCAAAGCAGAACAAAAATATACTACATGAAAAGCCGTTTCAACTTCCCCACAAAAACCGCATGATGCCTCTCTCACAAAACCCATTCGTCTTAGCACCTCTTTCGATGCTAACGTCCCCATAAGAAATCTATAAACTAATTCCCTCGCTCTTGCCGGTATTCTTAATTTACTAAATTCCACCCATATCACTCTCCAATCATATGTGGGATACACTGCCATCCCTTGCATTGATTCCTGACGACGACCCACACCCACTAACCGTTTTACCTTGAGTTTTTTAACATTGCGTACCTTTAACATAAACCGCAACATATCTTCACACTCCACTAAGTCCCTGCCACCCCACCATTTGCGGATATCCCCCATCACCTCCCCCACCCGAAGACCCCTTTCCCCCGCTGCCCGAATATACCTCTGCTTCACATATAGCGCCTTCACCCTAGACCCTAATGCCATCAATCCCAATCCTCCCTGTCTTACCGCAGTCATTACCACATCTTTACCCAACCACGCCCTCCCAAAACCCCACACATACCTTAAGGCTCTTCTTTGTAATTCCATAATATCCTGACTTCTTAAGGGGTAAATTTCCGCCACTCCCCACACCTTACTATAAATCAGCGTATTTACCACCACAACCCTTTGATGCAAGGTTACATCCCCGGCCCTTAGACTCCTGAGCCTACTCAAAGCTCTGTCCATTACCATTTCTGAATTAACCCTCCTGCTCTCCTGTACATCTGCTAAATACAAAATCCCACAAATCTTTAGCCTATCTACAGTTATCCAGCCAAACTCCTCCCCCAAGGTCCCTCCTACCCAATTGCCTACCTCCAACAACCGTGATTTCTGCTTATTAACTCTCATCCCAGTAGCATTCCCAAAAATCTCAATTACCCTTCCCACTTTACTTAAATCTTCTATCTCATTAAGTAAAACAGTTGTATCATCTACATAACCAACAATATTCCCACAAAATCCACCTCTCTCCCCCATCCTTCCCATCCCACCATCAACCAGAACATAGAAAGGATTCTGCATACATGCAAAGAGTATTTGGGAGAGTGGACACCCCTGCCTTAAACCCCTCCCCATGCTTACTGAACTACCCAACCTACCATTTACCTGTACTCTCATCGATGCATTCTCATACAATGTCCTCACCCATCCAACCACCCTCCCTCCAAAACCCATTCTCACCATACTCTCAAACAAAAAGTCCCTATCCACATAATCATAAGCTTTCTCCCAATCCAGACCTAGAATACCTCCCTTACTACTACCCTCAAGGAAATCCCGAATACGTCCATGACCTACCCGCATACTCCTCCCCGGGATACCAAATTGTCCCTCATGTATCACCGACCCCATGACCTTCTTCAGTCTATTACCCAAAATTTTCGCAAAAACCTTGTAATCTGCACACATCAAAGATATTGCTCGGTAAGCACTCAACTCTCTACCCCCCCTCTTCTTTGGCACCAAAACTATGACACCCGTACTTTGCGATGTGCCCAACTTCCCACTAGTTAACATATGATCCAATAGCCTAACAAAGCACTGCCTAATACACCCCCAATGTGCTCTATAAAAATCATTTGGTATACCGTCTATCCCTGGTGTTTTCCCGGTACTCATCCCGAAAACTGCCTCTTCCACCTCAACCTCACTTATACCAACCTCCAACCCCACTCTATCCTGCTCACTTAAAATGCTATGGAACCCCCCTTCAAAAATACCCTCCCAGGAACCCCCCTCCCTCCAACTCCATTTCTCCCTAAACCAACTATCAGCATAGAGACTCATACTTTCAGTATTGGATAGGACTCGACCCACTGGATACCCTCCCACCCCAGGGCTTGTCTCCAATTGTAGAATGGTGGTTACACTCTGTCGGTCCCTAAATTTACGTAAAACAAACCCAGACGGCTTATCACCCCACAATACATCCTCTAACCCCGCCCTAACCCTAATTGCATCAAACCTATCATTGTGTATTTCAGCGATCCTGCTCCGCAGACTGTCCATGTCATCCCTCCTACCACCTCCCCCAACATAACAATCTTGCAACTGTCCCTCCAGATAATTTTGCAACCCAAAACGCCACCTCGCCTCTTCCCGTCCCCTAACCTTAAAAAAATTCGCTATTCCCGGTTTTGCCTGCATTTCCCACCAATCTAACAGATCTATCTCCCTGTCCCTAGCCTCCCAAAAAGGCAACCACCAATCACTGAAAAAAGGCCCCTCCTCCTCCTCCTTGAGAAGCCTTACATTTAATTTCCAGTACCCAGAATAAATACGCACCACTCCATCCCACATCAAATCTGCTATTACCGCTCTGTGATCCGAAAACCCCACATCGAAGGTTTGCACCCTCACAACATCTATACCCTGCTTAATATAAATTCTGTCCAATCGCGCTTCATATCCCCTACGGACGAACGTGTGCTCCACTAGGTATCCCCCCCTCCCCACCACATCAACAACCCCAATATCTCGCAATACATCCCTCAGCACACTCAGCACACAACCCGCCCCTCTCGGTTCGACATCACCACTCCTAATCACACAATTCCAATCACCACCTATTACTGTTATAGCAGGCAAACCTCTCAAGTGATACAGCAATACCTCTCTGACAAAATCTACTTTTACCCTGGTATTGCTAGTTGCTGGCATGTAAACTCCTACAAAACTAGCTCGACTCTCACCCCAGACACCATCCACCCTCACGACCCTCCCACCCCCCCCCTCTTCCCAGCCGATGACACGCAAGGGGCTGGTCTCCTTTATCGCCACTGCTACCCCACCTTTCAATTGCAAACCACTGGTAACATACATCCGATATCCTTTTAACCGCAACACACAACCAGCCCTATGATTATGCTCTTGCAAAAAGCAAATATCTACATCAAACCGCCGTAAAAACCACTCCAACCAAACTTTCTTAACCTCAGTCTTAAGTCCATTGACATTAAGCGTGACACTTCTGAAAATTATAGAAGTGGCGGCTTTCCCCTATGCCGCTGGGATTTACTCGCTGCACTTTTCACATTACGTATTCCCTTACCACTCGAGTTATCCTGTGCAGTCACCTCCCCCCTCCCTCTCCCACTGTGCAACTCAGGCGCACCTCTAGCACTATGTGGCATCGGCTCCACAACCGCAGCCCATGACTTCTTCCCCGGCCTCTGCCCCGGGGTAATAACCTCGTCTATCTCTGATGCCGCAGTTCTTTTTCTAGAACTTCCACTTACACACATCTCACCCTCAGACGAATCCTCCTGGTGTACCTCCACGGCCACCACACACTCCAGCCTTTTCTTACTCAAGTCTTTCTCCACAATTTGTTGTCCCTCCAGCTCTCCAACTTCACATAAACTGAGGACACCTTCTACACCGGGCTCATCCCCATCCAAAAAATCCTTGATGACATCTGCCAGTAAACCCTCCTGAGTCGAAGCTTCCTGGACTAAAGACTCCTCAGATAACACCTTCGACTCCCCCGACTCCCCTGGGATAGTGACACACGTCTCCTCCTCCGCCACCTCCCGGTCGACCTCCTTGCTCCAGAGATCAGGCCTCCGGCCTCCAGAGGCAACAGAGCCAGGCACCAAATCACACGACTGTTGAATCACAATCGGCGTTTCCAGAATTCGAGGAGCCTGCCTCCTAGGACACTGGGCTGCCATGTGCTCATAAGAGCTGCACAGACGACATGTTTTTCTCTGACCCGCATAGTACACATAAACCTGTGTTCTACAACCGGTCATCGTTACATAGGATGGTATAGGCCTTGTTAAAGACATTTTAAGGGTGTAAGAACCTTCCGGCATTCCTTCATATGGACCATCCCTCCATACCCCCATGGTTGCAGAATGCACTGTCCCATAACTGCGAAAAAACTCCTGTAGTCCATACGCCGTAGCCTCGAAGGGTACATTCCGTACCTTCACCCATGTGTAGTACTTAGAAACATCATGTAACACAACATCCATCGCTGAATTCACACTCATGCGTTGTTCCTGGTACTGCTCGACAATTCTTGTGTAGAAGCCGGCTCTCAGAAATTTCACGAAGATTCTTGACAAACCATTAAGAGCGACTCCATATAATTCCTCGTTGGGGATACCATATGTGTCCCTGATGATGTTAGGGAGAAGTACGTTCATCGTATCTCCACTTAACGTACCACGAACCAGCTCTATGCAGATAGTATTTACTCTCCGTACTGTATGTTCAGCCATTTTGATATCCCAAAATGAGCAGCGCACGTCCACACTACTCAATGGTTGTTGATGTACTGTGGTAGCTCGCCTGAAAAACAGCAGAGGGGTGCTGGGCACAACCGCACTCCACCGTAGTCAGGCAGCGAATGTGACCTGAAATAATATAATAAACTCCCTATAGAATATAATATCAGGGCCCCATATATATATATACCGTCCTATTACACATCCCTAAAAACTGCCAATATCCCAAACCCCTCCTTTAAAAGTGCAGGCATTGTACTTCCCATTTCCAGAACTCAAGTCCGGCTATGTAAAAATAACCGGTTTCTCTGAATCCCTTCACTAAATATTACCCTGCTCACACTCCAACAGATCGTCAGGTCCCAAATACCATTCGTCTCCATTCACTCCTATCTAACACGCTCACGCACGCTTGCTGGAAGTCGAAGCCCCTCGCACACAAAACCTCCTTTACCCCTTCCCTCCAACCTTTTCGAGAACGCCCCCTACCCCGCCTTCCTTCCCCTACAGATTTATACGCTCTCCATGTCATTCTACTTTGATCCATTCTCTCTCAATGACCAAACCACCTCAACAAACCCTCTTCAGACCTCTGACTAATACTTTTATTAACTCCACACCTCCTAATTTCCACACTTTGAATTCTCTGCATAATATATTTACACCACACATTGCCCTTAGACAGAATATCTCCACAAATAAGTAAAACTGATCGATTAGCAAATATCTCTTTAAGCGTATAAGAGAAAATATTAGAAAGGACTCAGTTTTAAATGAATTCTTGCTAATTGACCAATTTTACCTATTCGGCACGATATATATATGTCGTGCCGAATAGGCAAAACTTGCAATTTTGGCTTAAATAGCAACTCTCTTGTTGCCGAATTAGGCAAGCAAAAATTTATGTATGCAATAATTTCGCAAAAATCATTCTGAACATAACAAAAAATATATATTTCTTTGTGTTTGTTCATTATTACAATATTGTAAACTTATATAAAATATATTTATCTGGATTAGGCTAAATCAAATTACGCTTGTTATAATAAGGTTAGGTAAGTTTTCTCAGGTTCTTTTGGTACAAATTTATTAATTTTTGTATTAACATAAATGAAAAAAATATATCTTTAAACATATAAAAGAAAATTTTATAAAGGATTTAATTTTAAATGCGTTCTTGCTAATTGACCAGTTTTACCTATTCTGCATGACATATATATATATATATATATATATATATATATATATATATATATATATATATATATATATATATATATATGTATTATATATATATATATATATATATATATATATATATATATATATATATATATATATATATATACATATATATATATATATATATATATATATATATATATATATATATATATATATATATATATATATATATATATATATATGTATATATATAATGACAAGTTCACAGATGATAACAGTATTGTACATTTGGCAACACTGAACTTTGCGCGCGCAATATTGATCTTGTTGACGTTAGTCTAATACTTAGCGGTCACTGCTATATTATAGCGTACTTAAATAATTGTTAATTCCAACCTATATGAGGCTGTAGACAAAAGAATTATGTAAAAATAATAAACATATTTCTCATAAAAATAATAAACTCAGTAGATTCACGAATCCAACTTTCTCATTTTACTAATATTTTCACTTTCAAGAAGCAGACTACAGTTTATTAATGTACTCAGGCCAAAAAAAATACGTGTCATTAATATTGTTAAAATAAATGAGAATTGTGTTGCAATAGTCTTAAAGAAAGATTAAGATGATGTTGAATTTAGCGGTATATGGCAAGTAATGGAGATAGTGTGCCGGGCGCCACACACTCTGGTCTGGAGCAGTTGCCAGTGACACGCGCGACGCTCTCAGTGTTGAGTACGACGCTCTCTTCTTGGCCTGGAATACGCTCATTTTTCTGCGTTGTATTCGTGTGACAATCGTTGTTCCTTGTAGAATTAGGACCACGTATCACGTTTTCAAAAAAAATAGGATTGGAGAAATCGTTTTAGTTGTTTTTACGACGTCAGATACATTTCGAGCTAACCACGTTGTTGCTCACGGAACAACATCAGCGTCTAGTTCTTTGGTTCCTTTTTTACAGTTGTAACTGGAGGTGTCAGCCTCTGCAAGTAGCTCATTAGTGAAGGGATGTAATTTATCTACTCAGAGAGTTAATGCACACAGGGAGAATATTGTGTTCTTGTGTGTAGAGATCATTACACAGTGATGAGCACAGGTCAGTAGCTCATCTTTAAAAGGCTGGTGAATCGCTTTGTCATTGCTTGCCTGTCCTTAGATACAACTAACATTTAGTCATCCTAAACCATTTGTTCATGTGCCTTGTAATTTTCTCCTATGTAACTAATATAACAATCGTCTTAACAAAGTCAGTGATATAAGAATATCCTTTACAGCGTAAAATCCAGTCTTAAAATTTAGGAGTAACAACTCTGGGAAGAAAAAGTCTTGGAACTTTTGAGTTACTGGTCGTTGACGTGTTGACTGCTAACCACTGTTAAGTACGGACTAACAGCTACCTACTAACCATCATGAGAGGCAACGAGATGTCTACTGCCATACTTATTGCTTTAGCATTGTTTCACCAAGGTAAGTTCTGTTTAGTTTCAACGTTTTATAAGATGTGAAAATTTGTACTGATAGTTTGCTTTCTCATGGTTTATTAGGATGGTATAATGCTTGTGTTGAATAATTATTTCATAATTGCTTGTTTCTATGCGCGTGTGCTTGCTTTTGATGTAATAGGTTAACAATTAGTGCGCTTATTCGCGTATGTTGTATGTTAAACCATAGACGTTTAGCTTGCCTGCAAATGTTGTATGTTGACGCATTGATGATGTAAAACATCCCCCTGTGAAAGCAAGGGATAATAAGTACACTAAGGGATAATTCACTGGACATGAAGGAGCCAAACGTTTTCAACACCCTACAGATGTGAAGATTATACCAACGAATTCATTACTGTCTTCAAAAGGGATCTTGAAAGTTCCTGTAAGGCATTCTTGATGAGCCAGGCTGTCGTGCGTACGTCGCACTACGTACCGTAAGTAGTAACGGCCTCGCCGGTTTAAGAGCGAGCCTAAGCGACAGTGAATCCTAGAGTTACCACCAGGAAGGTAAACCCGTATGTAAGCAACACTAAAAGAACACAGTGAAAATTCTCTTAAAGTCTATGTATTCCCTTCTATCTTGCAGAGAGAACCTCCCTTTAACGAAAGTGGGGTCCCGCCTGGACGCAGATGATGGGCTCTTGATCTAAGATATTAAAACTGCCATCCTCTTCCCTGGATCAGATTTGTTAGCGTTCATTCCTCAGACACTATCCCTACAGGTTTAGCACTTCCCTGGGATTATACTGTAATAGCTGTTGTAATAATCTTATTCGGATTAAATACATTTGGTTTTGTAGACAATGCGAAAAAGATCAAAGGTTGTAAGCATTCATTGGTGATATATTGAGAATTTAACCTATGATAATCTAGGCTGTCAGTAAGACTATTTCCACTGGGACAGCACGAGAGAAGGTGGGCACAATTCTCAGGACCAGATGAGTTTCCCAGCTCAGCTGTGAACGGGACTACCTACATTAAGCCTTGTTAAAGAGGGTCTGGGGCGCGCGTGAGAACACTTTACATTATGAATGAAACCCCGCCCAGTCTGGGTTGCTGTGCCATGCCTGGGGGTCTAGGAGGAGGGTGCTGTGTGACTGCCTGTGAGTGGGGCGAGACAGGAATCTGAGGCAAGAGGGGTGCCTCCTGCATAATTTACTAGGTTGCAAGTCTCATTATTTATGCTTAGTTGGGCTCTCGAGTTTTGGATTCGTATTTCATTCATATTAATATAGATAGCGTGTACGAGGAGTAATACTGAATAATATTTGCCATTAATTGTTATTGCTTAGGTTTTATGTTTAATGTGTTATTGTAACTAGATGAATTCTCGTCATTGGCAAGCTAGGCGAGGAAATGATTAATCTGCTATGGGCACTCAACAGTGCCTTCCCTTCTAGGAGAGAAGTCCTTGATGCTGGCTAGTTTAAAAAAATTAGTTAATCTCCCTACCCTTGGATCAAACAGGATTACCCCTCCCCTTCCATTTCCCAGGGTATGTATGATCCCTATTGGTTTAGCACTCCTTGATACTGGCTGGTTATTTAAAGAATTTAATCTCCCCTCCCATGGATCAAACCGGATTATCCCACCCCACCCATTTCCCAGGCCATGTATGATCCTTACTGGTTTAGCATTTCCTCATGACTGTGATAATATTGATAATCATCAGTGCCTTGTAAACCATGTGTGACCACGAAAGTGATCTGAAGTAATGTGACGTCCGAATAACAGGAAATACTGTAAGTTGTTTCAGTTCGAGGTAAAAGCTCTAGCACTTATTTTATACTGTTGATTCTTTTACAGCCTAAGATCAGTCATCCTACCTCGGTTCGTTGAAAATAATAATGGATGAGCGCTAAACTCATGGGGGTTCATACAACGCCTGGGAAATGGAAGATAAAATTTTCAGAGAAGGGGGTAAAATAGCATCAGTTTCTTGGATCAAGCGCCCTTCAACACCAAAGCACCTTCTCTGAAGGGAGCTCATTTTAAAGCCCAACTCTACCGGGTACTTATGTACTATAGGCAAATAAAAGAAACAGATGAAGGACGCTTGCATAATTATACTTGACCATTCGTTCGGGATTGAACTTAGGTCCTTCAGTTGGGAACGAAGTCGCTGCCACTAAGCTACGAGTCACTTTTAGCGCCAGACCTATTTTTGTTGTTGAACTTAGTTACACGCCATACCTGCGATTTTCTCGGTCAACTGTGTCATGCTACCCTGCCCGAGGGGTAGCTAGCTGTAATCGTAGTATTGTGCTCGAAATAAAATTTATTACACAATTCAAGTGACAGGGATCAGGCATGTGAAAGTAATGGTCATAGGGAAAATGGAGGATGCAGTAGACTGGAAAATTCTTTCGAAGGACGTGGGATTGTAAGCGTCCTTCCGTTACCAGTGTTGCTCTTTTTTTTTTTTTTTTTAAGAATCGTGTTTTAATAATATATATAATATATCTAGATGTTCCCAGATATTTGCACATAATTTCATTGTCAGCTTAGGTTACGTAATAAGTCCTAGTGCTTTCTGTGGTCATAACATCCTTGAGTTGATGCTTGATCCAGGGAATTAGAGCTACCTTCAGTTCCCCTGATCAGATCTAATTACCTCTAAATCCATAAGAGTAACGTTAATGGTCAACAAATGAATGAATATAATGTAGTCATTACAAACCATTTTCACATGAATGTCCTTAATGTGAGAATGAATTTACAAAACAATCTTATTAATAATAATAATATATAAATTGGTGAAACTTTAAATGCAAGAGGCTCTCAAGATTCTGGAGAGTTTTAAAGAGTGATTGAGAACATCATGAACAGATCAATAGCGCCAGAACTCGGAGGGGAGGAAGCGGGAAAGAGACGTGGGTAATAAGGACAGGAGTGAGACTAAAGGCTTCTGCTTGGGACAGCATTAGGTGTGCATGCTGTAACAGGGAAGATTGGATACCATAAATATGGGTAAGATAGAGGAGAAGCAACAATGGAGTCCGGTGAATTATGGGAAGAATGTGGATGGGCAGAATGAAGGGGTGGTAGGAGAGGCCCTTGAAAGGGGAAGGAGTTTCTGAACAAGATTGAGAAGGGTCGGGGACAAGATTCAGTGGGCGTCATGGAGCAGTTGGTAGGGAGGAAAGAGGGCGTGAGATTGGGGAACCGTACAATAGTGAAGGCAAGAGGTAGTATAAGAATTGAATTGTGGATGACCGTTAATGGGGGCATTAGAGGCAAGGAATAAACTTGACTCGGTAGAAATTGAAAAGGGGTTGAGTATATGAACGATGAAAATAAGTCACTGTTTAACTTCGTTGAGTTATCGTAGGCTAAATATATATGCATCCGTAACATGGTGTGCCCTCAGTATCATTGTAAAAATGATGTATGTTACGTACCTAAAGCCTAAATAAATATTACCTGGCACGGCAAACTTCGGTGTTCCATGTCTTTGCGTTCTATGATTCATGAAAGCGAGAAAATAGTAGTCCGTTGTGTCGAAAAGGTAAAGAATAGAAAGCTGTGGAGGGTACGAGTGATTACTGGGCAAGACGAAGAATTGTGCGTGAGGAAAGACAAGAGAGTCTGAAAGAGGGTGGTATAGACTATTTTGTGTAGCACTCTACTAATAGTGCTGAGAGAGCACTGTCCCTTGGCTTGTGTGAAAAAAACAGCACACGCACGCACTTGGTAATTGTCTGGCTGTGTGGATAACGTACTGTGTGCTCTGTTACCGAGTTTGCAGGCTTGAATCCTGCTATGGACCGAGAGATAATGTATGTATATATAAAGAAAGATTGCAGTCAGCAGGATTCGAAACTACTACTGGGGAGGGTCAAGATTCCCGGGCAGCGCTCTAGTCCACTCGGCCACACAAATCACATAGACTGGGCAGCCTGGTTCGCAAGCCATGTTTCTTTCCAAGCCCGGGCACGTCAGTGAGCCTCAAGCATGGATTCAAGGTATTTCACTTTCCTCCTGTATGTTCTGACCTCTCAAGCTATTTTTTATAACAATGCACCGCGCAGAAACAATCGGGTATATGCAAAGAAAGATCACAGTCAGCAGGATTCGAAACTACAATTGGGGACGGTCAAGATACCCAGGCAGCGCTCTAGTCCACTTGGCCACACACAGACTGGGCAGCCTGGTTCACAAGCCATGTTTCTTTCCCATCCCGGGCACGTCAATGAGCCTCAAGCATAGATTCAAGCTATTTCAGTCTAATCCTGATGTGCCCGGGCTGGGAAAGAAACATGGCTTGTGAACCAGCTGCCCAGCCTGTGGCATTTGTGTGGCCGAGTGGACTACAGCGCTGCCTGGGAATCTTGACCGTCCCCAGTAGTGGTTTCGAATCCTGCTGACTGCGATCTTTCTTTGTATATACCCACTTGTTTCTGTGTGGTGTGTATATATATATATATATATATATATATATATATATATATATATATATATATATATATATATATATATAATATATATATAATATATTATATTATATATTATACAAATGCGTGTGGGTGTGCTTAACAATTCGCAAACAGGCGAATTTATTTACAAACATTATCTCTGTCCAGAGCCGGACTCAAATCTGCAAACTGCATGAAATGCTTAATAATTTCGTCAGTTTGCAGATTAAATATTTCAAATTTATTTCGTGCGAATTGTTAAGCAATTCAAATCTGTTTCGTTGTTCACTGCACATGGCAGGATTTGATGAAATAACTGAAAACAAACCTGGTGCTCCGGGGTATGCGAAAATATCGTCTAGCTACGGCTAGGCGCCCATACTTATTTGGAGTCTTGCGTTGTTGATCAAGTACTGTGCACTCTGATGCATAGTTTGCAGGTTCGAGTCCTGTTGTGGTCGTAGGGATAACGTTTTTATATATATATATATATATATATATATATATATATATATATATATATATATATATATATATATATATATATATATATATATATATATATGCAATAAGATCACAGTAAACAGGTGATTTCAGAATATGCAAAACACAACCACTCTGAAAGAATAGAGAAATTCCAAGCGCTTTCGTGACTACTCACATTATCAAGGAACTATGATAATGTGAGTAGTCACGAAAGCACTTGGAATTTCTCTATTCTTTCAGAGTGGTTGTTTTGCATATATATATATATATATATATATATATATATATATATATATATATATATATTATCACACTGGCCGATTCCCACCAAGGCAGGGTGGCCCGAGAAAGAAAAACTTTAACCATCACTCACTCCATCACTGTCTTGCCAGAAGGGTGCTTTACACTACAGTTTTTAAACTGCAACATTAACACCCCTCCTTCAGAGTGCAGGCACTGTACTTCCCATCTCCAGGACTTAAGTCCGGCCTGCCGGTTTCCCTGAACCCCTTCATAAATGTTACTTTGCTCACACTCAACAGCACGTCAAGTATTAAAAACCATTTGTCTCCATTCACTCCTATCAAAGACGCTCACGCATGCCTGCTGGAAGTCCAAGCCCCTCGCACACAAAACCTCCTTTACCCCCTCCCTCCAACCTTTCCTAGGCCGACCCCTACCCCGCCTTCCTTCCACTATAGACTGATACACTCTTGAAATTATTCTGTTTCGCTCCATTCTCTCCACGTCCGAACCACCTCAACAACCCTTCCTCAGCCCTCTGGACAACAGTTTTGGTAATCCCGCACCTCCTCCTAACTTCCAAACTACGAATTCTCTGCATTATATTCACACCACACATTGCTCTCAGACATGACATCTCCACTGCCTCCAGCCTTCTCCTCGCTGCAACATTCATCACCCATGCTTCACACCCATATTAGAGCGTTGGTAAAACTATACTCTCATACATTCCCCTCTTTGCCTCCAAGGACAAAGTTCTTTGTCTCCACAGACTCCTAAGTGCACCACTCACCCTTTTCCCCTCATCAATTCTATGATTCACCTCATCTTTCATAGACCCGTCTGCTGACACGTCCACTCCCAAATATCTGAATACTTTCACCTCCTCCATACTCTCTCCCTCCAATCTGATATCCAATCTTTCATCACATAATCTTTTTGTTATCCTCATAACCTTACTCTTTCCTGTATTCACTTTCAATTTTCTTCTTTTGCACACCCTACCAAATTCATCCACCAATCTCTGCAACTTCTCTTCAGAATCTCCCAAGAGCACAGTGTCATCAGCAAAGAGCAACTGTGACAACTCCCACTTTGTGTGATTCTTTATAAGAACATAAGAACATAAGAACGAAGGAACACTGCAGAAGGCCTACTGGCCCATGCGAGGCAGGTCCAAGTCTCCTACCGGCTTAAGCCAATGCACCCAACCTAGTCAGGTCAGGTCACATTGACTTAAGGGAGGAACACGGCAACCGACCTGGTAGCACAAGCTATCAGGTCTAACTCACACCCACCCACATCCACTCATGTATTTATCCAACCTATTTTTAAAGCTACACAACGTTCTGGCCTCTATAACGGTACTTGGGAGTTTGTTCCACTCATCCACAACTCTATTACCAAACCAGTACTTTCCTATATCCTTCCTGAATCTGAATTTTTCCAACTTAAAACCATTGCTGCGAGTCCTGTCTAGGCTAGATATTTTCAGCACACTATTTACATCCCCTTTATTTATTCCTGTCTTCCATTTATACACCTCAATCATATCCCCCCTAATTCTACGTCTTTCTAGAGAGTGCAGATTCAGGGCCCTTAGTCTATCCTCATAGGGAAGGTTTCTGATACATGGGATCAACTTTGTCATCCTCCTTTGTACATTTTCCAGAGAATTTATATCCATTCTGTAATAAGGTGACCAAAACTGTGCAGCATAATCTAAATGAGGCCTAACCAAGGATGTATAGAGTTGAAGAACAACCTGAGGACTCCTATTATTTATGCTTCTTGATATGAAGCCAAGGATTCTATTAGCTTTATTGCGAACACTTATGCACTGTTGTCTTGGTTTCAGATTACTGCTAACCAGAACTCCTAAATCTTTTTCGCAATCCGTAATATTAAGATCTACATTATTTAGTTTATATGTGGCATGATTATTGTCCTGTCCAACATTTAGAACTTTGCATTTGTCTATATTAAACTGCATCTGCCACTTCTCCGACCACTGCATCAGTCTATTCAAATCTTCCTGGAGTGCTCGAATGTCCTCGTCAGAATGAATTCGACGGCCTATTTTGGTGTCATCGGCAAACTTGCCGATGTCGCTCTTTATGCCCTCATCTATGTCGTTTATGTAGATTGTGAACAGCAGGGGGCCCAACACTGACCCCTGTGGAACACCGCTCGTGACACTTCCCCACTCTGATTTCTCCCCATTTATGCAAACTCTCTGCTGCCTATTTGTCAACCATGCCTCTATCCAGGAAAAAATTTCTCCTCCTATTCCATGTGCTTTAATTTTCCTCAATAGTCTCTGATGTGGGACCCTGTCAAAAGCCTTACTGAAGTCCATATACACAATATCATATTCATTACCATGATCTACCTCCTCAAATACCTTAGTGAAAAAAGTTAATAAATTCGTAAGGCAGGAACGCCCCTTTGTAAAACCATGCTGAGATTCGTTGATTAATTTATGCTTTTCAAGGTGGCTACGAACTGCCTCGGCAATTATTGATTCCATAAATTTTCCCACTATGGAGGTTAGGCTTATTGGTCTATAGTTCGAAGCTAAGGACCTGTCACCTGTTTTGAAAATAGGTATCACATTTGCCATTTTCCACTTATCTGGCACCATGCCAGTTTGTAGTGATATGTTGAAAAGATTAGCCAAAGGTGTGCTAAGCTCCTCTTTACATTCCTTTAGAACCCTTGCATACAGTTCATCAGGGCCTGGGGATTTGTTAGGTTTTAATTTATCTATTTGCCTAAGGACCATGTCACTTGTGACCCTAATAGTACACAGTTTATTATCGTCCTGTTCTACAAAATTTATC
>NC_091312.1:8194535-8212035 GCF_038502225.1 Cherax quadricarinatus | reverse complement strand
CTTCCTGAATCTGAATTTTTCCAACTTAAAACCATTGCTGCGAGTCCTGTCTAGGCTAGATATTTTCAGCACACTGTTTACATCCCCTTTATTTATTCCTGTCTTCCATTTATACACCTCAATCATATCCCCCCTAATTCTACGTCTTTCTAGAGAGTGCAGATTCAGGGCCCTTAGTCTATCCTCATAGGGAAGGTTTCTGATACATGGGATCAACTTTGTCATCCTCCTTTGTACATTTTCCAGAGAATTTATATCCATTCTCTAATACGGTGACCAAAACTGTGCAGCATAATCTAAATGAGGCCTAACCAATGATGTATAGAGTTGAAGAACAACCTGAAGACTCCTATTATTTATGCTTCTTGATATGAAGCCAAGGATTCTATTAGCTTTATTGCGAACGCTTATGCACTGTTGTCTTGGTTTCAGATTACTGCTAACCAGAACTCCTAAATCTTTTTCGCAATCCATAATATTAAGATCTACATTATTTAGTTTATATGTGGCATGGTTGTTGTCCTGTCCAACATTTAGAACTTTGCATTTGTCTATATTAAACTGCATCTGCCACTTCTCCAACCACTGCATCAGTCTATTCAAATCTTCCTGGAGTGCTGGAATGTCCTCGTTAGAATGAATTCGACGGCCTATTTTGGTGTCATCGGCAAACTTGCCGATATACATACATTATATATATACATACATGTATATATATACATTATATATATGCATGTATATATATGTAGTGCCGAATAGGCAGAATTTGCGATCTTGGCTTAAATAGAAACGTTCATCTTGCCATATAGGACAAGTGAAAATTTGTGTATGCAATAATTTCGCCAAAATCATTCTGAACCTAACGAAAAAAATATATTTCACTGTGTTTGTTTAGTATTAAATTACTGTAAACAAATCTAAAATATATTTAGTTGGGTTAGGCTAAAATAAATTGCTCTTGTTATAATAAGGTTAGGTAAGTTTTCTAAGATTCTTTTAGTGCAAAATTAAAATTTTTTACATTAACATTGAAAAAATGTATCTTTAAACGTATAAAAGAAAATTTTAGAAAGGACTTAATTTTAAATGAGTTCTTGCTAATTGACTAGTTTTACATATTCGGCACGACATATATATACATGTATATATATACACGTATATATATATACACATGTGTATATATATTATATATATATATATATATATAATATACATGCATGTATATATGTATATACACACACATGCATACTCAATTGTCCTGGTATCTGCTTGTTGGTTTTACCATGGATGACGCATTATCTTATTATGCCCATGGCATCCTTGCTTTTCGCTGAGTCTGTTTTACATTTGCACATCCGTCAGTCTTCAAGGAATATGCCTTGATGTCGCTGAAGGAATCTTAATTTAAAGAATTTGAGCTATTCTCCTTTTTCATTGAATGAGGCCCTAGTTATTGTATGACCTCGACAAGTTTAGGGCTTCCCCTTCAAAATAATAGTAGCAAACTTGTAAATAAATGAAAGGAGAGGAAGGATGAAGGGGTGATGGGTTCGGAGGAAGGGCGTTGGTGTTGGTGAGGAAAGGGTGTTGACTGAATAACTGCTACTGTAATTTCTTGTAGGAGTTCTCTTAAGATTTTAATTATGCTCTCATACAACTGAAAGCCATTATTGTTAAACAACACTAAATAAAACCTCGGCAGTTTGAGATATTATTTTATAATATTATTGTATAATATTATTCTGACTACGATAAATTCAGAAGGTCTAGCAATGATTTAATGTTCTTGCATGCTGTAGTGCCTTCACTGACGCTCTCCTATTAATACCTTAGATCTACATTATGGAAATTCAAGGATAGCATAGTGTTATCCCAGTGTATGTACATTAATACATAATAAATTTGCCACTTGTAACATTTGACGTTCATTTAATGGAAAAGATCATCGAAAAAACTTTAATTTTATAGCTTTGCACGATGAATATGGGTAGATGCTGGAACATGTTCATTTGGAAATTGCTCATTTTTAAAATATGGCAGGAAAGGCGAACTGTACCGAGAGTTTTGTTTCCAGTTCTTTCATTTTCCTAGTTGGTTTTATAAGAATTGGTATTGACTGTTTCTTGCCTTTTTAGTCTAAACTGCTTGCTAAAGAACCTTAAGGAAATGGAAATTATTACTAAACTGTTAATTCCTTATTGCAGAAGTATAACAAAAAAATAATCGCTACTTATCACTAGTTGTGTAAACACTCTTTATGAATTTTCTTACTAATATATTATGCAGAGTGCGGCTTAAGTCACTTTACCGAGAAGAATTATTTTTGCATTTGGCGCACAGATTTACCAACACATATTTTAATACTCTGGGTGTAGTAGTCAGTTCTCTAACTTAGTGTTTCTTATAGTAGTGATCATTGGTCGGTGAGCCTCCGCTCGCCGGTCCGCAGCATCACTGATCCACAGCCAACTGCAGTCGGATAAGATTTGTTGGGATTTTTAACCCGGGGGAGTATTAGCCATCTAGGATAACTCGGTGCGTCATCGAGGACTGCTTTATTTCCATTGTGGTTCTTTAATCTTATCTCCCAGGATGCGGTGGGTCGTGTGGCCCAGAATAGTGCTTGCATTTCTTCTAGAAAAGGAAACTGGTCGCTTTGGAGTCCTTGGTTTTTCGTAATGAGTTAGTCACCCAACTCTTCAAGAAATCTGAGAGCACACTTTCCCCATGCTCCGAGGGTCTCTGATCCAATTGGGACGAAGTTACAGCATTATGGCAGCCCACTGTATTTGTTGATCTGGGTTTCCCTCAAACTGGCAGCACCACCCCCTTCACCTTCAGAGTATTGTAGGTAGGTGTTAGTCAATGTAGACGCACAGGTGTCCAGTGCAGTTTGCTTACCGTCTTTGCTGGGTAGCATCTCTCTCCATCCGGACGCTTCTGACTGCCATCGGGCCTCAGTACCTGAGGTTCCCGTTCTTCTGGGCAATGGGTTGTGGCGAGACTTAGTTGGATGTCATTGACCTCTTCGTATCTGCCATACCTCCCTTCTGATGTATGACAGACGAGACCATGGAGCCTAAATTAATCAGCTGACGCCCTGCCGCACATGTACCTGTGTTCGGCGATTATTCACGACGCTCACCACGAGGCGGGCTAAAACAACACGGGTTCGATCCCCCGGCTAGTCGCAGTGTTATTATTGATTAAATACCACTCGTTCGTGGTTACACTATATATATAATTATATATATATATATATATATATATATATATATATATATATATATATATATATATATAATTATATATATATATATATATATATATATATATATATATATATATATAATTATATATATATATATATATATATATATATATATATATATATATATATATATATATATATATATATAATATATATAATATATATATATATAAAACTCAACACTTCCAGGAATTGCCGGTAGCCCAGTTAGTGACCGTTCACAGGTCTTCCCACGATTCCAGTTGGTGAAACCTTATGCCCTCTGTGGTCCAGTGGCAAATGCGGTTGACTAGTAATCTTGGATCGTGAGTTCGAATCCCGTTACTACACAGAAACACACACATGATCAGTAATATATACATTCGGCTTGTGTGATGTTTCTTTTTACATAATAGTACTACATTTTCCAACTTTCTGGGAAAATGCAGTGAATATATTGTAGATTTTTATTACAAAATGGTATACTTTTAGCGTCTGTGTAATATGGAAATATACATGTGAAATATTTATGATAGCTTCCTTCAAAATAGTTCGCAATTTTAGGCCTGTTAAGGACCTAGCCCATATTAGGCTAGCAGTTTATGCTTCATATTATAGTTGCCAGTATATAGTTGTCTTATGTAACAGAATCTTCTGCATCAGCAAAGTCATACCCTAGAAGTTTTGTCAAAGAATAGAATATAAGTGCAGTAAACTGGCCCTTATAAATTGAGACTACTGCATGCTGTATTGTGTCAAGTTGGTCGAGCTGCGGGTTACATGTGAAGCTTAACCTTTCAGAGAAGACTGGTTTACAGATGAGAATTTTATGTTTTGCAACTGATTTGTGAAAAATTATGTATTCATATTGTTCAGACCTCGTTATTACTAGTATGTGTATGATATCCTCTCTTCGTCTTTTAATTAAAGCCATCCTTGATTGACCTCAAGGGGCATGGCACAAAAATTACTTATACTTTAAATGGTCTTCAAATTTTCTGGTTTTATTTTTGCTGATTTTATCATTTTAACATTCCATAAAATTAGCAGTTTTCAGGGGTTCTATTATGTGCATAATTATTTCTCCGTAAATTTTGTTTGGAGCTATTATTGCGAGGGATAGTGATGCTTCACAATGATTTTTGCGTAGCAATTGGCTGTACGGGTTGTAACGGCTCTCCTATTGAAGTTTTAATGCCGTTTGACTAATTCATAAACAACAGAACGCTCGTATTCCACTTACATTGACAAAATGGCAACCATGCAACTGAGGATCGATTTAATTAACTGATGCAGACGTGAAACGGAACACATTTTAGGGAAAACCAGTGTCCTATTGTTTTCACGTAATTATATCTATTCAAAGTTTAGTGTTAATTTTGCCATGTATAACTGGAATAGAAGCAGTGTATGACCGTAATTTTAATTAGAGGAAATTGTGTGTGGCCCCAATTCTTCTGGCAACTGGTAACCATTTTCATGGCAAATGATAGTGTGAGGGATAAATAATACAGTGGAACCTCAGTGTTCGAACGTACGAGAACTCGAACATACCTTGAGTTCGAACACTTTTGTTCAGAAAAAAATAACTTGGTCTTTGAACGTTTTTCTGGAGTTCGAAAGCGCTGATTTGTTTAAAATTCAGTTGTAAAAAAAATTTACACCAAAGCCCTGTTTCAAAATTGCTTTGAAGTGACCTCTGACACTAACCTAACTCTGAGACTTTTGGAGAAGTTAGTTCAACATCTTCCAGTGTGTGAGGCTGATAATTAAAGCTTGGGAGATGCTATTTCGGACATCAAATTTTTCGTATTTCGAACACTACCTAGGAACCAGTTAGGTTCAAACACCAGGGTTCCATTGTATTTACTTTTACTGACCGCACAAAATCACTTCCTTGACAGGGATACTTTTTCTTTCTCAGACCCATAAAATTAATGTAGTACCTCTTGTGGATGGTATTGTGAGGCATACAGATCACAATACATTATGTATTATTGTCACCGTTAGCTGTATTATTGTTAGTGTTGTTTGTCTCTATATACGTTATTTATGTTAGGTTAAGTGAATGTTATTTAACCAGTTATCACACATTCACTCTGATAAATGTAATATTATATACGATGAGACTTATCTGATACTACCAGAAAAGAGGGAACCTCTGCGAAGACAAGTAGGACCACAAAACCAACGTTCACATTTTAGTTTTAAAAGCTGCTGTACCGACGATCAAATAACTGTAAAAAAAAAAAACACACATTTGCTTTGGTGAATTGGTTTGATCCGTGTGCAGGAACAGTATTTTTTCCCATGATTACAGTGTTCTTTATGTAGGTACTGTATAGCGTTATCCCCGTGATGGTAGTCTTCCTTGCCATGTAGTTACAGCATAACTATTTTCATGATAGTGTTCCATATTATGCAGCTGCATTGTTATATTGTTCCCATAATAACAGCGACATTAATTATGTAGGTATAATGGTATATTACTACATTCTTCAACAAATCATTTTTTGTCTTGTTAGTATCCTGAAGGGTTTAAGGAGCTCCATTCAGCAGCATTATTATCGTTATTCTTGTTTTTGACAGTAATAAGTGTTAACTTGAGGAAAGCATTTTGTGTTCCATTTGATGAATTAAACTGCTTTTCATATTTGAGGGCTTTCCCCGAATAGTAAAATGTGAATTTTTCTTTCCATAGTTGATTGCCACATGTTATCGGACCACAGAATCACACATCAAAAATATTTTCCAGTAGAGAAATGAAAAGGCCTCTGTGGCTATTCTTAAAAGATGTCTGGCATTCTTCCAATTGAGCGCAATGCTGGTGAGGAACTCTTGATCCAAGGAATTTCACCTGCCCTCTCCTTCCTTGGATTGAATCTAAATGCCTGTCATTCCCCCAGGTGTTGACTAGCCCCTGTGAATTTAGCACCCCCATAAATATAGTAATAATAATATGGCGCACTTAGCATGCATGAACAAGTTAATGACACTAGTAAATTTATGGCTAGTGTTTAAAATAATTTGTAAGACTATTTGTCTGTTCTTACGTTATCAAACTTTCATATGTTGCCAAGAAAAACACATGTCAAAATAAATATATAAGCTTTCATGCTATTTATTTTTTAAAGTTTGAGAATGGACGGAGATACGAAGAATCGCGTTGGGATTCTGACGTGAAAGTGTTGTTCTATTTTTATTAGCTACAAATAATTAAGTCTAAAGATAAACCTTAATTAAACTTAGGGTAACTTACGTTTATAAGTTATTGGAATCATGTAGGTATATTACACAGCTACACTTCATGGTAGATTAAACATTTAGGAATAATATACAAGCTACTTAATACTGACTAATAATATTACGTATAGTGCAGCAATAACTGTAGATGCCTAAGTAATGTATGAAAATAACCAAACGATACGAAAATGTAAACTACCAACACTGGAGGTCAACAAATACCGTGTATATTCATTAAATATTGATCATTCTTGCAATAAAAGCTTCTACGCAACGAAGGGGATACCACGAAGTGTGCGGGCATTATATTGTCAAGAAAAACACGTGTGAAGGTTACCATATCGGACTGTATTAGGCTACACCAATAGTTTGTTGACTAGGCTACATTAATTGACGGTGTACTTGGCCACGTCAGTAAACTGTTAGGGTACACCAATTTAGGCTTTACTAAGCAACACTAACCGATTTTGTTCAGTTGCACTAGTTGACTAGGCTACACAAAGTTATTACTTATTAGGCTATGCCTATAGTTTACTAGAGTACACCCAGTGAAAGTTTACTTGGTTATTATTGACAATTGATTTTATCAACCTACGCCAGTTGACTTTTGACAGTTTATTAAACTACGCCAATTGGCGTAGAGTAATATAATTGTAATATAATAATTAGAGTAATATAATTGTACCGACTATTTTAATTTTTACATTACAGCTCTTGATTTCTTGAATAGTATTGGGCCTGAACGAGGATAGATTTCAGTATTTTTATGGAAAACAATGAATTCGCATTGAACCAATTTAATGGTATCTGAGAAGCTACGTGGATCCTTACCTTAATAAATACGTGTATCTGTGGCAGTGCATATACATGACAGTTTGAGCTGACTTAAGCTCACTGTTGTGAGGTCATGAAAGTAGAATGTAAAAGTTACAAAGCAGCAACCATTTATACTGCACGTTAGCCTACCAACTACTTAAGTGTTAGACGAGGTAAGGTAAGCCAAGCCAAAGACAGGTCTTGTCCCTTGAGTTTGGCCACTAGAGACAGCTGAGGCGGGTAGCAGTGAGGACAGTAAAGGGAATAAATAGTGATCGGCAGGATATTTTTTTTTATAAATTGCTCGGAGAAAACAGTAGCACGCTACACGGAAGTTCACGTTTTTATAACAAAACTTCATGGAAATTGTTTCAGTGGATCTAATCAAGTTAAGGCGCTTACTTTTTTTTTCAGAGTAAATCCGGATAGGGAAGACAGGATAAGAATATAGAGTCGGAGTCTGGTGTTTTCCTATTGCTTGTATGGGTAAACTAATGTGCATGAATCTTGTTTTCAACCTATTTTGATAATATCATTCGATTTGTAATGCACACCAGTTCATGTATTTGTGAACGATTATCACCGTTATGACTTAGCGAAAAATCACTACCTTTCAGCCAGATTTTATCGTTGGATCGAACTTAATTGTTTCCCATTTCCTCAGACGCCCCTACTGGTTTCGTGTTCTCCCCATGAATGTAATAATAATCTTCCAAGTTAATTCATTTTATGCTAAGTTACACTGGCATTATGTAAAATTACGTAATTTAATGGCAAATACTGAACAGCATAGACAATTGCATAAACAGTGTGTTATCCAGCTATAACGGGGGCCAGGTTAACGCTATACCATATACTGTAGTGGACAGATACGTTGGAAACCAAACTCTCATTACTAGGAGGCGCTTGTTTGTCCGGGGGGCGGGGGGTTTCAAGCCGTATGTAGGCATTTGTTACTTACGATCTTCATGTATGTTTGGTTAATGCGATATTGTGTATATGAATTTCAGTAAGGCCTATGATAGTCCTACACAGGAGACTGATCAAAAAGTATCAGCACATGGTAAGTAAGTTTATTCAGGTATAAACAAATACAGTTACATATATTATCATACTTAGCAGCATGTGTAGAGAACCTAGGATAACCCAAAAAATTCAGTGACTTATTTTCATTGGGGTCCTTTTAATACCTTATTATTATTATACAATGTAGGAGATATCGTATTATTAAACTATAAGGGAGAAATTATCTCATGGCTGATCGAAAGGGGAGAAATCAGAATAGAAATCTGTGGTCGTAGAAGTGTGTGAATACAGTTCAGTGTCTCAGTTATAAGGCAGTTCCCAAGTCAAAATTTCTCGTCCTCACAGACACGCTACGCAGACCATGTCACGGGCGGGGTTAGAACCCACGATCAGATCGCGGGTTCTAACCCCACCCGTGGTATGATTTGCAATCGTGTCATTATGATTTCGTGAGTCACGCTACGCAGTCTCGAGACAGTTAAGTGAATGACCTGTAGTAGTATCATTAGCGCGCACTCTGTGTCATGATGTCCGTTCAGTAAGTTTACATGTAGGTAAAGGTACACATAAATATAGTTACACAATTCTCACGCATAGTAACGTGTAAATTATCTAGGATAACCCCAAAAACTCAGTGACATATTTCTTAACTAGCTGTGTTACGTGGTATTCCACATCACTTCACAGGTATTCACTTATTCGCTCCTTAACCATTTTATTCAACATACAACCCACACCCCAATGGTAGTATAATCTTTATATAATACTTCTACCGAGAATATAAGTAGTTCTCCCTGCAGGTTCAGTTGCAGTGTAGACACAGCTTTAACACTTTACGGAAGAATTTCCGAAATATCTGTTGAATGATTTTTTATTTAAACAATAAGGAAGAAGAAAATACAAAAAAAAAAGAAAGAAAATAAAAAAAATATTATAAAAGCATGGGAGCTATGGGCATGTCAACATCCGAAGTCCACGACTGAATGTTCAACTTCCTACCAACCGATATCAGAATGTTGCCGGAGCAGTTGTAGAAGTTTTCAATAGGAAACTGGATCACTACGTAAAGTGCACAATCAACCAGGCTGTAGTTGATATGGAGGCTAGAGGACCGCCAACTGTAACCTGGTCGACCAGATAATCAACAGAGAAGCCAGGACCCAGGTTGGGATGCAAGTGTGGGAAAATTCACAAAACCGGTCACAGGTACTGTGTTCAATCATTGTATTGTAAGTAATATTTAATTTCTATTAATGATATCGCTTTGTGATCGTTTAAACTATTTTTTTTATGTACGGCTTCTTTGCACTGGTAAATTTAACAGTAATATTAATTTTTTCGGACAGGATGTTAGGTAGACATGCATTAGCTAGGCATTTTCATTATTGTAGTTACATTGATCATAATCTTCACTGGTCAGAGAGCGAGCTGAGGTTAGAGGATAGACTCGTCTCCGCCAATCCTTGAGCGTGCCGATAAAGGGCTCGTGATCCAAGGATTTAGAGAGCAATCCTTCCTTTCCATACCTAAGAAAACCAGGCGTTGTATGTGTACTGCGTGTTGTATGGCCCCCCTATGGGTTTAGTGCTTCGTGAAATAAAATGATAAAAGTGAGAGAGTAACGGAGATATCAGATAAATTACATGGTGTCGGTATCTGCAAAAATTCGGGTATTGTCCCAATACGATATAGCTGATGTGTAATAGTCAGGTAAATTATACGCAGAGCAATAATATCAGTGCCGAGTCGTCAAAGCTGGAATTTATGCTTTGATTTCTGAACTTTCTCTTAAAAATAACTGTTTAGTAATATTTTCTTTGCAAGTCTTTCGCTAACGTTTATTGGGCGTATTTAATGTGAAGTGCAGATTTGTCCTCATGAAGAGTCTATCAAAGGTTCAGGTGGGAGCTTCTAGTGTGCAAACCCTAGATCTGTGGGAGAGGAAGTAATGTCGCTCCAGGATTAGTTTTTATCGAGTTCACCACCGGCAGGTTGGTTGATCATCCCGGGCCAGGTGGTTGTGGTGGTGGTGGTGGGGGGAGAGGTGATGGTAGTGGGGGACGTTCACCACCAGAGTTTAATGCTCTGATAATGGTCAAGTTTTTCGGGGATTGTTGTTGCATTTTCTTAGCACCCCTTCCTTCCTGCAGCCTAGCAGTTTACTGCTATTTGGTTGCCTTCTGCTCCTCATTATCCTTGTTGACACTTTTCTTAAAGCCTAGTTGTTTACTTAGGACTTGGCTGCTGTGTTGTCTTGATAGTACTTGGCTGCTGTGTTGTCTTGATAGTACTTGGCTGCTATGTTGTCTTGATAGTACTTGGCTGCTGTGTTGTCTTGATAGTACTTGGCTGCTGTGTTGTCTTGATAGTACTTGGCTGCTGTGTTGTCTTGATAGTACTTGGCTGCTGTGTTGTCTTGATAGTACTTGGCTGCTGCGTTGTCTTGATAATACTTGCCTGCTGTGTTGTCTTGATAGTACTTGCCTGCTGTGTCGTCTTGATAGTACTTGGCTGCTGTGTTGTCTTGATGGTACTTGGCTGCGGTATTGTCTTGATGGTACTTGGCTGCGGCATTGTCTTGATGGTACTTGGCTGCGGTATTGTCTCGATGGTACTTGGCTGCGGTATTGTCTTGATGGTACTTGGCTGCTGTGTTGTCTTGATAGTACTTGGTTGCTGTATTGTCTTGATAGTGCTTGGCTGCTGGGTTGTCTTGATAGTGCTTGGCTGCTGGGTTGTCTTGATAGTGCTTGGCTGCTGTGTTGTCTTAATAGTGCTTGGCTGCTGTGTTGTCTTGATAGTACTTGGCTGCTGTGTTGTCTTGATAGTACTTGACTGCTGTGTTGTCTTGATAGTACTTGGCTGCTGTGTTGTCTTGATAGTTGGCTGCTGTGTTTTGATAGTACTTGGCTGCTGTGTTGTCTTGATAGTACTTGACTGCTGTGTTGTCTTGATAGTACTTGACTGCTGTGTTGATAGTACTTGACTGCTGTGTTGTCTTGATAGTGCTTGGCTGCTGTGTTGTCTTGATAGTACTTGACTGCTGTGTTGTCTTGATAGTACTTGACTGCTGTGTTGTCTTGATAGTACTTGACTGCTGTGTTGTCTTGATAATACTTGGCTGCTGTGTTGTTTTGATAGTACTTGGCTGCTGTGTTGTCTTGATAGTACTTGGCTGCTGTGTTGTCTTGATAGTACTTGACTGCTGTGTTGTCTTGATAGTACTTGGCTGCTGTGTTGTCTTGATAGTACTTGGCTGCTGTGTTGTCTTGATAGTACTTGGCTGCTGTGTTGTCTTGATAGTACTTGGCTGCTGTGTTGTCTTGATAGTACTTGGCTGCTGTGTTGTCTTTGTCACCTTGTTTTTTAGGTTAAATATTGTTTGATAAATTTAACTCGAATATAAATAATTGTGGAATTTGCTGATGTTTTATAAGAGCTTAACAATAATGGTAATGGAATACCGATAAATTATTGAAAAGACACCAAAGTGAAAGTTAGGAAATTTTAATTTTGACTACTGTTCACCTGTTACAGGCTTTTCAAATCACTGACTTAAAAAAAAAGTCTTTAAATGTAAGCAAACCTTTGTTAGTAATGAAGTTAACCAAACTGCACGTTTTGTTTTTATTATTTAAGAGTATACCTGGAGAGGGTTTCGGGGATCAACGCCCTCGCGGCCCGGTCTGAGACCAGGCCTCGTGATGGATCAGGGGTTGATCGACCAGACTGTTGCTTAATGAGAATTATTTTCATAAACTTTTAAAAGTAAAGAAGTATGTAAGAGATTGTTTTTTTCGCATTTCAGGTTCATTATATTAGTGTGCATAAGAGAGCAAACCGATTTCTGTCTTAGTTCTTAATTATGAGATTGATAAGTAGAAATGTAAAATATTCTAAATTAATACATTAAAAAAACCTAGAGTTTAGTCTGTGTTGCATGGTTGTGAGCTACGACACCGGAAATCTTTTTTTGTTCCATTTGTGGATTAAAAGCGAAAGTTGCGTGAGGTGCGGAGGGCGGGTGGTCGGGCAGACGGGTGTTGAAACCTGGTCATGTATAATCAATCCAAGCATGGTTACGCCCACCCAATACAACCCTGGGTGAACCTCCAGCAGAAAAATGGAATCGAACCCTATAACCTTATGGAAGCCTGGTCTCCGGGAATGTTTGGGGAGCGTTGACTCAAGAGCCATGGGGTAGCTGGATCTCCCACAGTCTTAGGGGAGACCAGATATCCAGAGCTTTAAGAAAGCCTAGATACCCACAGCCTACACTAACCCTAGGAAGAATAGATCCCCTCAGCCTTAGGGAAGCCTGTTACTCAGGAAACTTAGGAGAGTATATCTTTATCCAAGAGGTACCTCTCATTCCTAAGACGCTGTGTGACCTCTCTGCCGTATGTGTTTAGCCCTTCCCTTTAATATATATTTTAATTGGGGATCATGGACCCAGAAGTTTGGGGTAGATAGGATCTCACTTCCCTCGGGAATCTTAAACATCAACCTTGGGGACGCTCAGATTCTAATAGCCATTGGGAAGCCTAGACTGCACAGCCTTGGGGAGTGGATGTACCTTTGTTAAGGATTTAAGTCTGAATGAGGTTGAGGGAGTATGCGTAGATGGTGCTCGCTTAGTACATGCTGTGTGAACCGTTCCTTGAGTTCATCTGTTATCCTTCATGAAGCTGTGTACTTGTAGATGAATGGTTCAAAGAACCGACATGTTAAATTAGACACATGTGCAACTCTTGGGTATCTTTATTGAGGAAACGTTTCGCCACACAGTGGCTTCATCAGTCTATACAAAGGATAAACTTGAACAGGAGGAGAATGAGGTAATCAGTCCCTCAGCCTTGAGTCGATGTGGTCAGTCCATCAATCTTGAATAGAATACGGCATAGGAACGAACGAACGAAAGTTCAGGTAAGATCCCAAATGGGATGAGCGGGGAAGACGGGACAGACGAAGAATAGTGCTGGAGAGGAGTGTTCTTAGTTGTAGAAATAGAGCCAGGGCTTAACCCAGCAGCTAAGTCGATCGTGGGACAGACATTGAGAACACACATAGCAGGCTCTTCTGTTGGGACTCCGGTGGGTGAGTGGGGAAGTGTGGACAGACGATGAATAGTCGTGAGAGGAAGGTCTTGAGTTGTAGATGAAAGAGCCAGGGGTAAACCCAGCTACGTAGCACTGCGAGGCAGTGTAGAGAGGGCACGTTGAGGACATAGAGGAGAGAGCAGACTGCAGACAGTGCTCGCTAGCTGATATGCTTCAGGCTGAGGTGAAGAGCTGGTTTGGACGTCAGGTGTCGGGAGGTTCACGTTGTGTGTTGCGGAAGTGTGTTGAGTTTGGCTACACTTCGCTGGTGATGGAGCCACTCTTGAGTCTTTTGAAGTCTCTCTTGGACATGTGGAATAGTTGCATTCTGAGGTTGGAGCAGTTCAGATTCGTCACGAGGTAAGATAGTGCGTTTTCAAAAGGAATTTGGTGAGGTTTGGTGCAGGTGTACTTAACAGCTCCCTCCTTCATTAAGTGGAGCATATCAGCTGCGCTCATTTCGGTTGGGAGGTTGGGGGTGGTGTAGAAGGGTAGAGACCCATTAAAGGCTTGGCTTAGGACGGCATAGGAGCGGAGAGGCAGCTTATAAACCGTCTGGCAGGAGAGGTGCAGCAGTCGTAGGTGGTGTCACATTTGTCCAATGTGGAAGTAGGTCGTGCCCAAGGGTTAGGCAAGCGAAGAATTCCCAAGAATTAAGATCCCAAGAAGTTGCAGTGTCTGACAGGATTGTAGATGAATGGTTCAAAGAGCCGACATGTTAAATTAGACACATGTGCAACTCTTGGGTATCTTTATTGAGGAAACGTTTCGCCACACAGTGGTTTCATCAGTCCATACAAAGGATAAACTTGAACAGGAAGAGAATGAGGTAATCAGTCCCCCAGCCTTGAGTCGATGTGGTCAGTCCATCAATCATCTGCAATCCTGTCAGACACTGCAACTTCTTGGGATCTTAATACTTGGGAATTCTTCGCTTGCCTAACCCTTGGGCACGACCTACTTCCACATTGGACAAATGTGACACCACCTACGACTGCTGCACCTCTCCTGCCATACGGTTTATAAGCTGCTTCTCCGCTCCTATGCCGTATTCTATTCAAGATTGATGGACTGACCACATAGACTCAAGGCTGAGGGACTGATTACCTCATTCTCCTCCTGTTCAAGTTTATCCTTTGTATGGACTGATGAAGCCACTGTGTGGCAAAGCGTTTCCTCAATAAAGATACCCAAGAGTTGCACATGTGTCTAATTTAACAAGCTGTGTACTGCTGTGGATCTGTATATACAAGTATGAATATACCGTATAATTGTGTTGAAAGTTATATACACAATAACTTGTCCCTTCATGCATAAAAAATGCATGTAAATTAAACTAAAAAGATACATTTAGTTTAGCTTACACACACAAAAAAAAAAAAAAAAAAAAAAAAAAAAAAAAAAAAACTTGAAACACTTTTCAGTGTGTCCGGCACGTATTGAAATATTCAGTACAACCTTCAACCCTCGCATAATAAAATACTTTGTGAATAATATACTGATAATAATGTAGTAAAACAATGAAAGTGAAGAATGTCTTAATGAGTACATTCAGGTCATTGCTTGAAATAGATGTAATGACATATTTCCAAGGAATCCGAGAGCTAGACCAGCCGTCACTGGAAGAATGATGAGAGGATATGACCACGACATTCAAAATATTCCGGAATATAGGTAAGATAGATAAAGAAAGAAGTTTTTCCAGAGATATAACTAAAACTAGCTGGAAATTGCACACTCAAATAAGCCGCAGAAATGACACAAATCGTGTCTTCAACAAGAGTGGTAAATGAGAGAAATAAACTGAACAAAGGCACACAGTCGGGACCAAAAGCTGGTGCTCAACCACCCCTTCCATTCCCCTTAGTTCAGTTTCGTAATTAAACAGCAGTATGTACGCACATGCATCGCCTCACACACATTCTGGAGGTAGTAAGACTGTGGCATAGGCCGAATAAAGTGGTTAAGGCAAACGCAATAAACAACTTTAGGAGGTTGTATGATAGAGCTAAATATTAAGAACCAGTAATACAGGTTCTAGAACCTTAAGATCCAAGTTCAGCATAGAATCAACCCCTGCAGCAGACACTAATAGGTTAGTACAAATATGTTTACACACACACACACACACACACACAAATGATCTGGAAGTTGTGAAGAATTCAGCACGAGGTTTACGGATATATTCTCAGAGGAAACTAAAAGGCATCCAGCAATACGAGGCGGTAGAGTGCACCAGCAAGTTTCGGACACAGTACACACAACCAAGGAAGAGGTGAAGAAACTTCAATGTGAGCTGGATACCTCGAAGGCATTGGGACCAGATATCTCTCCGTGGGTCCTGAGAGAGGAAGCAGAAGCACTGTGCGTGCCACTAGCAACAATCTCCAGGTCTGTCGAAATAGGGCAACTGTCAGAGGTGTCGAAAATAGCAAATACAGTCCCAAATTTTAGGAAGGAAGACATAGGCAATATTAAACTAAAGACCAGTGTTGCTGACGTGGATACTATGTAAAGTTATAGAGAAGATTTTCGGGAGAAGAGTGGTGGAGCACCAAGAAAGGAGTGGGTTCATACATGACACCTAGCTTAAGGGATGGAAAATTCTGTGCCACAAATCTACTGAAGTTCTACGACAAGGTAACAGAAGTAAGACAGGAGGGAGAGGGATAGGCATATTGCATTTTCTTGAACTGTAAGAAGTCTTTTGACATAATACCACACAAGAGACTGGTACAACAGCTAGATTAGCACACACAAATAACAGGAAATGCCCTGCAATGGCTTAGGAAATACCTAACTGGAAGGAAATAACGAGTTATGGTCCGTAACGAGGTGTCGGAATGGGTGCACGTGGCAAGTGGGGTCCCACAAGGATCAGTCTTAGGGTCAGTGCTGTTTGTTGTATACGTGAATGACATGACAGAATGGATAGAATCAAAGGTATCCTCGCAGACGACGTGAAACTAATGCTTAAAATACAAGTGGACGAGGACCGGGGAAAACTACAAATGGATCTGGACAAGCTGCAAGCCTGATCTGAGAAATGGCTCCTGGAGTTTAACCTCGCCAAGTGCAAAGTTCTGAAGCTTGAGGAAGAACAAAGAAGACAGCAGACGCGCTTGGGGTAAGTATCATACCGAACATATCCCCAGAGGTGCACATCAGCCAAATAACTAGGACAGAGCAAATGGGCGTCTGGCAAAATCTAAAAATAGGGTTTTGACATCTAAGTAAGGAGTCATTCACGACACTGTACATCAGGGCCTATTGGAGTACGCAGCACCAGTATGGAACCCACACCTGGTCAAGCACCTCAAGGAATTGGAGAAAGTGTTAAGGTTTGCAACAAAAACTACTCCCGGAGCTAAGGGATATGTCCTGCGAGGAGAGGTTAAGGGAACTCAAACTGATGACACTGGAGGGCGAGAGGACCAGGGGGATATGATAACGATGTACAAAATACTGAGAGTAATTGACAAGGTGAACAGGGACCGAATGTTTAGATGGGACATAGGACCAAGAGGGCACAACTGAAAGTTGAAAACTCAGATGATTCAGAGGGATGTTAGGAAGTATTTCTTCAGCCTTAGAGTTGCCAGTAGGTGGCACAATCTGGAAAGTTAAGTGTTAGAGTCGGATCCATAAATAGCTTTAAGAAGAGGTACAAGGCTCACGTAGCCGAGGGAGAGTGGACTTAGTAGCGACTAGGGAAGAAGCGGAGCCAGGAGCTGTGACTCGACCCCTGCTACCACATGTAAGTGAGTACATATAGTGATAACGCTTCACAAACTTCTGTAGCCTCAAGTTATAACGAATTCCTGGATTTGTGTAATTAGACTTGACCAGTTCCTGATAGTTATTGAAAATAGCATAAAATATAATGTTTCTCTGTGATTGAGGTTAGTCACAGCCATCACTGTGACATTATTTAAGATTGTTATCCTTGTGTGTGTGTGTGTGTGTGTGGTAGTAGTAGTAGTAGTAGTGGTGATGGTTGTGTGTGTGTGTGTGTGTGTGTGGTAGTAGTAGTAGTGGTGGTGGTTGTGTGTGTGTGTGTGTGTGT
>NC_091312.1:8174535-8189535 GCF_038502225.1 Cherax quadricarinatus | reverse complement strand
CTCCACACCTTCTAATTTCCACACTCCGAATTTTCTGCACAATATTTACACCACACATTGCCCTTAGACAGGACATCTCCACTGCCTTCAACCGCCTCCTCGTTGCTGCATTCACAACCCAAGCTTCACACCCATATAAGAGTGTTGGTACTACTATACTTTCATACATTCCCTTCTTTGCCTCCATGTATAATGTTTTTGTCTCCACATATACCTCAACGCACAACTCACCTTTTTTTCCCTCATCAATTCTATGATTAACCTCATCCTTCATAAATCCATCCGCCGACACGTCAACTCCCAAGTATCTGAAAACATTCACTTCTTCCATACTTCTCCTCCCCAATTTGATATCCAATTTTTCTTTATCTAAATCATTTGATATACTCATCACCTTACTCTTTTCTGTGTTCACTTTCAACTTTCTACCTTTGCACTCGTTTAAATTTTAGTCCTTTCTAAAATTTTCTCTTATACATTTAAAGATATATTTTTTAATTTATGTTAATGTAAAAATTAATCATTTTGCACCAGAAGAAGCTTACAAAGCTTACCTAACTTTATTATAACAAGTGCAGCTTAATTTAGTCTAATTAACTAAATATATTTTAGATAAGATTACAATAATTTAATAATAAACATACAGAATGAAATATATTTGTTTCGTTAGGTTCAGAATGATTTTGCGAAATTATTGCATACACAGTTTTTTCGCTTGCCTTATTCGGCAAAGAGAGCGTTGTTATTTAAGCCAAAATTCGTCACGAAACACACACACACACACACACACACACACACACACACACACACACACACACACACACACACACACACACACACACACACACACATATATATATATATATATATATATATATATATATATATATATATATATATATATATATATATATATATAATTCGCAAACAGGCGAAATTATTTACATTGTCTCTACGTCCACAGCAGGACTCGAACCTGCAAACTCTCTATCAGGGTCTACAGTACTTTTCCACGGAGCCAGACCCCAGTCATCTGGGGTCTTGCTTCGTGGTAAAGTGATGTGGACTCTGATACAGAGTTTGCAGGTTCGAGTCCTGTTGCGGACGTAGAGACTATGCTTGTATGTAATATATATATACATGTATATATATATATGTCGTGCCGAATATGTAAAACTGGTCAATTAGCAAGAACTCATTTAAAATTAAGTCCTTTCTAAAATTTTCTCTTACACGTTTAAAGATATATTTTTTTCATTAATGTTAATGCAAAGATTTATAATTTTGCACTAAAAGAATCTTAGAAAACCTACCTAACCTTATTATAAAAAGAGTAATTTATTTTAGCCTAACCCAACTAAATATATTTTAGAATTGTTTACAGTAATTTAATACTAAACAAACACAATGAAATATATTTTTTCCGTTAGGTTCAGAATAAATTTGACGAAATTATTACATACACAAATTTTGACTTGTCCTATATGGCAAGATGAGCGTTGCTATTTAAGCCAAGATCGCAAGTTCTGCCTATTCGGCACGACATATATGTATATATATATATATATATATATATATATATATATATATATATATATATATATATATATATATATAATGTACACACACAAATTTGTGTAGACTGAAATGCTATTGTCATTTGTAATTCATCTGTACTAATGTCGTGTAATTGACGCGCGCGCGCGCGCACACACACACACACACACACACACACACACACACACACACACACACACACACACACACACACACACACACACATACACATGCAGCGTTAAACTGCAGACCAGTATCACTGACATGCATAATATCCAAAGTCATGGGGAAGATTATCAGGAGAAGAGTGGTGTGCACGGATTCAACAGGACATCCTGTGTCACAAACCTCTTGGAGTTCTATGAGAAGGTGACACCAGTAAGACAAGAGAGAGAGGTGGGTAGACTGCATTTTCTTGGACTGTAAAAAGGCTTTTGACACAATTCCAAACAAGAGATTAGTGCAAAAGCTGGAGAACCAGGCAGTTATAACAGGGAAGACACTGCAGTGGATCAGAGAATACCTGATAGGTAGGCAACAGCGAGTCATGGTACGTGACGAGGTGTCGGAGGAAGACCAGGCAGGGCTACAAAGGGATTTGGACAGGCTACAGGCCTGGTCTAGCAACTGGCTCCTGGAGTTCAACCCTGCCAAGCGCAAAGTCATGAAGATCGTGAAAGGGGAAAGAAGACCACAGACAGAATGCAGCCTAGAGGGCCAAAGGCTACAAACATCACTCAAGGAAAAGGATCTTGGGGTGAGTATAATACCGAACATATCTCCTGAGGCACACATCAACCAAATATCTGCTGCAGCATATAGGCGACTATCAAATCTAAAAATAGGTTTCTGATATCTCAGTAAGGAGCCATTCAGGACACTACACCGTGTACGTCAGGCTTATATTAGAGTATGCAGCACCAGTTTGGAACCCACACCTTGGCAGGCACGTCAGGAAATTAGAGAAAGTGCAAAGGTTTGCAGTGAGATTAGTCCTGGAGCTAAGGGGCATGTCCTACCAGGAGAGGTTAAAGGAAATTGACCTGACGACACTGGAGAACAGGAAGGACAGGGGGACATGATAACAGCATATAAAATACTGAGAGGAATCGACAAGATGGACAGAGATAAAATGTTCCAGAGATGTTCCGGCAAATTGCACTGTTGTTATTGATTAAGTACCACTCGTTCATAGTTACAATACTATATATACTGCTTGTGGAGGCTAGTACACCAAACGGGGAGTAGGATGAAATTAGCTCTGAGGCACCCACACCATCATATGTCCTTGGATCACGGTACAACACCTAGCTCTCCTGGGTGCATGATCTTTGTAGGATTGGATGGTCCAGTGGGTTAGAGCATCGTGAATTTTCGCTCACCATGAGGTAGGCTAAAGCAACACGGGTTGAATCCCCCGGCTAGCCGTAGTGTTGTTATTGATTAAATACCACTCGTTCATGGTTACAATATTACAGTGGACCCTCGGTTATCGGCCGTAATCCGTTTCAGAAGCTTGGCCTAAAACCGAAATGACCAAAAGCCGAAATAATATTTCCCATAAGAATTAATGTAATTACAATTAATCCGTTCCAGACACCCAAAAATATTAACAAAAAATATTTTTTTTAAAGATTAATTATAGTTTTACATACACAAAACAATGAGAACTAAATAAAATAAATAAATGAACATTTAAATCACTATTACATACCTTTATTGAAGACTCTTGTTGGCTTATGGAAGTCAGGGAGCAGGAGAGGGGGAGGACTGATTATTGTTTGGAAGGGGAATCCCCCACTATAAGGACTTCATGTATCAAAGCCCTCTCTGGGGTTACGTCCCTTCTTTGTCTTTTACTACCACTAGGACCAGCTTGAGAGTCACTGCACAACTGTCCAACAAACAAAAAAACTGTCCAGAGAGGTCTGTTTCTGGCGTCTTAAGATTTCCCTGAAGTGGGACAAGGTTTCGTCACTGAACATGTTGCAGATATGGCTTGTTTTAGCTAGGTCAGGGTGATATTTCTCCACAAAAGTTTGCACCTCATTCCACTTTGCACAAATGTCCTTAACCACTGAAGAAGGCACCTCCCTTCTCTCATCGTACTATGAAGCAATTTCCTCATTTGTGGTCTGTTACTGTTCCAGATGAAGGTCTTGCAGCTCTTCAGTGGTTAGCTCTTCCCTGTGGTCCTCCACCAACTCTTCCACATCCTCGCCACAAACCTCCAACCCTATGGACTTCCCAAAATAGAGGGGAGAATGTGCCCTCTTCAGTGATTCTGCGATATGTACGATACTAAAGCAGCACAGTCAATAAAGGCTATTGTGCCAGCCAACGATAAAGTGTAGCATTAACAGTGTAGCAAGTAAGTTAAGTGATTAATCGATAGAAAAAGGACAGCACGAACCTAACTCCTCCAGTGTTGTTGGAGTTATATAGGGCGACTGACAACACCGCCGTCTCTAGTCTACCGCCTCTGATGCCGCCGCCTCCACCACCATGTAATTACGGCTTATGCTCTCAGTGGCCCTTATACACCCAACAACAACAGAGCAACACTGTGACATACTTAATGACATACTTTATTCATTCTAGAGTATATGTCATATCTCTATGTGATTAATATTATTTATTGTCATATTAGAAGAATTGTGATAGAAAAACAAGCCGTAGAGTTGATATTAGTGTCATATTGAAGGACTTTCTTGTCCTATCTCCAAACAAACTGCCACCCCCACAATTCCTAACATATGTAATGACATATTTTAAATATGATTGGGCGGCTGGGAATTTGCGAATGTTCGAAGCCTGCAAAAGTGGAATGTTGTTTAGACCAAACACCAGTATGGAAAAGAAATACGATCTAAGTGACTAGCTTTAGAATGATTGTTAGTGCCAGACGGGGTGTTTTGAGTATCTCAGAAACTGGTGATCTCCTGGGATTTGAATCTCTTAGAGTTTACAGAGAATGGTGTGAAAAACACAGAGCATCCAGTGAGCGGCAGCTCTTTTGGCGAAAACGCCTGGTAATTTAGAGGTCAGAGAAGAATGGCCAGACTGGTTTAAGCTGACAACTCAAAAAAGTAGACGTTACAACAGTGGCATGCAGAAGAGCATGAATATAGAGAGATATACTCTTCCCGATATATACAGAGGACTTCATTACTTTTCTTGGGCCACCTGAAGATTCGAGCACCTTCAGGCGAAAGAACAACTGGAATGGTATGTTAATGCTGACAAGGGGAGTAAATAACATAGTTGAAGTGAACACCTTACTGATATTTATTCTGGTTGTCGCCAGGCTTGTGCAAATATATATGTCGTGCCGAATAGGTAAAACTTGCTATTTTAGCTTAAATAGCAACGCTATTCTTGCCGAATAAGGCAAATGAAAAATTGTGTATGCAATAATTTCGCAAAAAATCATTCTGACCCTAATTAAAAATATATATATTTCATTGTGTTTGTTTATTATTAAATTATTGTAAACTTATCTAAAATATACTTAGTTGGATTAAGCTAAATTAAATTGTGCTTGTTATAATAAGGTTAGGTAAGTTTTCTAAAGTTCTTTTGGTACAAAATTATTAATTCTTACATAAACATAAATGAGAGAAATATATAAGATCATAAGAAAGAGGGAACACTGCAACAGGCCTACTGATCCATGCGGAGCAGGTCCATGTCCCCCCCACCCCGGATTAGCCCAATGACCCCCCCCCCCCCGGTTTGGCCCAATGACCCACCCAGTCTGGTCATCTCCACTCAAGGATGGAGCACGGCACCAGACCCAGCAGCACAAGCTAGTCAGGTCCAACTCGTACCCACCCACACCAACTCATGTATTTATCTAACCTAATTTTAAAACTACAAAACGTTTTAGCCTGAATAACTGTACTTGGGAGTTTGTTCCACTCATCCACAACTCTATTACCAAACCAGTGCTTTCCTATATCCGTCCTGAATCTGAATTTTTCCAACTTGAAACCACTTGTGCGAGTCCTGTCTTGGCTGGAAATTTTCAGCACGCTATTTACATTCCCTTTATTTATTCCTGTTTTCCATTTATACACCTCGATCATATCCCCCCTAATTCTACGCCTTTCGAGAGAGTGCAGATTCAGGGCCCTCAGTCTATCCGCATATGGAAGATTTCTGATACATGGGATCATCTTTGTCATCCTCCTCTGTACGTTTTCAGATCATTTATATCCATTCTGTAATACGGTGACCAGAACTGAGCAGCATAGTCTAAATGCGGCCTAACCAAGGATATATAGAGTTGAAGAACAACCTCAGGACTTCTATTATTTATACTTCTAGATATGAAGCCAAGAATTCTGTTAGCTTTATTGCGAACACTAATGCACTGTTGTCTTGGTTTTAGATTACTGCTAACCAGAACTCCTAAATCCTTTTCGCAATCAGTAGTATTAAGATCTACATTATTTAGTTTATATGTGGCATGGTTATTTAACTGTCCAACATTTAGAACTTTGCATTTGTCAACATTAAACTGCATCTACCACTTCTCCGACCATTGCATCAGTCTATTCAAATCATCCTGGAGTGCTCTAGTGTCCTCATTAGAATGAATTGGACGGCCTATTTTGATGTCATCAGCAAATTTGTTTATATCGCTATTTATTCCCTCATCTATGTTTATGTAAATTGTGAACAACAACGGGCCCAACACTGACTCCTGAGGAACACCGCTTGTGACGTGCCCCGATTCTGATTTCTCCCCATTTATGCAAACTCTCTGCTGCCTATTTGTCAGCGATGCCTCTACCCAGGAAAAAATTTCTCCTATTCCGTGTGCCTTAAGTTTCCTTGTATATCGTTAAACATAGAAGAGAAAATTTTAGAAAGGACTTAATTTTAAATGAGTTCTTGCTAATTGATCAGTTTTACTTATTCGGCACGACGTGTATATATATATATATATATATATATATATATATATATATATATATATATATATATATATATATATATATATATATATATGTATATATATATATATATATATGTATATATATATATATATATATATATATATATATATATATATATATATATATATATATATATATATATATATATATATATATATATATATATATAATCATTTTCCAAACTGCGGCAGGCCAGGATTCGACCCCACAACACATTGTCCCGCCTCCAGAGGCCATACAATGAGCCTAGCGAATCGTTCAAGACACTGTACACTGTGTATGTCAGACCCATGCTGAAGTATGCAGCACTAGTTTAGAACCCACACCTGGTCAAGCACATCAAGAAATCAGAGAAAGTGCAAAGGTTTGCAGTTAGGTGAGGTGAGTAAATACACACACACACACACACACACACACACACACATACATATATATATATATATATATATATATATATATATATATATATATATATATATATATGTCGTGCCGAATATGTAAAACTGGTCAGTTAGCAAGAACTCATTTAAAATTAAGTCCTTTCTAAAATTTTCTCTTATATGTTTAAAGATATATTTTTTTCATTAATGTTAATGTAAAAAATTTTAATTTTGCACCAAAAGAATCTTAGAAAACTTACCTAACCTTATTATAACAAGAACAATTTATTTTAGCCTAACCCAACTAAATATATTTTAGATTTGTTTACAATAATTTAACACTAAACAAACAGTGAAATATATTTTTTTTCGTTAGGTTCAGAATGATTTTGGCGAAATTATTGCATACACAAACTTTCACTTGTCCTATATGGCAAGATGTTCTGCCTATTCGGCACGATATATATATATATATATATATATATATATATATATAGATATATATATATATCTCTATATATATATATATATATATCGGGAGCAAGGGGCTAGTAACCTCTTCTCCTGTATATATTACTAAATGTAAAAGGAAAAACTTTCATTTTTCCTTTTGGGCCACCCTGCCTCGGTGGGATACGGCCGGTGTGTTGAAAGAAAGAAAAAGAAATATATATATTATATATATATATATATATATATATATATATATATATATATATATATATATATATTTATTGTCAGCCACTGCAGCTGCATTCTTCCGCACCCCTTCCCACCATCCCATTCAGCATCCCCTCTGTGCAAGTTCACAATTAACCAACCGTGTCTCTAAACTGATTAGGCAGGACCCGTGAATTGAAAACGACCCGAATATGCTCATGGCAAGAGCGGCACTCAACACTATTTAACCCATTATGGTAGGGATAGCAGCAGGATTTAGAGAAGAATGGGAGTTGGGGAAAGGAGTGAGAGATATGGGGGGACAAAAACATGGATGGAGGTGGTGGGGTGTGGCCAGACTGGTGATGGGGAAGAGAGAGAGAGGGGAGGGGATAGAGAGGTCTGCCATGGTAACAAAGGATGTCCTGCTAGACTCACCGGTCATTTCGGGCGTCTAGCACCATATTAACCACCATCGCCGCCCTCACTCTTGTATACACTGTTTCACTTTTTACTCATTTAGTCAGATAAAAAAAATTACTACCAAAGCCAACCAGCCACTCGGGTCTCTCTCACACATACAGGTACGTATGCACACAAGCACAGGTGCGTACTCACGCACGCAACTCTTCCCTCACACAGGGCATCAAGAAATTTGAGAAAGTGCAAAGGTTTACAGCAAGACTAGTCCCGGAGCTATGGGGTATGTTCTACGAGAAGTTAAGGGAATCATCCTGACGACACTAGAGAACATGAGGGATAGGGACGACATATAAAATACTGAGAGAAATTGACAAGTGATAGGGAAAAGATGTTTCAGAGATGAGACATCATCAAGGGGTCATAACTGGAAGGTGAAAACTCAGATATGTCACAGGGATCTTAGGAAGTATTCGGTCAGACTTGTCAAGAAGTGGAACAGTCTGGAGAGTGATGTAGTGGATGCGGGATCCATACATAGCTTTAAGAAGAGGGTGGATAAAGCTCATGGAGCAGGGAGAGAGTGGATCTAGTAGCCACCAGCGAATAGGCGGGGCCAGGAGCTCTGAATCGACCTGTAACCACAAATAGGTAAGTACACACACGCAGGCTAGAGGGAGGTATGGAAGCGAAGGTTGCAAACCTTGAAGTGAAGATTATATGTTGGTTTACGTAATGAAATGTTTGTATTTAGCACCTCAGTTAGAGGAAGGTAATGTATAAGTAGTTGTTACGTACTGTGGGAGGTAATGTATAAGTTGTTACGTACTGTGGGAGGTAATGTATAAGTTGTTACGTACTGTGGGAGGTAATGTATAAGTTGTTACGTACTGTGGGAGGTAATGTATAAGTAGTTGTTACGTACTGTGGGAGGTAATGTATAAGTAGTTGTTACGTACTGTGGGAGGTAATGTATAAGTAGTTGTTACGTACTGTGGGAGGTAATGTATAAGTAGTTGTTACGTACTGTGGGAGGTAGTGCTTCTACCTTCGCTAGTCATGCTCTTCGTTACCTGGGAGTGTACCTGGCGGGGGAAGTTCCCCCCAGGTAGTAATTGCTGTAACTGGGGTAATTAGATTGATTTTGAGTAATGATTTTCATAGTAGCTGTGGAGGGTGTGTATTGTTCGTGAAAATTACAAAGAAAGGTAATGGGAAGGAATTAGAGGAGATTGCTCTCTCTCTCTTTTTTGCATGGGAAGTACACTGAATATTAACACTTACCTGGAGGAAAGGGGGGAGGGATGGGAAGTAACTATTAATGAATGGTTGATAATGGCGATAAGTGCTATAAAGGGAATAGAGGTAGATGGTTGGATAAGGGAGGTGGCTTAGAACTGAGAGAGTGAACGTGTTGGTTATAGACAGTGTAAGCTGACAAACAAATCTTGTAACCTTCTCCTTACATTCATTTTAAACTTATCTTTACTATTTTTTTAAGTATTTGTAATCCTGAAATATTTCCTTTTCAATTTAGGAAGCCTGTTCCGAGACCGGGCCGCGGGGGCGATGAAACCTTAAACTACTAACAATTACCTGAATAGGTATGAGATAGGGTTGTGCAGTGTCTGGCTATAAGATATACTTAAGACAGAGATTATAAATGACAGAGTTGGTGAGACAGTCTGTTAGGTTGAGTTTATTGATCGAAGAGACATTCTCGTTATTATTTTATCGACTAATGTATTATGAAGGTTATTATAGGTCTGCTTTCTTATACATGCTAACATATTTATATACACACGTATACGTATACACTCAGGTCCTTAATAAAGTTATCTATTTGTGTGTCTGGATGTTTGTGTGTTTAAACAGTCAGGTGGTCTTTCACATCTTTGTATTTTAATGATCTTGTTCCTCAATAAATGATAATTATGCGTAATTGAAAAAACAATAACCATTATTACACCTTTTTTCAGCGTTACGGCAGCTTGTTTCTCTCTCTCTCTCTCTCTCTCTCTCTCTCTCTCTCTCTCTCTCTGCTTCCACCATAACCACCTTCCCTGCCCTGCTGTCCCCTATCCACCCTGCTCTCTCATCTTACTACCACCCAGCATTTTAGCTTCAGTCCATAGAGAGAAAATTCAGTGCTCGGGACAACTATTAAAAAAAACTCGCAGTTGGTCTTTGAAAGGTAAGCCCGTCAATTACGAATTGAGGATTTTACTGGCAAGCCTCCGTATTGGGGTTCGTTGATCTGTAATCTATGGTTTCCGGATTTAACATAATTGTTGGTGGGCTGGAGGGCGCTGGGGATTACTAGGGACACTGGCGAACAGTAATACGATAGGTGAGTGGATGCCGGTGAGTGGTGGGAGGCAGAGGGTATCACCCGCCACTGCTGCTGCGGGTGCTAATTTGATTAATCTCGCCTCGTAATGTCAGGACTGTATTTACGTTGCTGATTTTTGTGGGTGTGGAGCTCCACCTCATGTACCCGTCTCTTGAATCTCATTTGTTGCGTCCTTCTCTAGTTCCACTTGCGTTTTTCTTACCTATATGCCAGTGTTTCTTAACGTCTGTGGCTCATTGTGGACTTGAGTGTCCAGTTAGCAGCCTGGGAACGAATCTTTGTACTATCTCTTGTTTCTTTTTAACCTTTCCGCCACACCGATTTGCGTTGAGACTCGGCTCCAGGCTGTGCACATACCGGGTTGTTTGTGGGGGTCGAGACTCCGCTACTGACCCCGTCTCTTAGCTCACTTTGATCGGCATCACAGATTTCATGACTTGGGCCTTATATCTGTTTTTTGAAGTTGTCTGTTGAGTTTGTATCCACTACTGTCTCATCCACCACACCAGTGTGCATGTGGGGGAGGCACTACTGGGGGGGGGGTGGAGGCTGTGATGAATAGGAGCTTGTGGGTGAAGACTACATTTAAAGTGGGGTGAAGAGCTTTGTGATTTGTGGGTGGCCTTCCAAGAGCGGTTGGTTCCAGTAGAGAACCAGTAGAGAATGTGCTTGCAATGTAGCGGGTAGCCTGAATGGAGCTGGTAGCCTCAACGAAGCGGGTAGCCTCAATGAAGTTAGTTGTTCAGTGTTGGTGAGTCTGAGGGCAGTATTGAGCACCGGTGTGAAGGATGCGGGGGGATGGGAGGAAGGCACCCTTCTATGTTGATAAATTAGACATGTGCAACACTTGGGTATCTTTACTGAGGAAACATTTCGGCACACATTGGCTTCATCAGTCCTATACAAAGAAGAATGGTAAAGATCAGGAGTGTGAGGTAATCAATCCCTCAGCCTGGAATCGATGTAATCACTCCATCAGTCTTGAAAAGATTGAGTGACTGATTACCTCTAACTTCTTCTGATTTTCACCATTCTTCTTTGTATAGGACTGATGAAGCCACTGTGTGACGAAACATTTCCTCAGTAAAGATACCCAAGTGTTGCACATGTCTAATTTATCAACTTGTCGGCTCTCCGAACTATTTATATACACATCCTTTTCTGTATTCTTTTATATACTTCAGTGTCGTCCTGTATGTCCATTGTTTGAACTTGCAATAAACGACTTAAGGACTGTATTGCAAAATACTGATACGATGCAGTAATATAATCTTTTTTTACCAAAGTGAGGTGAAGATCTACATAAAATTCTCTGTCAAGGTAAGAGGTCACAAGACAATTTGCATTTTGCACACAGCTTTATTTATTCATGTCTTTTACAGTAAGCAGCCAGTGGCAGTGTGATTCTGGAAAGATTGTTAGTCTTGAAGAATAAAGTCACAATACCGTGACTGGAACAATTCACAAATAACCCGCGGTTAGGAGAGCAAACTTACGACCTTTTGGTCAGTCTTGGACCATTGTCAAGTCAAAAGTCACATTTGTGACTTGACAGTAGTCCAGGACGGACCGAAACGTCGTAAGTTATTTGAATTGTCTAGTGAGCAGATAAGATGTGATGTACGCTTACCTTTACATTCCTGTATTTCCTACGAGTACTGCTTCGTGCAGTATTTATTTTCCAGTTTAGGAGATTGACTGTGAGACCGGACCATGAGGATATTCTCACTCTCGCGGCCTGGACTGGGGCTAGACCTCCATGATGAGTCGACTGTGAGACCGGACCATGAGGATATTCTCACTCTCGCGGCCTGGACTGGGGCTAGACCTCCATGATGAGTCTTGACTGTGAGACCGGACCATGAGGATATTCTCACTCGCGGCCTGGACTGGGGCTAGACCTCCATGATGAGTTTCAAGTCGACCAGGCTGTTGCTGTTGGCGGCCCACCGTCCTACAAAGCCATCACAACCTGGAATTGCGTTTTTTTTTCTTATTATATGCCCATAGAAAAATTACCCGTTACTATGTCACAAAAACCCACCCAAAGTGGCAGGTCACTTAAATTTTCTTGCATTTCTCTTCCTGAGCATCCACAGTTCTCACTGCTCTATCCTGCCACAGTCCTTTCACTCTCCATTCTTGTCATAGTCGCTGACGTGTAATGGAATATTAAGTGGTATCACTCTTGACACTTTCATATTTCCCTGGTTCATGTAGGATGGGTGATTTTTCAGAGTGTGTGCGAGTGCGCACTCAGGTTCCCGTGTGCGAGTGCGCACTCAGGTTCCCGCGTGCGAGTGTGCACTCAGGTTCCCGCGTGCGAGTGTGCACTCAGGTTCCCGTGTGCGAGTGTGCACTCAGGTTCCCGTGTGCGAGAGCGCACTCAGGTTCGCGTGTGCGAGAGCGCACTCAGGTTCCCGTGTGCGAGTGCGCACTCAGGTTCCCGCGTGCGAGTGTGCACTCAAGCTCCCTATTGCGCGCTCGTGTGTTCATTTGTATGAATCAACTGGCTGGCCTCTTGCAAACTGTTTATGAGCGTGCTTAATAAAAGATGCAACACATTTCCATTTATATTGCCAGAAAGCAAGTTTAGTTGACGGTAAGGAGCTTTGTGCTCGAGTTTACTCAGTGTTAAACTATTAACTAATTACAATACTTGTGGCAGGTGCAGCCTAGCTCTTATACAGTGATAATATATTAGCCTATCCTGGCTCCCCAAGTGGGTGCCTGTCTCACTTTATATATATTCTGAGAAGTATATCCTTCATGTGTATGTACTGAACATTTTATATACACTTGGTGGGGTGTATAGCTCAGTATTTTTACACTTAGTGATTACTTTAATGTCTGTAATAGGGATTACATTTAGTAATAGGACTACCACAATTTTTGCCGATACAAGGAAAACGATCCGATAATCATCGATACCGATACTTGGCATACCCCTAATTACTTTATCCTTGGCTAGTGGTGTACAGGTCACGTTCAGTTTTTAATGACCCGCGTGTAGTCAATAGACTTTAAAGTTAATAGTTTTAATCCCTAGCTCACCCTTGAAATACTGGATGTGTTAAGGAAGTGTATGAATGGTAGGTCAATTTTTGTTAAGCTGGTAGAACAGTTTGTCGTAAGCAGGAAGTTGTTTGTTAAGGTTGTTTAAGATGTTAGGGGGTAGGGGGCGTTGGTGGGGGTAGGGGGCGGGGGTAGAGAACTCAGGCTGCACTACCAGTTCTGCAAAGGATAGTGAATTCAGAGGGTTTTCCTCCCCTCCTCCCCATCCTCCTCTCTCTCTCTCTCTCTCTCTCTCTCTCTCTCTCTCTCTCTCTGTGGGAAAGAAAGGCGTTTACACAGTAGTCAGTCGTAGATATCTTTTAGTTTTGACAAGTGTAAATATAATGTGTTTTAGATGCAATAATGTCATGTATGAGTATAAAATTTTTGGAACCAACCTAGCAGAAACACAGCAACGGGACGACCTCGGAGTTGTTATGAACAACGAACTTGAAGTATACTAAATAATGTCTAGATGCAAGCCATCACAGAGCTATATTTCATAGCTCGACATTTCGACTACAAAACAAATGAAACTGTATTGACCCATAACTGGCTTGTCAGACCTCACATTGAATATAACTGGAGAGGGTGCAAAAACAACACCTTGTACTTTCATTAAGAAACAAACTTTAAGAAGAGAGATTCAAAGCACTTAATCTGCTCTTGATGAGGAAAGTGAGACTGTTTGGAGATCTGCTTCCATCCTTTACTATATTGAATAAATTTGATGCACTCAAGCACGAATAGCTTTTTAAAGTGCAGATTGTGTAGGGAACCTGCAACAGTGGCATGAAACTTCGAGGATACACTAATATGGTGAATGGTTTCTTTAACAAAGTTAAATATTCATCACTGGAATAGACTGTCCACTGTAGTTGTAAGTGCAACATCTATACAGCTCATTAAGAATTAGTTTTTTGAACACTGTGAATATCAGTTTCAACTTAAAATGCACTGTGTGACGTCAAACTCTGATGTTAGTATAGGAACCACACCAGGACTACCAGCTGACCATGGATCATCCAAGTCTTATTAATTGTAGAAGTATAAGTAGCTAGTTGTAGTACATGTAAGTAGTATTGGTTGTAGATGAATGGTTCAGAGAACCGACATGTTGATAAATTAGACACATGTGCAACTCTTGGGTATCTTTATTGAGGAAACGTTTCGCTACACAGTGGCTTCATCAGTCCATACAGAGGAGAATCTTGAAGAACAGGAGGAGAATGAGGTAATCAGTCCCTCAACCTTGAGTCGATGTGGTCAGTCCATCAATCTTGAGTAGAATACGGCATAAGTGTGGAGAAGGAGCTTATAAACCGTAGGCAGGAGGAATAACATCTTGTAGGAGTGAGGAAGAGCCAGTTGTGAGTGCAGGGGAAGTTCGTGAGGCAGTAGGTAAAATGAAAGGGTTAGGTAAGGCAGCCGGGATTGATGGGATAAAGATAGAAATGTTAAAAGCAGGTGGGGATATAGTTTTGGAGTGGTTGGTGCAATTATTTAATAAATGTATGGAAGAGGGTAAGGTACCTAGGGATTGGCAGAGAGCATGCATAGTTCCTTTGTATAAAGACAAAGGGGACGAAAGAGAGTGCAAAAATTATAGGGG
>NC_091312.1:8117035-8152035 GCF_038502225.1 Cherax quadricarinatus | reverse complement strand
CCCTTTCCCCATCTACTAATTTCCCTACTCTGTTTTTAACTGACAAATCCATACTTTCCCTAGGCTTTCTTAACTTGTTTAACTCACTCCAAAATTTTTTCTTATTTTCATTAAAATTTCTTGACAGTGCCTCTCCCACTCTATCATCTGCTCTCCTTTTGCACTCTCTCACCACTCTCTTCACCTTTCTTTTACTCTCCATATACTCTGCTCTTCTTATAACACTTCTGATTTGTGAAAACCTCTCATAAGCTACCTTTTTCTTTTTTATCACACCCTTTACTTCATCATTCCACCAATCACTCCTGTTTCCTCCTGCACCCACCCTCCTATAACCACAAACTTCTGCCCCACATTCTAATACTGCATTTTTAAAACTATTCCAACCCTCTTCAACCCCCCCACTACTCATCATTGCACTAGCCCACCTTTCTGCCAATAGTCGCTTATATCTCATCCGAACTTCCTCCTCCCTTAGTTTATACACTTTCACCTCCCTCTTACTTGTTGTTGCCACCTTCCTCTTTTCCCATCTACCTCTTACTCTAACTGTAGCTACAACTAAATAATGATCCGATATATCAGTTGCCCTCTATAAACATGTACATCCTGGCGCCTACCCATCAACCTTTTATCCACCAATACATAATCTAACAAACTACTTTCATTACGTGCTACATCATACCTTGTATATTTTTTTATCCTCTTTTTCATAAAATATATATTACTTATTACCAAATTTCTTTCTACACATAGCTCAATTAAAGGCTCCCCATTTACATTTACCCCTGGCACCCCAAATTTACCTACTACTCCCTCCATAACATTTTTACCCACTTTAGCATTGAAATCCCCAACCACCATTACTCTCACACTTGATTCAAAACTCCCCACGCATTCACTCAAAATTTCCCAGAATCTCTCTCTCTCTCCTCTACACTTCTCTCTTCTCCAGGTGCATACACACTTACTATAACCCACTTTTCACATCCAATCTTTATTTTACTCCACATAATCCTTGAATTTATACATTTGTAGTCCCTCTTTTCCTGCCATAGCTTATCCTTCAACATTATTGCTACTCCTTCTTTAGCTCTAACTCTATGAGAAACTAAAAAAACTATTGAAATTTGTATACAATCGTAGTGTGCTGCTACTGTTTTATGATAGTTCAACACATTTTCAGTAAATAATTTTTTGATGTGGTGCTGAACGTCAATTTCTTAATGTTCCCAACTTTGTTTCTCAAATGCTATTTTCTTATTTTAAATTAGGTTAAACTTAGGTTAGGCTTGAATTAGGCTTATTGAGGAGCTGTTGCCTATGCCTATAAAAACGTATATTTAGCCACAGATAAGCAAATTACGACAACCGGCTTCGCTACGTTGGCAACGACGCAACGTTCAAATGTAAACGATTATTATTCTTGGTGCGAGAATGAGCTGGATAGTTTATCTGCGCTTAAAAGAGAAGATAAGAGAGGAAGAGGTAGTGACGGTGAGTGAGACAGAGAACAAAATTTGAAGGACCACAGAAGAGAGACCATAGTGGCCGGATATGTGCTTCACTCTCAACTTATCATTTTATTCAGCTGGAGGAGAAGAAAGGGAAGATACTTGTAATCATTGACCGTAATGAGTTTCCGGTAATTACAGCTGTGGGTGCGTCCTAAGTAAGCAAGACGTTCTTCATTGTTCTTGACGACGGGATACTAATGCTGAAGGATCTTAAATCTCGGGCGGGGGGAAGGGAGAATAAGTTTATTTAAATACTGATACACATAAGTACAATTATCATATATAATAACATGTGTAAATTACTTAGGATAACCCAAAAAAAAGTCAGTGACTTATTTCCATCGGGGTCCTTGTAATATCTTATTATTTTAAGACTATTTGTAAGATACAGTAGAAATCAGTCGTGACCGTAGTCTAAAGAATTTTAATATGGTGTACATTAGTAACTCTGGGACATCTTTCCTAACGCTGAGACGGTTGTGACTGGGAGGGGGGGGGGCGTAACTCTTAGACTTAGAGGGTCATGACTCTCGGAGGGAGGATGTAATTCCGCCTGGGCTGACCTTCGTGTTTACTCAGTAATTGGTGGATGCTGGCGTGCGCGCGTCCTAATGAGACTACACTGTAAAACCCACACCGTGGGAACATTGACAGGTTTTTGTTTTTTGTGTGTTTTGTCTTTGTTTTGCTCTCGCTTCCTCCCTCACCTTTTCTAATTCCTTTCCCTGTTTCTCTTCTCCATTTTCTCCCTGTTCTTTCTTCTTCCCTTCCCGCTCTTACTGGTCGTCTCCCCTCACTTTTTGCCCTCTCTCTTCTCTCCCTTTCTACTCTCCTTCCCTCTCACTTCTTCCCTCCTCTCACCAGCCCTCTCATCTCATTTTCTTCTCTGCCTTTTCTAATTGACCATAATTTTTAAAGGGGTGGACCGGTAAGCCAGTGGAAGGTCTCGGTCAGATGGCCAAAAGCTCCAACGGCGGGTCATCATCTAAGACCCGCGTCAGGAAATCGTGTCCTGTTTCCTGATGAACTTTACCTAGCCTTTTATCTATCTCTTATTACACTTCTCCCTCACTATCTCTCTTCCCGCCTCACTCTATCTCCCCCCCCCCCTCTTTAGTTTGTCATTACAGTTGTAGATTGCTGTGACAAGCTATCTTGGATCAAAAGCCCCTCATCAGCATCAAGACAAAACAGAGGCAGACGGTATCTACTCTATTAAATATAACAACCTTCTGAGTTGGATATATCCTTGTTGAAATTCTGAAGGTGATCCAAGGAACCCGTCTTATCGTACTAGACAAAATTTTGGAATGGGCTATGTAGCATTGTGGAATGGGCAGCCACGCATGCAAATAGTCCCATGAATCTTGCCCAAGATATTTTATATCACTGCTGAAAATGTGAAGCCGATCGAATAAGGCGTTCTCAAGTAATAAACGAAAATGTGTGAGATAGCAAAAGAAAATGTTGCCGAGAATGTTAGGAAAACTAGTGTTTCCTCGTTAAACTTAAAAACGCCATAACACGACTTTTTTCCATTTTTTCCCCATTTATATCCTGTTTAAAGTTCTCTACAATCCTGTAAGAAAAATATTTTTTTTTTATTTTTGAAAGCCTAATTTGATCATCTTGCCACGCAACCAGCCCAACATTAATATAAAAATACTTCCTGTTAAAATACATCAACATTTAGGGTTTGAAGCCAGTCAGAAGAGCCATTCTCCAGTTATTACACGAGAAACACTGTACTTAATAAAATTGGCAAATTGAAGTTTACACAGCTCAGTGTAAGTGACAAGTTTTCTTTTAACAAAGTCCACCAATGGTAAAAGTTTAAAGCCGATCAGAAAAATCATTCTCCATCAATTGATTTGATTCCAACGATGCCAAGCTTTTCAACTATTTCAGGAGAATTTCAGATTTGCACCTACTTAGTGTAAACTTATAAGTTATCGTCAGTGATAGTTTGAAGACAGTCAGAAGCGGCATTTTTTAGTTGTTGCATAAAAATGAATATCAGTATTCATTTAATAAAATTGAAGAATTGGCATTTATGCTACCTAATAGCAGCGTGAGACCTGTATTCAGAAGACCATACCAGTGATGAAAATTTGAAGCCTATCCAGTGAGTCATTCTCCAGTTATGGTATAGATTCCAACAATTTCCATAACACGAAGGACGATGAGTACTATCCTAGTCCTAAGTTACATCGACCATTAAATATTGATGTCATTCAGAAGAGATAAACTGATTCGATTCCAGGCTGTGGAACTAATTACCTCATACTCCTGATCTTCACCATTCTTCTTTATATAGGACTGATGAAGCCACTGTGTGGCTAAACGTTTCTTCAATAAAGATACCCAGGTGTTGCACATTTGTCTTAATTTATCAACTTGTTGGTTCTGTGAACCATTGATGTAGATACCTGGGAATCTTGTGTAAGTGGGTGTGGTTGGTGGGAGCCACCCAGTAGGCTCCGGAGTACCATTAAATTAGAGTTGATAACTAAGACACATATTCAATACTTTGGCTTCTGTATTGAGACCTAGGTGTTGCACATGTGTCTTAGTCTTCAACATGGGCTAAGTAGACCTAGTTCCGTGCTCCTGTATTATGTTCTCATGTTCTCCTTCCATCGTCCATCTTCTATGTATGTAATTTCTCTTGTTTCCTCTCTCTTCCCTACCAGATTCTCTGATTTTTCTCCATGCTATTTATGTATTTTATTTTCCTTTCCCTCTCATTTTCTCCTTTTTCATATACACCCTTCATTTTTCTCAACACAGTTCTCTCCTGTCTCTTGAGTTCTCTTCCTCACCCAGTTCTCTCTCTCTCTCTCCATTTCCGTTATTATTCTTTCTCCACTTACTCCCTACTATTGTTTCTGTGCTTCCCTCGCGGCGGGTACAAGAAAGACAGCTGTGTGCCTGTGTCTCCCCCACTCAACAGGTAGGGGTATAATGGTCTCCTCTGGAATTAGTTATGCTTCATTGGCTCCGGATTTAGGGGGATGGAGGGGGGGGGGTTGTCAGCGGCTCCTGTTAGTTGAAGTGTTTTTATTGTAATTAACATATTAAGGTACACAAAGTCCTTTATCCAGCACGTGAATACTTCCATCAGCTATTGGAGTTTCTTGCACACAGGACCGGAGTGTTTTCTTTGTATAGGATAGGATAGCCGGGCTGTGGTTCGTATGGCGGATTGCGTGCGGCCAACAGTAACAGCCTGGTTGATCAAGCCCTAATCCACCGGCAGGCCTGGCCAAGGAATGGGCCGCGGAGGCTTTTACTTCCAGGTAGACACTTGAGCAGGACTGTAGTATCTTACACAGGATTGGACTGTTTTTTTACACAGCATACGACAGTCCAGCAGGTACCTTTGATGAGTTTCGAGAGTCTTTCTATTCCCGGAGCCCGGGCATGGACCAGGCTGGTCTGGTGCTAGCCTGGTCAATCAAGCTGTTGCTGCTAGAAGCCTACTTCCCCACATATTCATCACAGCCTGGTTGTCCTAGCACCTGGTGAAGATACTTGTCTCATTTTCTCTTGAAGACGTCTACACTTGTTCCAGCAGTGTTTCTGATATCTTCTGGTAAGATGCTGAATAATTTGGGGCCATGAATGTTGATACAGTGTTCCCTTATTGTGCCCACAGCACCCCTGCTTTCCACTGGGATTATTTCGCACTTCCTCCCATATCTCTCGTTCCAGTATGTTGTTATGGCAGTGTGCAGGTTTGGGACCAGGACCTCGAACATCTTCCAAGTATATATTATCATGCATCTCTCCTCCGTGTTCCCAGTAATTTAAATGCTTTACTTGCTCTATTTGAGTCGTAAACAATCGCTGTATTTGTTCCAGCTCAGATATTTCTCCAGCCTTGAACGGGGTCGTCAACACTGAGTAATATTCCAAATGAGGGAGCACTAGCGATTTGAAGAGTGTCACCAGTGGCATTATTTCCTTTGTTTTTAGGGTTCTCGATACCCACCCTGTCATTCTCCTGGCTGTCGTGATCTTTGTCGTATTATGTTCTTTGAAAGAAAGGTCACCTGACATATTCCCAAGTCTTTCACGCGTTCCTTTCGTTCTAGTGATGATCCTCTTGAGTTTTGCATACAGTGTTCCTTTTTGAGTTCTTCATTCTTTCCATACCAAAGCAGCTGGAACTTACCAGCGTTGAACGTCATGTTTCCCACTGCCCACTGGAAAACTCTGCTTATGTCTTCCTGTAATTGTTCATTGTCTTCTACCATAGTGACTTTCATTCTTATTTTATTGTCATCTGCAAATGATGATGTAAAACTGTGACGGGTGTTTTTTTTTTTTATCTATGTCTGCTATGAGGATGAGAAACAGCAGAGGTACCAGGACAGTGCCTTGGGGAACTGAGCTTTTTACCTCGCTGATGTTGGATTTTGCTCTGTTTATTACTATTTTTTTGTGTTCTGTGTGTTAGGAACCCGAAAAGCCATCTTCCTACCTTCGCCGTAATGCCTTAGGCCCTCATGATCACTTTTGTTAAACGCCTTTGCAAAATCTGTGTATATTACATTTTCGTTTTGATTGCCTTCCAACTCCTCCGTAATTCTGGCATAGTACTATCTGCAAAGACATAAATAATTAAAATAAAAAAAAATATTGGTTCAGCGACAGTGACAGACGTGATCGTCCTGCTGTAAAAGCACGCTGGTTTGGGTTATGCCGAGTGTGCTGGTCCATGAAATTTGTAATCTGATGTCTCATTACTCTTTCGAAGATTTTTATGATGTGGGAAGTTAGGGCTACTGGTCTGTAATTTTTTAGCTAGTGCTGTACCACCCTTCTTTATGCAAAGGAGCTATGTTTGCACTTTTTAAGGTCTCCGGTATTTCACTTAGATCTAGGCTCTTTCTCCAAAGAATATTGATTGCTCGTGCTAGTGTTACTTTGCACCTTTTTATAACTAGGGCATTCCCTGAATCTGGTCCAGGTGCTGATTGAGTGGGGATGTTATCCATTTCTTTTTCGAAATTTGTAGGACTAGTACTAATGTCAGTTGGTCTGCGCGGTCTTCTGTTGGAGTGAAAAATGTTTGCATTCTCTACCTTGCAGTCATATCTACCTTGCAGAGATACATCATAATCTACACCTGGAAGATCCTGGAGGGACTGGTCCCTAATCTGCAAACAGAAATCACTCCCTACGAAAGCAGAAGACTTGGCAGACGATGCAACATACCTTCAGGGAAAAATAGGGGCACCATTAGTACAATAAGAGAAAACAGTAAGTGTCCGGAGCCCAAGACTGTTCAACAGCCTCCCATCAGCCATAAGAGGAATTACCAATAGACCCCTGGTTGTCTTCAAGAGGGAGCTGGACTGATGCCTAAAGTCAGTGCTGGATCGGCTGGACTGTGGTTTGTACGTTGGACTGCGTGTGGCCAGCAATAACAGTCTCGTTGATCAGGCCCTGATCCACCAGGAGGCCTGGTCGTGGACCGGGCCGCGGGGGCGTTGATCCCCGGAATGCCCTCCAGGTAGACTTTCCAGGTAGCTGGACAGATACTTAGTCAGTGGCGGATCGGGTGGACTGTGATTCACACGTTGGACTACGTGCTGCCAGCAATAGCAGCCTACTTGATCAAGCCCTGATCCACCGGGAGGCCTGGCCATGGACCGGGTCGCAGAGGCGTTGATCCCCGGAATACCCTCCAGGTAGACTCCTGGTTTCACTGCTAGGCGGGCAGGAGCGGTAGGGGTGTAAGGAAATTTGTCTAAATGTTTCCCGGCGTCAGGGAATCGAACCTGAGACCTTGCGATTTTATGTCGATTACTCTCACCAGTAAGGTACGTGACAATACCCTAACCTCCAGCTGAGCAGGTATTGTGTATGTATGTGTGGGTGGGTGGGGGTCCAGGACGACAGCTTGTGTGGTGTGTATTGTTTTGGGGATCCCTGTGGTGTGGGCCATGGTCAGGGTAGGGTATTAATGTTGGGGCCCCTCGGACCTAACTATTGTATTGTTAGAGCCCCTGAGTTTTGAGCCAGGATTAGGTATTGTGTTGGAACCGCTGGGACCTGAACTAGGATAGGGTGTTATGATGGTGGCTTCTGAGTTCTGAACTAGGATATTGTGTTATGTTGGTAGCCCCTGAGACCTGGGCTAGGACAGGGTGTTGGTGGCCCCTGGATCTTGATTCAAGATAGAGTATTGTGTGTGTTTATGTTGAGGTCTGATACAGTTTCTGGTATTGTGTATAATTGATAAATAATACACCTATACAACACCTGGGTATATTAGTATTCCCTGGTACTTTACCAAATAGAAAGGCACTTAAGAAAATAGGAGAACCTGGTCGCTGCAGTTCATTAGCCCCGCCAGCCCGCCCTCCCGGCCGGACGCTGAATATTTCACGTTGCAGCTGGCTGTAGGGACCACTTGTTACAGGACACGGGAGACACCGTGTGGGGAACTGAGTGTATGAGAGTGTGTTGAAGGGGATGTGTAAAGTGTGTGGGGGTAAGTAGGGCGTGTGGATAGGAAAGTGTGGGAGAAGTGGTAAAAATGTGGAATAAGGTATTATGTGCTGGGGTGTGTGGAAAGGTGGCTGTGTGAGTTGGGGTAAGGATGGTGTGCGGAGATTTGGAGTGAAGGTGTAGTGTAGGGTTCCATAGATGGTGTGATCTGTGATGGCGTGGTGTTTGAGATGAGGCGAGTAGATAGTGTAATTTGTGGTGTGACGTGAAGGTGAGGTGTAAGGTGTCATAGGTAGAAAGACTGGAGTGATGGAGGACCCCAACAGTCCTGTACAGAACTGTGGTACAGTAATTAATTTACAAAGTGGACATACAAAGAGTGACGAATAAAGGAGGATTGCTGGAGGCTGGCTAGTTCTGTGCCGGAGGCTGTTGGAAGTGTCCGGGGCCCAAAACTGTTCAACAGCCTCCCATCAAGCATTAGGGGAATTGCCAATAAACCCCTGACTGCCTTCAAGAGAGAGCTGGACAGATACCTAAAGTCAGTGCCGGATCAGCCGGGCTGTGGCTCGTACGTCGGACTGCGTGCGGCCAGCAGTAACAGCCTAGTTGATCAGGCCCTGATCCATCGGGAGGCCTGGTCATGGACCGGGCCGCGGGGGCGTTGATCCCCGGAATAACCTCCAGGTAACCAGGGACACAATGAAGGTACTGGAGAGGAAAAGACCGAAGCATGAAATGTAGGGAGAATAAGTTTTTAATGTGTTTATTACCCAGCAGCACTGATGCCTCACCGGTTGTTAAGCTACTAAGCGGGCTATACGACTTGGATCAGGGGATATTGTTCATAGAAAAAGCAATAACCTTCAACACCACCAAGGACTAAAGATGGATGGTGATATATTATGGTAGTTTGATCCTGCAAAACACGACTGGGTGGAGAACCTGTGATAAGACGTTGCTCGTATAACCTTACCCGTTGACAATCTCATGTTCCAATTGCCGGAAGCTGGGGAGGAAGGTGGTGGTGGCGGATGGTGCGTGACCGGGAGATGTAGGAAATACTAGTAAAAGAAATAATTGTGTGGTAAGACGCAAGGAGAAGGTAGGTGGATGAGAAGTAATGTTGAATGGTGGATCAGATGGAGGATGATTGACCAGGTGGAGGGTGACAAACAGTCCCTCCTGGGAGGTATCCGTCAGTAGGGACGTGTAATTTACTACAAGGTCACTACACTCTTGCGTGAGACTAGACACTCGCACACCAAGGCTGCTCCGGCTATCTACCTTTATTCTTTCATGTTGCAATTAAGTGACCTCCTCCAACACTAGTATCAGAGAGAAAGATGCGAAAGAGCTATCACTGAAGACAGCGCCATGGAACTTCTGGTCTCTCACTGTCCGCCAAACAGTGTGACAGAACCACACACACAAATGCTGAGTGAGGGATACACCGTGACCTTCCGTGGAAGGTGTCACGGGGTCTTGAAGAACAGTCATGCTACATCTTACACACACACACACACACACACACACACACACACACACACACACACACACACACACATACACATACACACACACACACACCAAACTAGTGAAGAGGCGGGACCAGGAGCTGAGTATCGACCCCTGCAAAAACAAATAGGCGAGTACAAATAGGAGAGTACACACACACACACACACACACACACTGGTCCTAGTAGCGACCAGTAAAGAGGAGGGGCGAGGAGCTGTGAATCGACCCCTGCAACCACAATTAGGCGAGTACACACACGCTCTCAAACTAGTGAAGAGACGGGGCCAGGAGCTGTGAATGGACTCCTGCAACCACAGTTAGGTGAGTACACACAAACACACACTCACACACTCTCAAACTAACACACACTCTGTAGACTAGATTGTATTATGTTCTAGCCTTCAGGGGTCTGGTGTTATTGAAACAGCCATCATCATTAAAATTACAAAAAGTAAGAAGTCTAGCAATACCAGTGTGATTGGTGTTGGGTACGGAGCACAGTTAAGTCTAACACACTCAGTCCATGCACTCAGCCCCAGGCCCAGACTCGTGGAACTCTGTTTTCATTAAGAACTGCAAGAAACCCCTCTCGCGTGCCCTAAGTACACTATGGAGGAGGAGCTTAGACATGGGTGAAATTCCAGTCAATTAAAACGACGAATATAGCCCCACTCCATAAAGGTGGCAGAAAAGCATTAGCTAAGAACTATAGACCAATAGCTCTGACGTCCCGCATCATAAAAATCTTTGAAAGAGTGCTAAGAAGCAGGATTGCAAATCACCTGGATTCCCAAAATCTGCACAGTCCAGGGCAACATGGGTTCAGGGCAGGTCGCTCCTGCCTCTCACAACTACTGGATCACTATGACATGGCCTTGGATGCACTGGAAGAAAATCAGAATGCAGATGTAATATACACAGACTTTGCAAAAGCATTTGACAAATGCGATCATGGCGTAATAGCCCATAAAATACGTGCTGAAGGAATAACTGGGATAGTGGGGAGATGGATCTTCAACTTCCTAACAAATCGAACAGAAAGAGTAGTGGTCAACAGAGTTAAATCGGAGGCTGCCATAGTGAAGAGCTCTGTTCCACAAGGCACAGTACTCGCCCCCATCTTATTCCTCATCCTCATATCAGACATAGACAGAGATATACATCACAGCACCGTATCATCCTTTGCGGATGATACTAGGATCTGCATGAGGCTGTCATCTGCTGAGGACGCGGTTAACCTCCAAGAAGATATAAACAAAGTTTTCCAGTGGGCAACGGTAAACAATATGATGTTCAATGAGGACAAATTCCAACTACTCCGTTATGGAAAACTGGAGGAGATAATAACTAGAACAGAGTATACTACAGACTCTGGCCATACAATAGAGCGGAAAAATAATGTAAGGGACCTAGGAGTAGTAATGTCTGAGGATCTCACTTTCAAGGATCACAACAGTGCCACGATCGCACGTGCAAAGAAAATGATAGGATGGATAATGAGAACGTTCAAAACGAGAGATGCCAAGCCAGTGATGATTCTTTTCAAATCACTTGTTCTCTCTAGGCTGGAATACTGCTGTACATTAACATCTCCATTCAAAGCAGGTGAAATTGCAGATCTAGAGAGTGTACAGAGATCCTTTACTGCACGTATAAGTTCTGTCAAGCACCTTAACTACTGGGAACGCTTGGAAGCACTTGACTTGTACTCGTTGGAACGCAGGAGGGAGATATATATAATAATCTACACTTGGAAAATCTTGGAAGGAATGGTCCCAAATCTGCACACAGAAATCACTCCCTACGAAAGTAAAAGACTGGGCAGGCGATGCAAAATGCCCCCAATAAAAAGTAGGGGGCGCCATTGGTACACTAAGGGAAAACACCGTAAGTGTCTGGGGCCCAAGACTGTTCAGCAGCCTCCCATCAAGCATTAGGGGAATTGCCAATAAACCCCTGCCTGCCTTCAAGAGAGAGCTGGACAGATACCTAAAGTCAGTGCCGGATCAGCCGGGCTGTGGCTCGTACGTTGGACTGCGTGCAGCCAGCAGTAACAGCCTAGTTGATCAGGCCCTGATCCATCGGGAGGCCTGGTCATGGACCGGGCCACGGGGGCGTTGATCCCCGGAATAACCTCCAGGTATACAGGAGAAACAGAAGAATCTAGTGACACCACTATCGTTGTTAGTGCTGGGTGTGAGCGACTTAACCTAACTGAGAACCCACAATTGCCCCTATGTTCTTTTTGACTAACATCGAGGGGGATTTTTCCCACATTCTTTAAATTTTGTCCTGGGAATTATGGAAGGGGCCATTCTTCTGTTTTGTTCTTTAACCAAGTTTGACACACACACAAACGATGATCAAACTTAATACAAAGTATGTGGCCAGCCCTATGGTCACTATCTTGAACACTGTGTGCTTAATTGTCCACTTATTGAGGAATATAGTTAGTATAATAACCTATGTAACATGTCAAGATATCTTACTAATGGAAATAAGATACCAGATATATTCAGCAAATTTCCTGATTTATTCTGTGACAGATACGTGAACTGTAGACAAATCTAGATGCACTCCTGTTAACCCTTTTGGGGCCTAGTTCCTAAGCCTTTTGTGTATCCATATGCTTTTGCGCTACCGTTCACAGGATGGATATGGGGTGCACAATAAACTAGCCTCTTCGGTGGCAAAATCTAATCTACCAATTGAGTGCTAAAGTGGTCCTCAACACTCAGATGGAATTGAACCATCTGATGAACTACCTGGTGTCTGTGGCTGCTGAAGTTACTGAGGTCACCTGTGGATCACTTGCTAGGGCCTTTCGTACTCCCAGTTTAAATAGGTGCTTTGCTGACCTTACTCTGTTAATTCTGGACAAGCCATCCTGGGGTTGTGCCCTTGGCACTGCTTGTCGCGTTGGTATAGAGTACGGGAATTAGTGATTGGGCAATTATTTTTTTTATTAGTCAGATGGTAGCCTTCCATTTCTTTTAATACATCTGCTTCTCTCTTTCTCTTCCATATAACTTAACATTTATGTCTGTTAAGTCATTAGCCTCCTCTCCAGGTTCCTCGAGGAAGCGACTTCTTATGACCCCTGTGCCGACATGGTTCGTGGAGGAGACCCAGCAACTGATTGTTGCTGGTCCTAGCCATGATTCAGTCCCTGTTTTCAAGGACCAGTTCATAGACATCCCAGTCACATGCTTTGTCTATTCTTGTAATGTTGATAAGAATGCCGATGTTATCTTTATTCTGATTAATGTTGGGCAGGTTATTTCCTCCTGGCATAACAAACTTTTCTGTGAATACTGATGTTATCTCTACCCTTATGTTGTCCCTCCGTATGGTGAGCACTGAGCAGGTGACATTCTTGGGAATGATCTTTAATCGGGGACTGGACCTACACTTCTGTTTCACCTCTGGTCTACACCTACCAACCATAGCTTATTCTGTGATCTTTGCAATAGAGCTGTTTGTTCATCATGGGAAGTTTTCTGTGCCGTTTATTGTGCAGATGAAGGCTACTCTTTTCGACTGTGGCCTCACTACACAGAGGTTGGTTTCTCTTCCTGCCCTCCTTGAGCAGTGCCTGAGATATATATATTTATTAATGGGGTGGGTGGGAACCACTAAGTTCCAAGCTAATTTCTTGCAACATGATTTTTATTCATGCTTTAAGAATGAAGGACTTTACTGATGGGTCAAAACGAGGGGAAGGGGGGTGTTGGCTTTGTTGTGATCCCAGTAAAGACCCTTATTGTGCACAGTTACCAAATTACTCTTGTGTGTCCACCGAGGAGCTCCACGCAATCTTTGCTGCTCTTGTCCTGAGAGCCGACCGTGGTTGATCTCGGCTCACTTCCTACTCTGATTCCCAGTGCACTCCATTTGCTCTGGCCCAGTATGCTATTTTCTCCTTGTGGTACAGAAGTTCCGGGAGTGGTTAGCTGGTCTCTACACTCAGCACAAGGATGTCGAGTTATGTTGGAGCTCAGGCCATATTAGTGTCCTGGGAAATGAACAGACAGATGGTGATACAAAAGCTGCTATAACGAGCTCGCTTTATAGCAGATTTCTGCCTTACAGTGACTTCATGGGCCACATACATAGATATGTCTTTGGGAAGTGGTGGGTCCTACGAACAAGCAAGTTTTGAAGGGTTTTACAGGATGTAGACGTTTGAGCTTCTTAAAGAGGAATCGTCACTTTGAAATGAATCTCTGTCGATTGAGGACCGGTTGTGCAACTGACTGTGGAACACATTTTAACTATTTGCTCATGACATGTCTTCTAATATTGTCAATTTCTTGGCATTTTTATTTGGTGGGGTTATTTAAACCTGGTGTGGTATTTATTTGTGTTTTATTCATGATAATAGGTTTTTATTGTTTATACTCTTTGATGTTCTTTTGTCAGTTCTTATTTTTTTTATTAACAAAAGCACTTAATGATCTACCTGCTCAGATCTCAGAATTACCTACCTACAATAGCTGGTCTCCATATTCTTTTTTTTTTACTTGTAAAAGCTTGCGTTACAAACTATCAAAAGATTCAGTATAAATTCTTGTGTTATTCTTATTGATATTTTGCGAGCTATGTTCGCCTTGCCAAGGTTCTCATCTGGGGAGTGTGTTTCAGGCATTAAGTAGTGACCCGGCTGTCATCAGGTTATGATCAGGTTGCCACTAGGTTGAGACCAGGAACAAAACAAGTAGTAGACGAGGTGAGAGAGAGCTACGGTGTCCATCCACACTGTACCAAGTATTGATTTGTGTGTTGCCTGTTGCCCCAGGTGCGTGTCCCTACATGAGGCAACGACGACTGCTGCTCTTGGGTGCTGGAGGGTGTGGCTCCTGTACTTACCTAGTTGTGGTGAGGGGTTTAATCCACTGCTCCTGATCCCGCTGGAGGTTGTAGCCTCTGTACTGACCTAGTTGTGCGAGACTCGAGCCACTCCTCGTGACTCAGCTGGAGGGTGTGGCTCCTGACCTCACCTAGTTAGGGTGTGAGGGTCGAGTTTCTGCTCCTATCCTCTCTCTCGATTGCTCAGAAACGCATGCTAAATACCAATCTCTTGGGGCCAATCTAATCTATTCTTACAGGTGTATTGAAACTTTTCACCACTTCCTTATCCTGATTATTCCACTTCGTAACAACCGTCAGACTAATATACCTGTTCCTTGGGCTGTGTCAGCCCCGGGTGGGAGGGGTTCTACAGATGAGAGGCAAGCTATATACGGTTTGGCAGGATGTAGACTTTTGGGCCTTCTCCTTCAACAGGAATCGTCACTTTGAGACGACGTAGTCAGCTGAGGATTAGGCACACATCTCACCCACAACCACATATTTACAAGTGCTCCTGCTTCCTTCTGCATAGCTTGTGGCATGCAGCTGACTACACTGATGCTGACTATTTTAACTTCCTGCAATAATATTTGTGTTGCGCGTTTTATTCACGATAGTATTTTTTAATAGTTATTTTAATGTTTGATGTTTTTTGTGTATTTTTTTTTTTTGTTGTTGTTGCCGAAAATGTCGAAGGATCCACCTGGTGAAAGCGTTCTTCATGTCTCAAAACTTTCATAATGTCATTGTGAATTATTTGCATATTTTGGATCCATTTTTATTCCCTTTTCCCCAGTCCCTTCGTTTCAAACTGTTACTCTGCCCTGTCGGGTCTTGAGTATCTTGTACTATACATCATGTCTTCCTGTTAGAAAATTAAAACTGCCCACGCTTCTCTTTATTGATTTTGCACTCATTTTATGTTCTGTTAAACCATAATCACACTTGTCGAACGGTTTTACAAAGTTCCTGCATACTAAATCTACATTCTCTTTGTATTCTAGTGCATCCAAGATCGTGTTGTAATGGTTCAGTTATTACCAAAGGTATCAGCGACCTGTTTTAAGTTTACCAAAGGTACTCAGCACTGGGCAGTTTTTATAATTCCATGTTTTAACATTCTCGCTTAAAGCTCTTTTAAAGATTTTGATAAAGTGGGACGCCAGTGCTGTTGGTTTTTAGTTTTCTGTAATTGGTTTCTTGCTACTTTTATGGAGTAGAGCTAGTATATCCGAGGTCTTTAATGACTGTGGGAGGATTCATGTCCGGACTCCCTCTGCAGGCAGAGTGGGTGGGCATGCTGGCAGCTGCTTCGTCAAGGTCAAGTGAGGTTACAGTTATGTCAGAAATTTTGAAGATGTTGGCGGAGTTTTGAATCTCATTCAGGAAAAGTTCATTTAGATAAATAATCTTTGTTCTGATTAACGGCTCACTGAACGCAAGAGTCATATTGTGGCATCGGTATTTCGCTTATTATGTTGTTGTCATCAGTGACAGTTACTTATGTAAGCCTCACATCTACAAGCTGGATGTAGTTTTGTCCCAAAATGAACATAATTTTTTTTTTAGTTCAGTTTCATAAATGGGTTTTTGCTTGTTCTCTCTTTTGGGCTCTGTATGATGCATTGAGTTTAATCACAGTATTTTTTATGTCACTAATCATTATTTCATTTCTCAATGACCCCGCGCTTAAGAAAGTGTGAGATCCTTAAGAAGTTCACTGATTGTTTGTCTTGGTATGTAGATGCAGCGTCTGTCTCTAATGTGCGTCTTTTTGTGTGTGTGTGTGTATGGTATGACTCTGGAGTATGCTTATAGTATATGGTATGACTGGAGCATGCTTATATGTATGGTACGAGTCTGGAGCATGCTTATAGTGTATGGTTCGAGTCTGGAGCATGCTTATAGTGTATGATTCGAGTCTGGAGCATGCTTATATGTATGGTTCGAGTCTGGAGCATGCTTATAGTGTATGGTTCGAGTCTGGAGCATGCTTATAGTGTATGGTTCGAGTCTGGAGCATGCTTATAGTGTATGATTCGAGTCTGGAGCATGCTTATAGTGTATGATTCGAGTCTGGAGCATGCTTATAGTGTATGGTTCGAGTCTGGAGCATGCTTATAGTGTATGATTCGAGTCTGGAGCATGCTTATAGTGTATGATTCGAGTCTGGAGCATGCTTATAGTGTATGATTCGAGTCTGGAGCATGCTTATAGTGTATGGTTCGAGTCTGGAGCATGCTTATAGTGTATGATTCGAGTCTGGAGCATGCTTATAGTGTATGATTCGAGTCTGGAGCATGCTTATAGTGTATGATTCGAGTCTGGAGCATGCTTAAAGTGTATGGTTCGAGTCTGGAGCATGCTTATAGTGTATGATTCGAGTCTGGAGCATGCTTATAGTGTATGGTTCGAGTCTGGAGCATGCTTATAGTGTATGATTCGAGTCTGGAGCATGCTTATAGTGTGTGGTTCGAGTCTGGAGCATGCTTAGTGTAGGGTTCGAGTCTGGAGCATACTTATAGTGTATGATTCGAGTCTGGAGCATGCTTATAGTGTATGGTATGAGTCTGGAGCATGCTTATAGTGTATGGTATGAGTCTGGAGCATGCTTATAGTGTATGGTATGAGTCTGGAGCATGCTTATAGTGTATGGTATGAGTCTGGAGCATGCTTATAGTGTATGGTATGAGTCTGGAGCATGCTTATAGTGTATGGTATGAGTCTGGAGCATGCTTGTAGTGTATGGTATGAGTCTGGAGCATGCTTATAGTGTATGGTATGAGTCTGGAGCATGCTTATAGTGTATGGTATGAGTCTGGAGCATGCTTGTAGTGTATGGTATGAGTCTGGAGCATGCTTATAGTGTATGGTATGAGTCTGGAGCATGCTTATAGTGTATGGTATGAGTGGAGCATGCTTGTAGTGTATGGTATGAGTCTGGAGCATGCTTGTAGTGTATGGTATGAGTCTGGAGCATGCTTGTAGTGTATGGTATGAGTCTGGAGCATGCTTGTAGTGTATGGTATGAGTCTGGAGCATGCTTATAGTGTATGGTATGAGTCTGGAGCATGCTTGTAGTGTATGGTATGAGTCTGGAGCATGCTTGTAGTGTATGGTATGAGTCTGGAGCATGCTTGTAGTGTATGGTATGAGTCTGGAGCATGCGTATTGTAACTTCATCCTCTTAAGACTGCTTTAAAAATTATGCTACTCTATCTTCCCAGGATATTCAGTTGATTTATTTATGATTTTATCGCTAAGTTGTTCTTATATTAATGTTCTGCCTTTCTTCTCACCCCTGCATATTAATTTTGAACTTTTCTGCTCAAATCTTTATAGTCTTCCTTTGATTACTGTATCTGTGTGTTTCTCCCCATTACTCTTATCCCTTAACTCTGGAACAAGCCTTTTTTTGCATACCTTTGCAATTTCTCCGTTTTCTATTTTTTTTTCATGTGATAAGTTCTGAGCGCTTCCGATAACTTGATAATATTGATATCGCTGATTCCTTGATAATGCAACTTCTGAGCGGCTTCAGACTTTATAGGCTGATGCATTTTTAGAATATTGGTGTCTTTCAGATGACAGAAGTATGTCTCTTCTGTTTAACTTCAATGTTTGTATTTCCCAGTGGAAGGTTTGCATTACGGCTGTGTGTCCTAATTTAACATTGTTATTGAAGAAACCTGTATATATGCGTCCGTGTGTTAACTTGTATATATGCGTCCGTGTGTTAATTTGTATATATGCGTCCGTGTGTTAACTTGTATATATGCGTCCGTGTGTTAACTTGTATATATGCGTCCGTGTGTTAACTTGTATATATGCGTCCGTGTGTTAACTTGTATATATGCGTCCGTGTGTTAACTTGTATATATGCGTCCGTGTGTTAACTTGTATATATGCGTCCGTGTGTTAACTTGTATATATGCGTCCGTGTGTTAACTTGTGAATGTCTCTTCTGATTCACTTCAAATCCTCATGCTAATATTTAATTGCATTAGAAACTTATGCAAGACTCGAAGCCATTGTTATCGAGTGTATTAAGGTACTGTGGGCTGGGGTTATGCAGTACAGGGATGACTTTCTCGGGTAGCACCGCCATCGAAATATATCTAGTTTGTAGTTCCCTTCTATGTTACCTTTTACATGATTATCTGCTTTCACATATATCCCTCTTCTCCGAATATCTTGAACATTCTGTACCTGTGTTTATACATGTGTATGTTTGTTCGCAATGGAAATTAATTACTGACTTTTTTGGGTTATCCTAGATACTTAACACATATGCTGCTGTGTATGATAATCTATGGGCTCTGGCGGCCTGGTGGCTAAAGCTCTCGCTTCACACGGCGAAGGCCTGGGTTCGATTCCCAGCCAGAGTAGAAACATTGGGCGTGTTTCTTTCCACCTGTTGTCTATGTTCCCCATCAGTAAAATGGGTACCTGGGTGTTAGTTGACTGGTGTGGGTCGCATCCTGGGACACTGACCTAATTTGCCCGAAATGCTCTATATAGTAGTATGTCAGCTAGGCCTGTATATCATATACATGTACTTGTAGTAAATAAAGATTATTATTATTATATTATGTAACTGTATTATATTATGTAACTTATTAACACAAGTGTGCGCGCATTTATGTGCTTGCATGCGTTCCTCTACTTGTCTCTGTATATGCATTGGTAATTGTTAGTGTGCTTGCGTGGCTGGTTGTTAAGGGGCAAGACAGGTAGTTACGGCTCATAAACCCGTAGACGTTTCCGTTCTTGTCATGAGTAACTCTTGGCGGGGGAGCTGACTGTTGCCGGGAGAGCTCCATGTTACGTACTCATGTAGTTGTACTCACCTAGTTGTGTTTGCAGGGGTCTATTTATAACAACTTGTCCTTCCTCTTGACTTCGCATCGACCGGTTTCACTGTGTATAGTATTGTCATTCTTACTCATTGTGTCGTAAGGGTTCTTAAGTGAAGTGATGGTGAATAACTCACTGAGACTGGATATTGAGAATATAGGTGGCAGGAAGCCCAGCCTGAAGTTTGATATCATGACTGCTTGAGAGTACGTGACTGAGTACGCCATCACAGCGGGAGCGTCATAGTCTGGACTATGCTGATATCACAATATCTGAAGTCCGTGGCTTCACGGCTAGCGTATTTGAAATATTTTGACATTTGTATATAGTTCTACTGTCTTCCAGTTATGTCCTTGAATTTGTATTGACAAAGCCACTGGATGACGATACGGCTACAATAAAGATACGTAGATGTTGCACAATGAACGTGTCTAATTTTCATCTTCTTACTCGTCTCCCTAAGGACAGAAAGTGCTTCTACCTAAGAGTAACCTTGCGCTGTTACTACATTTATATTATTTTAATGACTGTATTGGCTGGAGGGGTGAGAGAGCCTTCTGCTTTTCTTTCCCTGACTTATACATCAAGAAAATACATGATATTTCATAATCTAGATGGTATATAGTTGTTCTCAGCAGATGCTTTGTGTGGACATCGAAATCCTTTGCGATCTGTCTTTTTCATGTACGTTATATGACCTGTAGCTCATTGGTCAAAACGATCGACTTGTAACCAAAAAGCTCTGGGTTCGATTTCCCGGCATATGGGCAAGTACTCTTTTAAGCACTTGCTTCCCCTAGCAATAAATAAGTGTACCTGAGATTAATCTGTTATTTTGGGTCGCATCTTGGGATTGAAGAGGGGGTAGTAACGAGGCCCAGACATTGAAATGAGACAGCATTACAACTTATTTGTAAAACTGAAGTGTAAGTATAAACGCTGTGTTGTTGGTGCTGTTTATCCGGTGACATGCATGGAATACAGCATATCTCGTCTGGGCTCATTTGATAGTCTACCAGTGGTTCACGCACACTGGTACTGCTAGCAGTCTTGACACTAAATATCCTCGTTTAGGTTCATATATATAATTTATATATATATTTCCTTAGTATGGACATTGTGGGGTGGAGTGTGATCAAGGGAAGCATGATCAGGTGGAGCATCACAGAATGTATACATTATACTGAGAAATGTATGTCTTTGTACATGAACCGAGACTTTAATCCTCATTCTCAAGGATTAAAGTATTCTTGACTGGTGGTGAACAGGTTACATTCAGCCTTGATGACTCTTTGTGTAGTTGATAGGCTTTAAACACCATTAACCAACCAGGTAGAGCGTAACCAAGGGGGCCATGATAAACAGGGTCCAGAGCCCAGTGTCGGGCAAATGGCTCATTCTCTCTTTCTCTCTCATCCAGATTGGAGCTTAAGATTTTACACAAGGAAGCTCTTTGACAGTGTCCTCTGATTTTTCTGTTCACGACTTTTCGTCGCCCCTTTCTCCTCGCGGTCTTTGTCTCTTAGTACGTGTCTTATTGCTTAAACTCGACTAGAAATAAGTGTTGCTTTGCCTCTCTTAGCTGCTACTGCTGTCCTCTGTGTATGTCACAGCTACGTTCTCAGCAGCATTATTATTATATTTTATATCCATGGGCCGCCCGCTGCTTGTCTGGGAATTGTAGAATAGAAAGTGTAAATGTAACGTACACAGACTGCTAAAATTACCCACAACTGGGATCATGGCGTAATTGCACTCAAAATAAATACAAGAGAATGCAAGTGGGTCTTGACGTTTACAAAAAAAATAATAGTGAAAATCTGTCTTCATTAAGTTTCAGCACTTTTCCCAGCTCTTACTTATTCTCGTTACTGATATAGGTACAGATCATAATACTAACATCTTCAGAGACAATATGTACTGGAATTTGTATTTTAATGTTTTTAGCATCTTCTGTTAACATAAATGGGAAGGATTCTGTCCCTTATGTAGAATGTTTGCATGTGTCTGGGTTATTCTGCTTCTCTATGTATCTTTCTCCCAATCCTCCTTTCGTTTTTGCACTCTCTCTTTCGGTATCCTCCTTTCCTCTTGCGAGAGATACAGACTCTGGAATTCCAGTTTGTCTCTCGGCCATGCTTTTTCCTGCAGGATCATGGTTTGAGTTGATTCTGCCTTGAAAATTACTTTGAGAGGTCGCTTCCTTCTCCTTGCGAACCATCCAATTCTCTGAAAATTTGCCACCTGGGTCATGTCGCCCTCGCCTATTGCCTTCATGATACCTTCATTTGCTTTTATCTCCTCCTGTTTTCTTTCCTCATAGGTTTCCCTGTGGACTTTCTGGAGCCCATAGACAAAAACTGATCTCTCCCTTTCTTCCTCCCACTGTGTCTACCATTTCATCCTCTGAGGTGTTTTAGTTCCCTTGGAGTGTTCCTTCCTCCAATCCCTTCCCTAGCTGAGGCTCCATTGCTCATTGGTCTGTCTTTCCTTCTCAGCTGTTCCTGGCCCCTGCAGGAGTCTGGTAGAGTTCCTGCATATATCCTAGCTCCGTCAATGTCTCCTGACCTCTCATTTGTTCCTAGTGCGCTCCTTGTCATTGCCTTGGCCCCGTGTGGGTCTGACCGGCCCTTTGCATGCAGTATAGCTTCCTTGCTCCCTCCAGTCCCCTTGTCTGTGTCTGATGTAGAAGTTCCTGATGTTATGTCTGTACTGTTATTTCTTTCTTTAGGCTGTTTCAGATTGCTCAGTTCCTCTTCTAAGCACTGTATCTTGTCTTCTGCTACTATGGCATGTTGTTCCCACCTTTTCTCTGCAGCTACCATCTCCTCTATCCTCCTTCCAAGCTCTTCTAACTTCCTTCCCCAGTCTTCCTCCCTTTTTTTGAGCTCTGCTTCCCAGTCATCCTTCCCAGCTGTGTGTGTGTGTGTGTGTGTGTGTGTGCGTGTGCGTGTGCGTGCGTGCGCGTGTGCGTGCGTGCGTGCGTGCGTGTGTGTGTGTGCGCGTGTGTGCGCTCACCTAATTGTAGTTGCAGGGGTCGATTCATAGCTCCTGGCTTCTGGGGGCCTGTGTGTGTCTGTTACACTACATTAGTACAGATGAATTACAAATGACAGAATAGCATTTCAGTCTTCACAAATTTGTGTAAACACTTTGCCACGAAATTGGTGAATGCGTTGTTAAAAACTGTACAGCAATTATCATTGTTTGCCATGATCGATAAGATCAGCTTTGAAGGATAATGGACATTTAAATTATTCGGAGCCTGAAATTAATGCTTCAGGGGAGAGGGAACCATTATCAACAATGACAGTAATATAATATTATTAAACTTGTTCTGTACGTGGGATTTATTTTCTGGATGTAGACATAACCTGTGACCACAGCTGTTGTCTTGGCTCTGAGTCTTCTGTGTTCAGGGTCACCATGTCAAGGTCATTGGCTCCTTGGGTTATTGTCGTTGTCGTTCCTGTCACTTGGGGAGGTGCCTCTTACATGGCACCCCATCCTCCCAACCAACGTCAGTACATCACATTGGCTAAGAAGGTCAGACGTGTGACGGTGACACTGGAATGAAACCATGATTATTTAATTGCATTGTGTAATCCGCTGCCTGTTCTTTGACAAATTATGGTGGACGTTTCGACTACTTTTGTCCATTTTCTGTGATTTAACCAAGAGTTGTTAATTTTTTTTATTATCACACTGGCCGATTCCCACCAAGGCAGGGTGGCCCGAAAAATAAAAACTTTTACCATCATTCACTCCATCACTGTCTTGCCAGAAGGGTGCTTTACACTACAGTTTTTAAACTGCAACATTAACACCCCTCCTTCAGAGTGCAGGCACTGTACTTCCCATCTCCAGGACTCAAGTCCGGCCTGCCGGTTTCCCTGAATCCCTTCATAAATGTTACTTTGCTCACACTCCAACAGCACGTCAAGTATTAAAAATCATTTGTCTCCATTCACTCCTATCAAACACGCTTACGCATGCCTGCTGGAAGTCCAAGCCCCTCGCACACAAAACCTCCTTTACCCCCTCTCTCCAACCTTTCCTAGGCCGACCCCTACCCCGCCTTCCTTCCACTACAGACTGATACACTCTTGAAGTCATTCTGTTTCGCTCCATTCTCTCTACATGTCCGAACCACCTCAACAACCCTTCCTCAGCCCTCTGGACAACAGTTTTGGTAATCCCGCACCTCCTCCTAACTTCCAAACTACGAATTCTCTGCATTATATATTCTCTGCATTATATATGTTAATAAGGACACTTAAGTACAGTTCAGGAGAGTTAGAGGAAACGTTTCGCCACTCACCGTGTCGGTATCAACATACCGTTTACAACCAAACCAAGAGTTGTTTCCGTGAAGCCTGGCTTAGCCTGGCCTAGGCTGGCCACAGGAGCTGGGCGGTATTGGCAGGTCCCTAGTTTTAGGTAGTGTGGTGTCAGGGGAAGGATATGATTGATGGTGTGACGGGCAGGGCGTGGCTAGCTGTGCAACAAAGGCCTCCTTGTATGCTCTTTTTCTCTCATTGTCATTCCTCCTGGAGAGTGTGCAAGCTTCCCAGCATTATCTTTCTGAACCCCAGAGGCTGTTGTCTCGCACGATCACCAGTCTTCATACTTGCCGCTCACGCGACCTTCCCTAACCAAATGGAAGCTAGAACCATCTTTATGCCTGTATATAGCGTCTCTCTCTCTCTCTCTCATATATATATATATATATATATATATATATATATATATATATATATATATAAATGTATTCACATGTATACACATGTATATATACATGTATATATATTTAACAAGTCGGTCGTCTACCACCGAGGCAGGGTGACCCAAAAAGGAAGAAAATCCCGAAAAAGAAAATACTTTCATCATTCAACACTTTCACCTCACTCACACATAATCACTGTTTTTGCAGAGGTGGTCAGAACACAACAGTTTAGAAGCATATACGTATAAAGATACACAACATATCCCTCCAAACTGCTAATATATATATATATATATATATATATATATATATATATATATATATATATATAAATATATATTCCTTAGATAAATATTCCTGGAAGAATGCTCCCGAGCGGTGTTAAGCACCCATCTTTGTGGTCTGCAATGACTCACACTGCTGGTGTAACCTGCAGTTCCCAACACCAACCACGCGTCTTCTCTACCGTTCGGACGTGTACGTCTCTACGACCGTTCGCCCAGGTTCGGTTGCACCAGCGTCCGCACTAACACGGTCTCCCTCAAATGATGGGACACATCCAGTGACTTTACTAGCGGCGGCGCATGTTCAATTTGCCAGAGCCGTGGTGTTGGTCTCACTCACCCGGGTACGTGAATAATATCACAGGACGCTGTGACAGTCCGCTTCGTTAGATGTGTATTTGGATGACTGTAAATCTGCACAGATATTACTTTGTCTTTGAGTGGGATTATGTATAATTCTGGAAAACAAATATACCCATGACATACCTGTCACCTGTTTCGAAATTTCTCTTTCTCTCGGCCTTGCCCGAAGGCAAGCTTGACCTGTTGACAGTATGATAAAGTAGGTTGTTGCCACCAGTAGCTGCAAGTAATATATATATATATATATATATATATATATATATATATATATATATATATATATATATATATATATATATATAGAGGAGGCCTGGTCACAGACCGGGCCGCGGGGGCGTTGACCCCCGGAACTCTCTCCAGGTATATATATATATATATTATTTTTTTTTTTTTTGCATAGTTTCCATGCTTATGGAAAGTTTTTCTACTTCGCAGTCCGACCTTAAGGCAAGTTTCCTTGTTGATTGCTTGTTCAGTCAGGCTGTTGTTGTTAGCGGCCATCTGGCTCACATAACCATCATAGACTGGTTGATCATCTGGTACTTGGCGAAGGTAATGGTCAAGTTTCCTTTTGATGTCTACATTTGTTCCGGCAGTGTTTCAAAACTCGGCAATACAGGCAACCAGTACACTCCAACCCTGGTGTAACAGGACTCTTGCAACCAGTACACTCCAACCCTGGTGTAACAGGACTCTTGCAACCAGTACACTCCAACCTGGTGTAACAGGACTCTTGCAACCAGTACACTCCAACCCTGGTGTAACAGGACTCTTGCAACCAGTACACTCCAACCCTGGTGTAACAGGACTCTTGCAACCAGTACACTCCAACCCTGGTGTAACAGGACTCTTGCAACCAGTACACTCCAACCCTGGTGTAACAGGACTCTTGCAACCAGTACACTCCAACCCTGGTGTAACAGGACTCTTGCAACCAGTACACTCCAACCCTGGTGTAACAGGACTCTTGCAACCAGTACACTCCAACCCTGGTGTAACAGGACTCTTGCAACCAGTACACTCCAACACTGGTGTAGCAGAGGACTCTTGCAACCAGTACACTCCAACCCTTGTGTAACAGGACTCTTGCAACCAGTACACTCCAACACTGGTGTAGCAGAGGACTCTTGCAACCAGTACACTCCAACACTGGTGTAGCAGAGGACTCTTGCAACCAGTACACTCCAACCCTTGTGTAACAGGACTCTTGCAACCAGTACACTCCAACACTGGTGTAGCAGAGGACTCTTGCAACCAGTACACTCCAACACTGGTGTAGCAGAGGACTCTTGCAACCAGGGCACTCCAACCCTGGTGTAGCAGAGGACTCTTGCAACCAGTACACTCCAACCCTGGTGTAGCAGAGGACTCTTGCAACCAGGGCACTCCAACCCTGGTGTAGCAGAGGACTCTTGCAACCAGGGCACTCCAACCCTGGTGTAGCAGAGGACTCTTGCAACCAGGGCACTCCAACCCTGGTGTAGCAGAGGACTCTTGCAACCAGGGCACTCCAACCCTGGTGTAGCAGAGGACTCTTGCAACCAGGGCACTCCAACCCTGGTGTAGCAGAGGACTCTTGCAACCAGGGCACTCCAACCCTGGTGTAGCAGAGGACTCTTGCAACCAGGGCACTCCAACTCTGGTGTAGCAGAGGACTCTTGCAACCAGTACACTCCAACCCTGGTGTAGCAGAGGACTCTTGCAACCAGGGCACTCCAACCCTGGTGTAGCAGAGGACTCTTGCAACCAGGGCACTCCAACACTGGTGTAGCAGAGGACTCTTCCAACGAGGGCACTCCAACCCTGGTGTAGCAGAGGACTCTTGCAACACTGGCAGCCAGGACACTCCAACACTGGTGTAGCAGAGGCAACACTGGCAGCCAGGACACTCCAACACTGGTGTAGCAGAGACAACACTGGCAGCAAGAAAGCTCCAACACTGGTGTAGCAGAGACAACACTGGCAGCAAGGAAACTCCAACACTGGTGTAGCAGAGACAACACTGGCAGCAAGGAAGCTCCAACACTGGTGTAGCAGAGGCAACGCTGGCAGCCAGGACACTCCGACACTGGTGTAGCAGAGGCAACACTGGCAGCCAGGACACTCCGACACTGGTGTAGCAGAGGCAACACTGGCAGCCAGGACACTCCAACACTGGTGTAGCAGAGGCAACACTGGCAGCCAGGACACTCCAACACTGGTGTAGCAGAGGCAACACTGGCAGCCAGGACACTCCAACACTGGTGTAGCAGAGGCAACACTGGCAGCCAGGACACTCCAACACTGGTGTAGCAGAGGCAACACTGGCAGCCAGGACACTCCAACACTGGTGTAGCAGAGGCAACACTGGCAGCCAGGACACTCCAACACTCCGCTGGGAGATTCTAGTCGATGGAGCTGGAGTGAAAGAATTAATTGCTGTCGTTCTGTCTGGTCATGAGCGGTAATGGCGGCATGTCAGGTGATTATTGTGGGAGCTGATAGTGTTGGTGGCAGTTGTTGGGGGGCAAGTGATGGTGGTGGCAGGTGTTGGTAGGTGGTGGTGGTGGTGTGCAAGTGTTGGCACGCATTGAGCTTTGGTGATAGCAGGTGGTGGTGAGAGTTGAGCACAGCACGGAGATGTTCACGTGAGCCTACACAGTTGGGGCGCGTCAAAGGCCTCGTAAAAATCACCGTCAGTGGAGGGGGGAACTCGCCAAGGGAAAACTCGCCCTGGCGAGACCTGTTTACCCACCTCTGTCACGTTTCTTAATGTGAGTTGTTGTTGTTCTTGTAGAGTTCGAGAATCTTGTTGGTGTTGGCGTGCGAGCTCGCAAACACACACACACACACACACACACACACACACACACACACACACACACAAATGCATCTGGGCAGATTGCAAGAATGGTCAGACAAGTGGTTGCTTGAATTCAGTCACAGTAAAATGGAAGGTCATGAAGAGCAAAAAGACCGGAGATGGGGTATAGACTAGGGAGACAGAGGCTGCAGACTTTACTCAGAAAAACCTAAGGGTGAGCATAGTGCCCAGTATATTGGCAGTGGCTCACATCAGCCGAATAACGTCTACAGCCAGTGCTGGTCTGGTAAATCTGGAATCTCGGCAAAGGGTCATTTTCTGCGCTTAATACAACATACGTTAGGCTCCTCGTGGAGTACAGAGCACCAGTATGGAACCCGCACATGAAAAAAAGTGTTAAGAAACTGAAGAAAGCGCAGAATTATACAACAAGGCTTGTTCCTGAGCTGTGAGGAGACGTTAACTGAATTGGACCTAATGACATTGGAGAACAGAAGAACTACGGGGGACATGATAATTATCGTACGAAATACTCAGCTGGAATTTATAAAGGTAGACAGGGATATGTTGTTTGAGAGTCGAGGAACGGGAACTCAAGGACACGTGTGGAAGTTCAAATCACAAATGAACCACAGGGTTGTTAGTAATGATCTTGTTGAGGATGTGGTGGAGGCAGGTTTCATACCTAGTTTTAAAAGCAGGTACAGTAGCGCCCACGAGGCTAAGAGTTAGTGAATTCGAAAAGTGGCAAGAGGGAGGGCCAGGGTCTCAGAATCAACCCCTGCAACCACAAATAAGTGAGTACACACACACACACTCACAGGGTATTATCTACCTGGATTGTTCCTGTTTACCGACCTATTATTAAACAAACCAGGGAACGGGTGGAGTTTAAACTCATGGCAGTGCGTTAACCAATGAGCCAGCTGGCCGATACTATCCTGCCTGTTTTTTTCCGAGAAAGGGGAGAGTAGCTCCAATTACTTGTATGGAGAACCCAGAGCCCTGAAGGCTACCAGGCTACTACCTGCGTCGGCCTTGTGTAGTAATACACAGGAAGTGGGCGTAGTTGGCGTGTCGGCGGCGTATTGCACAGCCTGTCATCAACTACGGATCAGAAATCAGCAAAATAATTATTGACGGAGATTGAGGTAATTGTAGAACTGTTAGTTGATGTGTAGTCCATCAGTGAAACCAAGTTATTACTGCCAGTGTGATGATACACCCCAGGTCTTTATGTCCACGTAATGACACCCATTGAGTGAGCCTCCCCAGTGTACCGGGGTGTTGGTGAACCTCCCCAGTGTACTGGGGTGTTGGTGAGCAGGCTTCCGACATGTCTGGCATTACCCTTCTGTGATTGATAGTGTTTAAGGAAGAAGAAAATATGTTTTAGAGTTGAGAAAGTATATCCCAGTCCTTCCCCTCACTATTCCTCCCGTCAATCTTACGGTCTAAAAAATATACTCGCCTTGGAGGAACAGACGTGGGCTCGAGAGGTTATTGTATTGGTCACTCCCCTCCCGTGTTGACGGGTCGGTCACTCCCCTCCCGTGTTGACGGGTCGGTCACTCCCCTCCCGTGTTGACGGGTCGGTCACTCCCCTCCCGTGTTGACGGGTCGGTCACTCCCCTCCCGTGTTGACGGGTCGGTCACTCCCCTCCCGTGTTGACGGGTCGGTCACTCCCCTCCCGTGTTGACGGGTCAGTCACTACTCTCCCGTGTTGACGGGTCGGTCACTCCCCTCCCGTGTTGACGGGTCAGTCACTACTCTCCCGTGTTGACGGGTCGGTCACTCCCCTCCCGTGTTGACGGGTCAGTCACTACTCTCCCGTGTTGACGGGTCGGTCACTCCTCTCCCGTGTTGACGGGTCGGTTACTACTCTCCCGTGTTGACGGGTCGGTTACTACTCTCCCGTGTTGACGGGTCAGTCACTACTCTCCCGTGTTGACGGGTCGGTCACTCCCCTCCCGTGTTGACGGGTCAGTCACTACTCTCCCGTGTTGACGGGTCGGTCACTCCTCTCCCGTGTTGACGGGTCGGTTACTACTCTCCCGTGTTGACGGGTCAGTCACTACTCTCCCGTGTTGACGGGTCGGTCACTCCTCTCCCGTGTTGACGGGTCGGTTACTACTCTCCCGTGTTGACGGGTCGGTTACTACTCTCCCGTGTTGACGGGTCGGTTACTACTCTCCCGTGTTGACGGGTCGGTTACTACTCTCCCGTGTTGACGGGTCGGTTACTACTCTCCCGTGTTGACGGGTCGGTCACTATCCCGTGTTGACAGGTGCCAGCTGGTCCTCAGGTTTTATTTAATTGAACAGTGTGTTGGTGACCTGGTGTCCATGATGGATACATGGTGTCCATCATGGATACATGGTGTCCATGATGGATACATGGTGTCCATGATGGATACGTGGTGTCCATGATGGATACATGGTGTCCATGATGGATACATGGTGTCCATCATGGATACATGGTGTCCATGATGGATACATGGTGTCCATGATGGATACGTGGTGTCCATGATGGATACATGGTGTCCATGATGGATACATGGTGTCCATGATGGATACATGGTGTCCATGATGGATACATGGTGTCCATGATGGATACGTGGTGTCCATGATGGATACATGGTGTCCATGATGGATACATGGTGTCCATGATGGATACATGGTGTCCATGATGGATACGTGGTGTCCATGATGGATACGTGGTGTCCATGATGGATACGTGGTGTCCATGATGGATACGTGGTGTCCATGATGGATACGTGGTGTCCATGATGGATACGTGGTGTCCATGATGGATACGTGGTGTCCATGATGGATACGTGGTGTCCATGATGGATACGTGGTGTCCATGATGGATACATGGTGTCCATGATGGATACATGGTGTCCATCATGGATACATGGTGTCCATGATGGATACATGGTGTCCATCATGGATACATGGTGTCCATGATGGATGCATGGTGTCCATGATGGATGCATGGTGTCCATGATGGATACATGGTGTCCATGATGGATACATGGTGTCCATGATGGATACATGGTGTCCATGATGGATACATGGTGTCCATGATGGATACATGGTGTCCATGATGGATACATGGTGTCCATGATGGATACATGGTGTCCATGATGGATACATGGTGTCCATCATGGATACATGGTGTCCATCATGGATACATGGTGTCCATCATGGATACATGGTGTCCATGATGGATACATGGTGTCCATCATGGATACATGGTGTCCATCATGGATACATGGTGTCCATGATGGATACATGGTGTCCATCATGGATACATGGTGTCCATCATGGATACATGGTGTCCATCATGGATACATAGTGAGAACAAAGTGTTTCCCAATCATTCCGTCTAGTCCCCCATGTTGATGGTCGGTGGTGACGTGACGTGACGTGACGTGAAGGGCAACTTGGATGTGGGGAGGATGTGGGTGCTTGGTTGAGCGGAGGATGTGTAGGTGGTAGTGGGAATGGTAAGGGTGGTGTTTGTGCGAGTGATTATAGAGGAAGAATGTGGATAGTGTTTGTGTGGATAATAGAGAAAGAGTGTGGATAGTGTTTGTGTGGATGATAGAGGTAGAGTATGGATAGTGTTTGTGTGGATGATAGAGGAAGAGTGTGGATAGTGTTTGTGTGGGTGATGATAGAGGAAGAGTGTGGATAATGTTTGTGTGGGTGATGATAGAGGAAGGGTGTGGATAATGTTTGTGTGGGTGATGATAGAGGAAGCGTGTGGATAATGTTTGTGTGGGTGATAGAGGAAGGGTGTGGATAGTGTTTGTGTGGGTGATAGAGGAAGAGTGTGGATAGTGTTTGTGTGGGTGATGATAGAGGAAGGGTGTGGATAGTGTTTGTGTGGGTGATGATAGAGGAAGGGTGTGGATAGTGTTTGTGTGGGTGATGATAGAGGAAGGGTGTGGATAGTGTTTGTGTGGGTGATAGAGGAAGAGTGTGGATAGTGTTTGTGTGGGTGATGATAGAGGAAGGGTGTGGATAGTGTTTGTGTGGGTGATGATAGAGGAAGGGTGTGGATAGTGTTTGTGTGGGTGATGATAGAGGAAGGGTGTGGATAGTGTTTGTGTGGGTGATGATAGAGGAAGGGTGTGGATAGTGTTTGTGTGGGTGATAGAGGAAGAGTGTGGATAGTGTTTGTGTGGGTGATGATAGAGGAAGGGTGTGGATAGTGTTTGTGTGGGTGATGATAGAGGAAGAGTGTGGATAGTGTTTGTGTGGGTGAGGATAGAGGAAGGGTGTGGATAGTGTTTGTGTGGGTGATGATAGAGGAAGAGTGTGGATAGTGTTTGTGTGGGTGAGGATAGAGGAAGGGTGTGGATAGTGTTTGTGTGGGTGATGATAGAGGAAGAGTGTGGATAGTGTTTGTGTGGGTGAGGATAGAGGAAGGGTGTGGATAGTGTTTGTGTGGGTGATGATAGAGGAAGAGTGGATAATGTTTGTGTGGGTGATAGAGGAAAAGTGTGGATAGTGTTTGTGTGCGTGATAGAGGAAGAGTGTGGTTAGTGTTTGTGTGGGTGATGGAGGAAGAGTGTGGATAGTGTTTGTGTGGGTGATAGAGGAAAAGTGTGGATAGTGTTTGTGTGGGTGATGGAGGAAAAGTGTGGATAGTGTTTGTGTGGGTGATGGAGGAAGAGTGTGGATAGTGTTTGTGTGGGTGATAGAGGAAAAGTGTGGATAGTGTTTGTGTGGGTGATGGAGGAAAAGTGTGGATAGTGTTTGTGTGGGTGATGGAGGAAGAGTGTGGATAGTGTTTGTGTGGGTGATAGAGGAAAAGTGTGGATAGTGTTTGTGTGGGTGATGGAGGAAAAGTGTGGATAGTGTTTGTGTGGGTGATGGAGGAAGAGTGTGGAGAGTGTTTGTGTGGGTGATGATAGAGGAAGAGTGTGGGTAGTGTTTGTGTGGGTGATAGATTAAAAGTGTGAGTAGTTTTTGTGTGGTTATGAGCAGTAAGAGTATCGACATAAGTATAGTTAACCCTGGCGTCCATTGAGGTGAACTGGTAATTGTGAGTTCCTGAAGAACAAATGAAAGGTGAAGGCAACGAGACTAGTTAGGAGATAGGAGGACACTGGAGGGAATGAGTTGAGGAGTGTATGGGAGGCTTTGGTGAAGTGGGGGAAGAGGGTGTGGAACCTGAGTGGGTGGTGTAAGGGATGTCATCACCACTAGTAGTGAGGAAGATGAGTGGATCTGCTACTTCAGGCTTTCCATTTTCTTACGAAGTTTCCATCGTCAGTTTTAAACGTTCTTTCTTCAATTCACAAATACTAGTTTCTTATTTTAGGTCAGGTTGGGTGAAATAAAACTATCAGATCATACATCTAGCCTCTAATAAACTCCTGTACTCAACGAGGCGGCTTAGTGTAGCTAGGAAACGTACGAATCTGCACGATTATGACTTGTGAAAATGAGTCTGGACTGATGGAAGATACACGTGTACTGCTTCACTGATGGTGGGTAGAACACGGGGTATGTGAAGCTAGGGTACTCTTGATGGTGGATAGAACACGGGGTATGTGAAGCTAGGGTACTCTTGATGGTGGGTAGAACACGGGGTATGTGAAGCTAGGGTACTCTTGATGGTGGATAGAACACGGGATATGTGAAGCTCTGGTACTCTTGATGGTGGGTAGAACACGGGGTATGTGAAGCTAGGGTACTCTTGATGGTGGGTATAACACGGGATATGTGAAGCTCTGGTACTCTTGATGGTGGGTAGAACACGGGGTGTGTGAAGCTAGGGTACTCTTGATGGTGGGTAGAACACGGGGTATGTGAAGCTCTGGTACTCTTGATGGTGGGTAGAACACGGGGTATGTGAAGCTAGGGTACTCTTGATGGTGGGTATAACACGGGGTATGTGAAGCTATTGTACTCTTGATGGTGGGTAGAACACGGGGTATGTGAAGCTGTGGTACTCTTGATGGTGGGTATAACACGGGGTATGTGAAACTAGGGCACTCTTGATAGTGGGTAGAACACGGGGTATGTGAAGCTAGGGTACTCTTGATGGTGGTTAGAACACGAGGTATGTGAAGCTGTGGTACTCTTGATGGTGGGTATAACACGGGGTATGTGAAGCTAGTGTACTCTTGATGGTGGGTAGAACACGGGGTATGTGAAGCTAGGGTACTCTTGATGGTGGGTATAACACGGGATATGTGAAGCTAGTGTACTCTTGATGGTGGGTAGAACTCGGGGTGTGTGAAGCTAGGGTACTCTTGATGGTGGGTAGAACACTGGGTATGTGAAGCTGTGGTACTCTTGATGGTGGGTAGAACACGGGGTATGTGAAGCTAGGGTACTCTTGATGGTGGGTATAACACGGGGTATGTGAAGCTAGGGTACTCTTGATGGTGGGTAGAACACGGGGTATGTGAAGCTAGGTTACTCTTGATGGTGGGTAGAACACGGGGTATGTGAAGCTAGGGTACTCTTGATGGTGGGTAGAACACAGGGTATGTGAAGCTGTGGTACTCTTGATGGTGGGTAGAACACTGGTATGTGAAGCTGTGGTACTCTTGATGGTGGGTAGAGCACGGGGTATGTGAAGCTGTGGTACTCTTGATGGTGGGTAGAACACGGGGTATGTGAAGCTAGGGTACTCTTGATGGTGGGTAGAACACGGGGTATGTGAAGCTGTGGAACTCTTGATGGTGGGTAGAACACTGGGTATGTGAAGCTGTGGTACTCTTGATGGTGGGTAGAACACGGGGTATGTGAAGCTAGGGTACTCTTGATGGTGGGTAGAACACTGGGTATGTGAAGCTGTGGTACTCTTGATGGTGGGTATAACACGGGGTATGTGAAGCTAGGGTACTCTTGATGGTGGGTAGAACACGGGGTATGTGAAGCTAGGGTACTCTTGATGGTGGGTAGAACACGGGGTATGTGAAGCTAGGGTACTCTTGATGGTGGGTAGAACACGGGGTATGTGAAGCTCTCGTACTCTTGATGGTGGGTATAACACGGGGTATGTGAAGCTAGGGTACTCTTGGTGGGTAGAACACGGGGTATGTGAAGCTAGGGTACTCTTGGTGGTGGGTAGAACACTGGGTATTTGAAGCTAGTGTACTCTTGATGGTGGGTAGAACACGAGGTATGTGAAGCTAGGGTACTCTTGATGGTGGGTAGAACACGGGGTATGTGAAGCTAGGGTACTCTTGGTGGTGGGTAGAACACGGGGTATGTGAAGCTAGGGTACTCTTGATGGTGGGTATAACACGGGGTATGTGAAGCTAGGGTACTCTTGATGGTGGGTATAACACGGGGTATGTGAAGCTCTCGTACTCTTGATGGTGGGTATAACACGGGGTATGTGAAGCTAGTGTACTCTTGATGGTGGGTAGAACACGGGGTATGTGAAGCTCTCGTACTCTTGATGGTGGGTATAACACGGGGTATGTGAAGCTCTCGTACTCTTGATGGTGGGTATAACACGGGGTATGTGAAGCTCTCGTACTCTTGATGGTGGGTATAACACGGGGTATGTGAAGCTGTGGTACTCTTGATGGTGGGTAGAACACTGGGTATGTGAAGCTGTGGTACTCTTGATGGTGGGTAG
>NC_091312.1:8067035-8114535 GCF_038502225.1 Cherax quadricarinatus | reverse complement strand
ATCTGAGAGAACTCCCTTCACCGACCTCCTCACACCTTCGATGCGCTCCTCCTACTTTTTCACAAGACCTATGTCCAGTTACACGTTCTCCCCAGTCTCTCTCTAGTCTCCTCTGGGGTATAGGAAGGCTCAGCTTGACATCTAAGACAACCGCTCCTCCAAGAGGGCTGTGAACTCACGGGTTCCACGGAAAATATATCCATTCCGAGTTTCCTTCAAAACTCCCTAATTCTTAATTCGGCAGTGATCGGAGACGGCGGCTTTTCAGGGTGGAGCTTCGACATTCTGGGTCTCCTGTTGGCTCCCTTGACTGGTCTCCTGTGCTTGTTGAGCCTGGGCAGCCCTCTCAGGTGAACGGAAGGAAGCCCTAAAGCTTCACCTGCCGTTCATACATGTAAGAATTGACACGTAATTAATTTGCTACTCATTTGCATCTCTGGTATCACGAGACAAGACAAGGAGACCAATAATATAGCCTTTCATACTACTACTACTACTACTACTACTACTGCTGCTGCTATTACTACTGCTATTACTATTACTATTACTACTGCTACTACTACTATGCCGGGTGCATACACTCGCATCTTCCTGGTAGGAGTTTATAGGTCAGGTCAATGTGACCTGACCTGACTAGGTTGGGTGCATTGGCTTAAGCCGGTAGAAGACTTGGACCTGCCTCCCATGGGCCAGTAAGCCTTCTGCAGTGTTCCTTCGTTCTTATGTTCTTAAAACGTTACACTTACTACTACTACTGTAACTATTGCTACTATTACAAGTATTAATTAAAATAGACAACGTTGTGGTACACACTGGGCTTTATCTAGTGAAACAAGGAATGTGATAGGATATTCTATATAGGTGAGTGGAGGAAGTAGTGAAGCAGGTCAGGTGTCACCTGTGGCGGTGATGCGAGTGTCGGCGTCACCTGTGGCGGTGATGCGAGTGTCGGCATCACCTGTGTCGGTGATGCGAGTGAGTGTCGGTGTCACCTGTGGCGGTGATGCGAGTGAGTGTCGGCGTCACCTGTGACGGTGATGCGAGTGAGTGTCGGCGTCACCTGTAGCGGTGATGCGAGTGAGTGTCGGCGTCACCTGTGGCGGTGATGCGAGTGAGTGTCGGCGTCACCTGTGTCGGTGATGCGAGTGAGTGTCGGCGTCACCTGTGTCAGTGATGCGAGTGAGTGTCGGCGTCACCTGCGGGACTTTCCAGAGGATACGTGGTGGCTTGGCAATACTATATGCCACGTGATCCTGCCCAGTAATGTTGGAGGTCTGTATTACTAGACAGTGGCAGAATGAATGCAATAAGGATGTTTATTCAGTAATAAGGTGAGTGTACATAATCTTTCTAGTCATTAGGATTATATTAATTATTTATGTATTTGTCCCACCGTCACATAGCGGAACGTTTCCTCAACAAAGATTTCCATTTGCCGCATAAGTCTCATTCTTCAACTTGCCAGTTTTCTAAACCATTTATCACATTTCCTGTTGTTAAGGTAGGTATCGCACAACACCTCAACCTCTGATGTTTTGCTCTCAGACCACATTTCTTCTGTGAAGACTTGGAAGAAAAGACAAACGTTCAGCACAGTAATAGAGGCTGCACGCAGCATATATAAATTCTCCCGGAAACTGCTGCAGTTGTTGGTACTTCAGATGTAAATTATGATAATTAAAATTTACATCTGGAAAATTCTGGAGGATTGGTCTCAAATCTACACACAGAAATAACTCCCTTTGAAAGCAAGAGGCTCAGCAGGCTGTGCAGAATTACCTTAATGAAAACAATGGGTGCAGTGATTACAATGAGAGATTACCATAAGAAATGCAAACATCACATCCATACTTAGCTGTCTTGAAAAGAAAACTTGATATGCTCCTCCAGTCATTTCCTGATCAGCCTGGCTGTGTTGTCGACGTTGGATTACATGCGACCAGCAACCCCAGCCGTCAACCAGGAGGCCTAGTCTGGGAGCGGGCAGTCGGGGCAGGTTAATGTCTGGTTTACCTGTGAACAGATAAACCAGACATTAAGAGGGAACGGAAGACAAAAAGTTGATATAAAAAGAAAAACATACCAAAATAAAGGATCAACTTCCTTGATAGACTCTGTCATACATCTGATTATTTGTCCAGTATTGTCAGTGTCAACATTAGTGATGCAACTGTCAGTGTGACTGACGCTCTGACTCTGGCAGATAATATGTCACTTTCCTTCTACACAAAATGCACCTAATGTTTGTGGGTTTCTTTTGTTCTTAACAATGTTTTGTTACATATAAATTCTTTTATACTGCACAAGGAAATAAATTGTTTTTGTTTGCTTGTTTCAAAAAACTTGACTCGAGACTTTCCTGACAAATATTCAACAAGTAAAACTAAAAAAGATGAAGTTACTATTATTAGATGAATGTTTGATAATTAAAGCAGTATATGATGTGTTTATATTATTGATGTTCTGGTGCTGGGAAAACACACATTGATAAAATTCAGATGAAACACTCTTGATGGCACAGTCACTGACATCAACGCATCAACACTTACTCCAGGTGATAAATATATCTGCCGGGTATTGATGCTCTCACAGGTTATGACGCAACGGTAAAGCAAATCTCAGAACGGGTGGGATTCGAACCCTTGGCAGGGAACTCGTAAATTTTAAGGAATGGCAATTTCTGTGATGTAGGAACCATACTGGGGGAACAACTGTTTCTGAAGTTGATGTTCTTGATGCTGGGACAACCTTTATCAGTGCTTATGGATCCCAGTCAGTTACTGGGATGAATCAACTACGTTTAAAAATCTTCTCCGAGAAGAAAAGAGCAGCATCATCAATCAGAACTTTTTATTAACTGATAAGAACTTGGCATTCTATTTCCAACATGCCCATCTTCAGGTGTTACTTTGGAAAACTGTAGCTAAGAAACGCCCACCACCTGTGGACACATGGACTTGGGCTGGAAAATAATTTATAATTGCCCTTTGTGTGTCTTCAGTTTTGGTTGTGTGTCCCCTCGAGCACTACTGAAGGTTATCACATGTAACTGCCAAGCTAAAAAGGTATGTTCTCAAATGAGATGTTATTTTACTGCTGATGTATCATGGAGAAGCTATTACCACTCCTCAGTTACTGAGGTATGTAACAATTCTTTTAATAATACTCTCAGGGGAGATGAATATATAATGATGAAAGTGAGCAACAGCTGTAACGAAAGTCCTTTAGACTGCATTTGGCTTCATAATCCTTATTTTGGGTTTGTTATCCATATTACCATCCGTGAACTTTTGCTTATAGTACCTAATCTACATTTCAGTTTTGTAACTTACTCGATAACCGAGCACTTTTTAATGAGACAAATTTCGCTTCATACCTGGTCTTTACCACGTATGTTTGTCTATATTTCGACCAGTTCTGTACCTGTTTCATGTATATATTTATAATTTTATAGGGACCTACCTGTTTACTAAACAATGCAAGTTCATTATCAGTTTGCAAGATTGTGTTGCATCGGTTTGTAACATATTGAATCCGGCTTAAATGAATACTCACCCCGATTACAAAACTTTTAGTATACTGAAAGCTGTGTTCAGCTTAGTGTTTAGGATAATACATCATGTCACTACTGGGACCTGCACCAGGGACTCCTAAGGATAATACATCGTAAAAAGGAAAAAAAAAGTTGGACTACCGACAATTCCAGGTTCACCATTACTGATAAGGTGGCCGCCAGACTGTGTAAGTTTGTGTGTGTGTGAACACGGACTAAGAAATTATCCGGGACGAAGAGAAGGACGGAATGACGAAAGAGGAGTTGGAAAGAAAGGTGATAAATGTTGACAAAACCCCGAAGATTGATTAAGCTTGGGGACCGAGGAAGGATGAGTGTCACTTGTTGAAGTGACGGGAGGTGTCAGTGACGGGAGGTGTCAGTAACGGGAGGTGTCAGTGTCGGGAAGTGTCACTGGCTGGAGGTGTCACTGGCATGTACAAGCATACATACAGCATGTATGTATATTTGTATTTTAAAAATGGCTTCATAGGGGAACACAAATCTAAATTCACTTTGTAACTGCGCTAGTCAGCATTATTTAAGCATCTAGTAATGCCACCTTACACACCCATCAGGTGCAGGAGCAGCAAGTTAAGAACCATTAACACAGAACACTTGGTTAATCATTACTTTTAACATAATTTTTTCTAACATAATTAGTAATTCGCTGCCACCGTTACCAGTCGTCAACTGTCTTAACAGTTTGGTACTATAATATAATCATAGAAATTCCAAGTTCATTGGTCACAATCCAAACAATATAACTCATTCTATGACAGTCTGTAATTCACAGTAAAGAGGTAATACCTCCCTTAGTTATGTTGTAAAATGTATCACTGAGTTGAGCAGTGAATGAAGAGACGCACTGATAGATACAGTAAACATATAAATATGGAAACATATAAACACTGCAGAAGCTCTAGTGTCTTACACTGGTAGTTATATAAACACTGCTGAACCTCTAGTGGCTCACACTGGAAGAGTCATATAAGCACTGCTGAGGCTCTAGTGGCTCACACTGGCAGTCATATAAGCACTGCTGAGGCTCTAGTGGCTCACACTGGCAGTCATATAAGCACTGCTGAGGCTCTAGTGGCTCACACTGGCAGTCATATAAGCACTGCTGAGGCTCTAGTGGCTCACACTGGCAGTCATATAAGCACTGCTGAGGCTCTAGTGGCTCACACTGGCAGTCATACTCGCAACAAAAGTACCCAAACATGTATCTAGCCTATTTTTAGGCCAGCCAAAATATTTGCTTCAGTGGTGCTACTTATTAGTTTCTCCCACATGTACGAGTCATTTACTAAACTACTACTTTACTGTGTGTCTGTGTCTGTGTGTGAGCATGAAAGGTATATTAGAACCGGAAATGAGAGCGGTGCTGTGATCTGTCATGTTCGCACCTGTGACCACACTATAGATTTCGATCATGGGAAAGTGGTTTTTAAATCAGATAATTATATAGCTAAAGATGACTTCTTGATTTGTCGGAAGGACACGATATTTCGCCCAGGCATCAGCGGTAATCTCCACGGAATACATGTTATGTTGTTACTCTTGTTAGTCGGATCATTCCAGCTGAAGAGGTTGTGTGAGGGGGCAGAATAATACTTGTTATAAGTCTATTAATAGTGGTTTTAGTATCGTCCATTCTGCAATGTGTAGACCAGAACTTAGCTCTGTGACCCTCTGTTACTTATACTATGGCTGTGAAGCCAAGGAATCTTTATTACGAACACTTGTGTACTCTTGTCCTGACTTCAGATTTCGGTTTACCAGAACTCCTTAATTTCTTCCTCATCCTGTTTCATTAATAATGGTTTTCTGTTTACTCTGCAGGTACTGCTGCTATTTTCTTTTGTTTTGGTCCTTTTTTCCCTAACTTTATTTAGTCGTCAGCGAACTTGCGCTATTTATTCCTTTATCCGAGGTCGTTGAGTAAACTGTGTGCAGCAGAGGGACCACTTGTGACTGATCCCCCATTCTGCTTTCTCTCCATTTACATAAACACTTCTGCCTATGAAAAATGGTATGGTGATACCGAGAAGATGTGGAATAAGACACGTAGAGTTCAGGACATTTATTAAAGGAAACGTTTCGCCACGAGTCGCTTCTTCAGTCCTCATGAAGAGCCACTCTGGGCGAAACGTTTCCTTTAATAAGTGCTTTGATCTGTACACAAGTGTCTTTTTCCACAATTTCTGCCTATGTGTTAGCCTTGATCAAAACGAGAATTTCTCCAATTCTACGTTGTGTTTCACATTTTATGTCTTGTGTAGGAACCTTAGCAAAAGCCTTACTGATCAAACCAACAACGTCGTAATAATTTCTCATCGTTCATGGCTTTAATTACATCAGGGAAAAAAAGAGGCAGCAAGTTTGTTAGGAAAGATCTTGTGAAGGCGTCTTGAGACTCCTTGATCAAATTATGTTGAAACAATGACTTCGAATTCCATCTGATATTAATGATTCCAGCAGCTGACCTACAATTAAGGTCAAACTGATAAGTTTGTGTGAATAAATGGTTTACAAAACGGACACGTTGATAAATGAGACACTTTTGCAAGATTTGAGTATATTCTGGAAACGTTTCGCCACACAGTGGCTTCTTCAGTCCATTGCAGAAAAGATGGAATAAGAGGAGGAGTTTGAAGTAGTCAGTCCCTCAGCCTGAGTTGATGTGTTCAGTTTATCAGTAGGTAAGACACATAGGCAACAGTTAGGCAACTTTATTCCGAAACGTTTCGCCTACACAGTAGGCTTCTTCAGTCGAATACAGAAAGTAGGCAGGAACAGGAACATCTCTACTGTTCCTGCCTACTTTCTGTATTCGACTGAAGTCTACTGTGTAGGCGAAACGTTTTGGAATAAAGTTGCCTATGTGTCTTACCTACCAACCTGTCGGTATTGTATACCATTTTGATGTTCAGTCTATCAGTCTTGACAAAAGTGCAGCATATTCGCGGAGATGGGGCTTATAAACTGATGAGAGGTGAGGTGAAGCAGTGGTAGGCGGAGTCACCAGCGAACGAAGGCACTAGTGGAAGTAGGTCGTGTCTATTCACATCCTGTCAGACACAGCAATATCTCGGGATCTTGATGCAAGAATTTCTTCAAAACTTTTCTAATCTATAGCCATGACCTACTTTCACTAGTGCCTTTGTTGGCTGATAACTCCGCCTACCACTGTTCCACCTCATCTCTTATCAGTTTAGAAGACCCATCTCCGCAAATATTCTGCACTTTTGTCAAGGCTGATAGACTGAACATATCGACTCAGGCTGAGGAACTGACTACCTGAAACTACTACTCTTATTCCACCTTTTTTTGCATTGGACTGAAGAAGCCACTGTGTAACGAAACGTTTCCAAAATAAAGATACCTAAATGTTGCAAAAGTCTCATTTATCATCTTAATAAGTCTGATTAGAGGCTGAGGATACACAAGTATCCCACACATAGGAGGAAGTAGCTTATGACGTTTCAGTCCGACTAGGACCATTGACTAGTCACAGAGTGTGAGTCAGTAGTCCAGGTCGGACCGAAACGTCGTCATAAGGTTCTTTCTCCCATGTACGGGTTATTTGTGTATTCCAGGTACGGTATTGTGCCTTTTTGTTCTATAGAAGCTGAGGAACTGTCTCAGGTGTTGTTAAGTCTGTCTGTGACCGACTACATGGGAGCTTAATGCCCATAAGAACATAAGAAAGCAAGAACACTGCAGTAGGCCTATTGGCCCATACTTGGTAGGTCCATGTAAGATCTAAATCCACTATCAAAAATATTTGCCCAGTCCAATTTCAGTGTTACCCAAGCAATATGCTTTGATAGCCTTTGTAAGTAATGTGCAAGGCCCATTTAAAGTCAACCTTTCCCACTCGTGTATTTATCCAACCTTAATTTGAAGCTAAAACCCAAGGTTTTAGCTTCAGTAACCCTGTTAGGCAGACTGTTCCATTCATCCTCTACTCTATTTCCAAACCAATACTTTTCTATATCCTTTCTAAATCTAAACTTGTTAGGTAAAAGGACACAAGTGCAACTAATGTGACATTTTATCTTGACAACGTTTCGCTCTCCAGGAGCTTCAGTTGCACTTGTGTCCTTTTACCTAACATATTATCGTTAATTCTACCAACATTAATATAAATCTAAACTTATCCATTTTAAGAACAAAACTTATCGAATTTTAAGAATCAACAGGAATTTTGGACATAATTCACGTCGGCAAGACAGTTTCAGCCAGCCTGTAAGAGAACCATGTTGTTAGTCGCCGTAATCCTGTTTTCATCAGCTCCTCTATAATTAATAATTGTCATGGAATTGCATTCTTACCTTATTGTGTGGAAACAGACAGGAAATTATTGTTCCTGATAAAACGTTATTGGTTGGTAAGGTTTCTTGAGTTTGAGTTACTGGAAGGAGAGGCAGTGTTGAAGGGAAGAAAGTGGAGCATTGTTGGAGAGGAGGAGGCGAGGCTGAGTTGGAGCGAGAGGCAGTGTTAGGAGTGAAGGAGACGAGGCAGTGTTAGAATGAGGAGAGTGAAGGAAGAGAAGCAGTGGGCGGGACTGAGGGAGGAAGTGGTGACCGTGGGTGGATGCGGGCACTGATGAGTAAAAATCACCATGGACGTTCATGGCCACGATTAGAGGATGTAACTCTAGGTTCTATACTCCCTAGAGTCTAGCATCGAATCTCTCTCTCTCTCTCTCTCTCTTACACAGTTTTACAAAGTTAGGTTAAGTTTCCTAACTTTATTTACAAGCTAAGAGTTGTTACCTACATCAACTCATTTGAAAGTGTTTTTATTGTTATTAGACAGAGAAATAGAGAACAGGGTGCTCTCTCTCTCTCTCTCTCTCTCTCTCTCTCTCTCTCTCTCTCTCTCTCTCTCTCTCTCTCTCTCTCTCTCTGGTTGATACTGCTGGAGGGCTTTTGATTCCTTGAATCAAACATTATTACCTCTGATTCCATAGGTGCCGTATGATCCACCTGGATTTAACACCTCCGTATAATGATTATAATAATAATCTATATGATTAAATTAACGCGGGGATTTACCTTTTTTTCTTCAAATTTAATTCGTAAGTTATAAACGTTATGTAGTAAGTGGTGAGGAGGAACGGAAGGTGGGAAGACAAAGAAGCAAGATGCAGAAGAAAAAGAGGGAAGGGTAAGAGAGAGAAAGAGAGACACGATGGGATTATGAAAGATAGAGGAAAGTGTTGGGAGAGAGGAAAAGGGCGAGAGTGAAAAGCAAGCCTAAGAGATAAGAGGAAAACTTTGAGAAGGAAAGAGGGGAACAGTGGGCGAGAGGCAGGTAAGGGTGTGGCACACACCTGTCACTGTCGTGATGGATGCCACACTGGGGGTGTGGTCACTGAAGCTGCTGTGGGTGCCACACGTGGGCGTGGTCAGAAGGGATGGTCCATGTGGGCGAGAATGCCGCACCTGTCTTGAGTGGCAGGAACGACAGGCCACTAAAGCGGCTAGTTTATTGTGTACTCCGTACCTATCCTGTGGACAGTACGCAACACGCCATCTATCCTGTGGAGGGTATGCATCATCCCTAGTATCACCACCATTATCATCATCAGCTGCATCATCTAATACGGTCGGGAGAGATACAATATTATCAGGAGACGATGGAATTGCAGCTTCCTTTTAGCTGATGAGAATGTAGGAAAAGCTGCTTCTTGTGGAGACTGTCTGGAGGCCCTCTTGATGAGACACTAGGTTCTGGAGTTACTGTTGTGGAGCCACTGTTTGGAGGCCTTGTGGAGCCACTGTTTGGAGACCTTGTGGAGCCACTGTTTGGAGACCTTGTGGAGCTACTGTTTGAAGACCTTGTGGAGCCACTGTTTGGAGACCTTGAGGAGCCACCGTTTGAAGACCTTGTGGAGCCACTGTTTGGAAACCTTATAAAAACAGTACCTCTGAAAGCCACTGTCTGGAGACTTCCTTCTGGATCCAGTCTGGAGACTTGTGGAGACAGTACTTGGAACCAGTGTCTGGAGATCTACTTGTGGAGCCACTGTCTGGAGACCTACTTACAAAACAGTAGCTCTTGGAGCCACTATCTAGATATCTTATAGCGGAGGCTTTCTTGTGGAGCTGCTGATTAAAGAACATCTTGTGGCGACAGTAAATCTTGGAGATACTGAAAACCTTGCAGAGACTGTCTGGGGCCACTCTTTGGAGGTTCATTCAACAAGGAATGATGGATAAAAGCCTTTGGATGGCCCAGTTGACATGCAAGCCTGCCCTCGTTGCCAGTGTATGTATAGGAGGAACACCTGGCTGGATTAAAGGAGTGGGTGGTGAGTGTGGGGGCGGCGGGGAAGGTGATTTATTTGCTATAGTATTGTGACAGCAGTTGAAGCGGAGGGGGAAGAGGAGAATTGTTGGCGGTAAATGGGGGCATGTTCTTTGTTGCTTTGTATAGTGGGGATTCGTGCTCTAACAGCAGTGAACCGAGCTCTAGTGCTCTCTTTCTCTATCGCTCTCTCTTTACACAAGGTTTAAATAACGACGTGGCTGTTCACCTATATAGCTACTGCATAAAATTTTTGAAAGCCTGCTAATAAAAGCCTGTAAGAGCAAATAACATTAAGGTGGGAAATTTGTGATGTATCATATAGAAAGGCACTTACAGCGACGCTCTTCCCAGCTATTTGTTTACAGACTAAGATAAACGTCAAACGGCGACTTCGAATCCACATGGATTGAAGGAATGACGAGGAGGATGAATATTTCTACCTCGAACCTTAGTGTGCGAAATATGTTTATATTTTTTTCAAGAATATGTTGTCTCCGTATGATCCGTTAAGGTTCGGTGTTGCATACAGCTGGAATTAACCTGGCGACTCCCGGCCGCCATTGTGTTAGGTCACACCTGAACATGTATATCTCAAAGTTTATATTCATAACAAACCTGGAAGATTATTCTCTCTTTTAGTCTTTCTAAATTATATTATTTAAATAATTTTAGGTTGAAAAGCAGACTACACTTTCAGACTGATGACTCTGTTGATAATAACAAAACTCCTGGTGCAGGTGGTATAACTCCTGGTGCAGGTGGTATAACTCCTGGTGCAGGTGGTATAACTCCTGGTGCAGGTGGTATAACTCCTGGTGCAGGTGGTATAACTCCTGGTACAGGTGGTATAACTCCTGGTACAGGTGGTATAACTCCTGGTACAGGTGGTATAACTCCTGGTACAGGTGGTATAACTCCTGGTACAGGTGGTATAACTCCTGGTACAGGTGGTATAACTCCTGGTACAGGTGGTATAACAACTGGTACAGGTGGTATACCTGGAACAGATAGTATAACAACTGGTACAGGTGGTATAACATCTGGTACAGATGGTATAACTGGTGCAGGTGGTATAACTCCTGGTACAGGTGGTATAACTCCTGGTACAGGTGGTATAACTCCTGGTACAGGTGGTATAACTCCTGGTACAGGTGGTATAACTCCTGGTACAGGTGGTATAACTCCTGGTACAGGTGGTATAATTCCTGGTACAGGTGGTATAATTCCTGGTACAGGTGGTATAATTCCTGGTACAGGTGGTATAATTCCTGGTACAGGTAGTATAACTCCTGGTACAGGTGGTATAACTCCTGGTACAAGTGGTATAACTCCTGGTACAAGTGGTATAACTCCTGGTACAAGTGGTATAACTCCTGGTACAAGTGGTATAACTCCTGGTATAGGTGGTATAACTCCTGGTACAAGTGGTATAACTCCTGGTACAAGTGGTATAACTCCTGGTACAGGTGGTATAACTCCTGGTACAGGTGGTATAACTCCTGGTACAAGTGGTATAACTCCTGGTACAAGTGGTATAACTCCTGGTACAAGTGGTATAACTCCTGGTACAGGTGGTATAACTCCTGGTACAGCTGGTATAACTCCTGGTACAAGTGGTATAACTCCTGGTACAAGTGGTATAACTCCTGGTACAAGTGGTATAACTCCTGGTATAGGTGGTATAAAATACTCACACCTTACAAGTAAAGGACACACGAGCAGTACTGACACTTTATTAACAGATGACATCAATCCTTATCAAATAAGATTTGTATCATGTTACGAATAAAGACAGTCAAGTGTTGTACTTCTGTATCATTCATCAAATAAGATTTTTATTAGATAAGTAAAGGTAGGCAGGTGTCTTATTCGTCAAATAAGATTTAGTTAAGGTGGGTGTCCAAGCAACACGCTATCTGTTAATAAAGTCTCCATACCACCTGCGTTTGTTCTATATTGATAACTCCGTTGATAATAACCGTTTGTGATCCTTTAGTTAAACCGTTCACCCTGTGCTCTTAGTCACAAAATATATTAAAATGGAAGCACTAGAAAGTAGTTAAGAAATCGGTAAAAGAGAATTTGCTTGGTATAGGAGCAGAAGAATGGTATTGTTGTGGTGGTGACTGGTCTAGTGAGTGTGAGCTTCCCTCCTTCATGACGGGGGAAGAGGTGCCTCGTCGCCAGGGAAGGGCTTTTCATCCAGAGAATTGGAGCTACCTTTAACTTCCTTGGATTGAACCTAATTTCTTCCCATTCTCAAGGTGCTGCATGAGCCTCTCCGGGTTTAGCGTATTTTCATTTATTATTATTATTATTTTAAAGGTGAACAGCGAAACCCGTAAGGGTCATACAGCGCCCTAGAAATAGAAGGTAATCAGGCTTGGTTCAAGGGAAGGGTACTTTAAATTCCTGGATGAAAAGCCTTACACCGGTATGAAGGCACCTCTACCTGGAAGGGTTTCAGGGACAGTAATCCGTTCATGAAGGCAGCAGCAGCAGCAGCACCAGGAAGAAATAATGCTTGAAGGAGGACATCTGGCATGGACGCAGTTATTCAAGCACACCAGTAAATATCGGGCAGGAGGGCAGGTCCCTGGTATCAGGGGCATACCTGAACTAACCCAGTAGGTCGATATTGGTGTTTTGGGGCCGGGAGAGCCGACCTTACAAGAGCAGTGAGTGTGTTCTCCTGCATCTGGCTCCTCTGGGTTAATACAAATGATGGTGGTAATTACAACGAACCAGACATGGAACTGACTTGTACTGGAGCGACGAGAATAATACACCAGCTCATGAACAACTAGTTCCTATGCTTTATTTATTTAACAAAAATGGCTACATTAGCAGTGTGCTGCCGCACTATTCCGTGTGATAGTTACACATTGAAAATATATACATGATAAATATTCCATCACACTAGATGGATCATTTACACTGAAATCTGTCAGTCTCACATGGGAGACTTCAGTAAGGGGGTGAGGTTATTGTCGGCTATTCCATTAAAGGTTCAACAGCTACGGCAGCTTCAAGGGTTTCCTTCCAGTATAGCTAGAATGACTTCTACCGAGCCTTGGTACTGAGGCGTGACTGGGTGCTCAGGGAGGTGGGATGAGTAGAGTGGAAGGAAAAAAAGGTGGGGGGAGACCCCTACGAGTTTAGCGCTTTCTCGATACTGTGATAATCTTTGAATTTTGCTAACTTGACTAAAAAAGTACTTTGTGTATGTGTGTGTGTGTGTTCTCAACTCTCCATTGTATCTCTCGGCACATCACTGTACAGTGAGATTACGGTAGTGTGCACATTAATTGGGACAGTGATGAAATAAGACATTTATTTGGAAAATTAATGTTTATTTGAAAAATACTTCAATAATATGATAGATAATTGATTTAATATAAGATATGACTACCCTTTCCTTTTATAAGCACTGCTACACGCTTGGGCATAGAATCGACCGATGTTGACCACATTTTGGCAAGTTCTTCGTAATGGTACCAGGTCTTAATAATAGCAGCAGTTAGCTTCTTTACAGTAGAACAGTCCTGTTTCGCGATCCTGCATTTGGTTATTGCCCATTGGGTTAAGGTCAGCAGAGTTTCCAGGCCAGTTTAGAATGCTTAGCCCACTCTCCGAGGAATGTCAGCATTTTCCTGGAAGCTTGTCATGGACCAAGATCCTGCTGGAAAATTCCTTCTCCATCAGAATCCGACCAACAGTTGACTTTGCTAGGTTCAGATTTTTGGTGATCTGTCTGATACTCTAATCAACATGTTTTCTAAGAGTTACAATACTTGTACGTTTCCTAGATGTAACACCCATCGTGAATTTCAGCAGTAATCATGAAGGGGAGAATTTGGTGAAACCACATCCACTCACGGAGCGCACTTGCAGGAATAGCCTTACAGAACAACAGCTGTTGTTGACTTGCAGGGTAACACAAGCTAGATGGTTGCCAGAAGTCGGTAACAAAATCTTCTGAAAAGAAAAGAACCCAAACTACATTAATTAAGCCGGAAACTAAGACATATGAGATAATCACAAAATTTACTCCTGACTCAATTAACTTGCACACTACTGTAGTTCACTAACCATACTCTACATCAGTTATGTTTAGGTCGTCGTGTCAAGAATAGTTTGTATCGTGTGGTGGTGGTTTGTGTCATCCTTAAATTCGCGAGTCAGTTTCTTACTTATTATTTGTATATATATATATATATATATATATATATATATATATATATATATATATATATATATATATATATATATATATATATATATATATATATATATATATATATATATATATATATATATATATATATATATATTGAAACCACGAAACAAGTGGTATTGAAACATTTACCAAACTGCGGCTAGTTAAGTGGTTAAGGCAATGTGAACGTTTTGTGTCTTGAGCGGGAGAATGTGTCGCAGGATGTAATCTCGGCTGGCCGCAGTTTGGTAAATTATATATATATATATATATATATATATATATATATATATATATATATATATATATATATATATATATATATATATATATATATATATATATATATGGGGGCTTTCGTCCAGACAATGACATACGTAGCTACTTACAGCATCATATGCGTTATTTACAACATACTGTATGCTTTGCCATTGGCTGTACTTGCTCCCAGAAATAAGTGATAACCTAACCAACGAAATCTAACCTAACCTCAACGTTTGTAAAGAAATCACAAGAAAGGTTATCCCCTGAAAGGAGGTACCTTGATACCGGTAAGGAGAACCGGAGGTTGCTGAAATTACGAGAGTCATTGAAGCTGAGTTAGTGAGGGTGGAAAAAATAATATTGATGCAGTAGGTTAGTTTGTCATAGTGGAGTCTGTGTCAAGGTGGGTGTGTGAGGGGGAGGGCATTCCACAAGGAGGGTAGCCAGAGTGAATGTACCCAAATATTATACTTTGATACACAGAAAATCCACACATACTAGGAGAAAGAAATTTATGACGACCGGAACGTCTTCTTAAAGTTCTTTCTCCTACGTGCGGGTTATTTTTGTATTGTTCCAGTCACGGTATTGTTCCTTTTATTCGTAATATTTTGATGTTATAAGTGCGAAAGTTTCTCATGTTGCAGTTTGAATTATATGATGGAATTCCTATTTTTATGAGCAAAGTAACTTAGGCTTGAGAACTGAGTTGATTTAACCCGTCCTCAGCAGGCATCTTAACAGGCAAGTAACTTCCCCCGTCTACTAATAACATGTTCATGTTCCTTTTTCCACTATAATATATCTTGTCCATAATTAAAATCACATTTGCTTTGTCTGTTTCGTAAGATTAAGTTGTAGAGGTTTAAGCTTTGCTCAGACCTCTACAACTTTAATTAATGGTATAACTTAACAAATCTTCGAGGACAACTGTGTTAACCTTACTAAACAGACAAAGCAAATGCGATAGTAATTATGGACAAGATATATTATAGTGGAAAAATGAACATGTTATTAGAAGACGGGACAACTTACGTGCCCTTTAAGGCTTCGAAGGACTTGCCACACTGACTCATACCTCACTACCATCACCAGCCTGTCCACAACACACAGCTTAGCTGCCCAGGAAACGCTTCACCTCAACAACTGACCACAACACAATTACCACACATTATCTCACCACTGCTGCCACAGGAAGTCACCACAACGTTTCAACACTACAATGTCCCACACAACTGTCGAAACAGCATCAGCTACTTTCATATAAATTTCTACAGCTGCTCACCTAAATACTTCACTACAGTCACCTTCGATAACCGTAGCCTCACAACAATAGAGATCACAGTAAGCAGTGACTGCTCACCCAGCAGGTGAATCACCACCATCACTGCTGCGACTTCTTTACGGTAGGCCTTTCCCTTCTCACGTGAATGTACCTTCTCCGATTAGTGCTTTCCCTGCGTTCTTTGTTTTTTTTTATTAAAATTTATTTCTTAAATAAAAAAGAAATTTGAGAATCCCAACTGAACAAAACGGCTCCCAGTTTAGAAGTCTGTTAAGTTCCAAAACATTCGAGTGTTCATCTTTGTTTCCAGTGTTTAATCTGCCCCAGTATTCCACTACACTGTTCTGTATGGTAGTTGCACTGTGGGAACAAAAACTAGCTTAGTTTCCCTGTCACATTCATTTACACTGGATGGGCTGCATAAATGAGGTAAGGAAACCGGTTGGCCTCGGTTGTGAGACTTCAGTAAGGCAATGAGAATATTGTTATGTATTTCACTAAGGGTTCAGTAACTACGGCAACTTCAGAGGTTTCGTTCAGGTAGAGTTGGGGTTACCATTACCACCGCTCAGGATGGCCTATCCCACACATGGGAAACGGGATTAATGAGAATATCATCAACACATGTCAACAACACCGGGGTTAGGGAGGAAGGGAGTCGTCACGGTGCTGCTTGACCGCCTGGCTGACGGCAGATGGAGGGGTAAACCAAGGAGGAAGGGAGGAAGACTGTAAGCACAGGAAGTGATAAGGACGCGGGGAGGAGAAAAGGACACGGGCGACTTGGAGGTAGCAAGTACAAGAATGGGAAGTGATAAGGACGCGGAAAGAAGAGAAGGGTGATGATTGTAAGACATGGGAGATGTGGAGGAAAGAAATAGAAATAAGTCGCTTTCACTTTTTTTTGGGTAATTTACACATGTGAAGCTTTATTTATATGTAACTGTACCAAAATAAATTTAGGTTCTTAATGCAAGGATGGGAAGTGATAAGGCAGCAGAGAGGAGAGAAGGGTGATGATCGTGAGACGTGGAAGAGGTGGAGGTAGTGAGGGTGGTGGAGACAGCTGTGTTGAAGGTGCTACAAGAGAACGGTTGAGAATAACTGACTGGTAGGGAAGGGTCCTCGGGCCAAAGGGGTAAAAAAAGGGGCAATTGAAAGGAGAAAATACCAGAAGACAGTGGAAAACCGGTTGAGTTTGTAAAGAGTGGAGGGGAGTAGGGAGCGCTGTGCGTTCACCCACTGGAACACTGCTGTACACCACTATCACTGCTACACTGTAGTGCACCACTATCACTACTACACTGTAGTGCACCACTATCACTACTACACTGTAGTGCACCACTATCACTACTACACTGTAGTGCACCACTATCACTACTACACTGTAGTGCACCACTATCACTACTACACTGCTGTACACCACTATCACTGCTACACTGTAGTGCACCACTATCACTACTACACTGTAGTGCACCACTATCACTACTACACTGCTGTGCACCACTATCACTACTACACTGCTGTACACCACTATCACTACTACACTGTAGTGCACCACTATCACTACTACACTGCTGTACACCACTATCACTACTACACTGTAGTGCACCACTATCACTACTACACTGTAGTGCACCACTATCACTACTACACTGCTGTACACCACTATCACTACTACACTGTAGTGCACCACTATCACTACTACACTGTAGTGCACCACTATCACTGCTACATTGTAGTGCACCACTATCACTGCTACACTGCTGTACACCACTATCACTACTACACTGTAGTGCACCACTATCACTACTACTCTGCTGTACACCACTATCACTACTACACTGTAGTGCACCACTATCACTACTACACTGTAGTGCACCACTATCACTGCTACACTGTAGTGCACCACTATCACTACTACACTGCTGTACACCACTATCACTACTACACTGTAGTGCACCACTATCACTACTACACTGCTGTACACCACTATCACTACTACACTGTAGTGCACCACTATCACTACTACACTGCTGTACACCACTATCACTACTACACTGCTGTACACCACTATCACTACTACACTGCTGTACACCACTATCACTACTACACTGCTGTACACCACTATCACTACTACACTGCTGTACACCACTATCACTACTACACTGCTGTACACCACTATCACTACTACACTGTAGTGCACCACTATCACTACTACACTGTAGTGCACCACTATCACTACTACACTGCTGTACACTATCACTACTACACTGTAGTGCACCACTATCACTACTACACTGTAGTGCACCACTATCACTACTACACTGCTGTACACCACTATCACTACTACACTGTAGTGCACCACTATCACTACTACACTGTAGTGCACCACTATCACTACTACACTGCTGTACACCACTATCACTACTACACTGTAGTGCACCACTATCACTACTACACTGTAGTGCACCACTATCACTACTACACTGCTGTACACCACTATCACTACTACACTGTAGTGCACCACTATCACTACACTGTAGTGCACCACTATCACTACTACACTGTAGTGCACCACTATCACTACTACACTGTAGTACACCACTATCACTACTACAGTGTAGTACACTATCACTACTACAGTGTAGTACACTATCACTACAGTGTAGTACACCACTCACTACTACAGTGTAGTACATCACTATTACTACTACAGTGTAGTACACCACTATCACTACTACAGTGTAGTACACCATCACTACTACAGTGTAGTACATCACTATTACTACTACAGTGTAGTACACCATTATCACTACTACAGTGTAGTACACCATTATCACTACTACAGTGTAGTACACCACTCACTACTACAGTGTAGTACACTATCACTACTACACTGTTGTACACTATCACTACTACATTGTAGTACACTATCACTACTACTACACTGTTGTACACTATCACTACTACTACACTGTTGTACACTATCACTACTACTACACTGTTGTACACTATCACTACTACTACACTGTTGTACACTATCACTACTACTACACTGTTGTACACTATCACTACTACTACACTGTTGTACACTATCACTACTACTACACTGTTGTACACTATCACTATTACTACACTGTTGTACACTATCACTACTACACTGTTGTACACTATCACTACTACACTGTTGTACACTATCACTACTACACTGTTGTACACTATCACTACTACACTGTTGTACACTATCACTACACTGTTGTACACTATCACTACTACACTGTCGTACACTATCACTGCTACACTGTTGTACACTATCACTACTACACTGTTGTACACTATCACTACGACACTGTTGTACACTATCACTACGACACTGTTGTACACTATCACTACGACACTGTTGTACACTATCACTACGACACTGTTGTACACTATCACTACTACACTGTTGTACACTATCACTACTACACTGTTGTACACTATCACTACTACACTGTTGTACACTATCACTACTACACTGTTGTACACTATCACTACGACACTGTTGTACACTATCACTACTACACTGTTGTACACTATCACTACTACACTGTTGTACACTATCACTACTACACTGTTGTACACTATCACTACGACACTGTTGTACACTATCACTACTACACTGTGTTACACTATCACTACGACACTGTTGTACACTATCACTACTACACTGTTGTACACTATCACTACTACACTGTTGTACACTATCACTACTACACTGTTGTACACTGTCACTACTACACTGTTGTACACTATCACTACTACACTGTTGTACACTATCACTACTACACTGTTGTACACTATCACTACTACACTGTTGTACACTATCACTACTACACTGTTGTACACTATCACTACTACACTGTTGTACACTATCACTACTACACTGTTGTACACTATCACTACTACACTGTTGTACACTATCACTACGACACTGTTGTACACTATCACTACGACACTGCTGTACACTGTACTACACTGTTGTCCATTATCACTTCTACACTTGTTCACCACTGGAACACTGTTGTACTACACATGTCACACTTGACACTTGTTCACCACTGGAACACTGTTGTACTACACATGTCACACTTGACACTTGTTCACCACTGGAACACTGTTGTACTACACATGTCACACTTGACATTTGTTCACCACTGGAACACTGTTGTACTACACATGTCACACTTGACATTTGTTCACCACTGGAACACTGTTGTACTACACATGTCACACTTGACATTTGTTCACCACTGGAACACTGTTGTACTACACATGTCACACTTGACACTTGTTCACCACTGGAACACTGTTGTACTACACATGTCACACTTGACATTTGTTCACCACTGGAACACTGTTGTACTACACATGTCACACTTGACATTTGTTCACCACTGGAACACTGTTGTACTACACATGTCACACTTGACATTTGTTCACCACTGGAACACTGTTGTACTACACATGTCACACTTGACACTTGTTCACCACTGGAACACTGTTGTACTACACATGTCACACTTGACATTTGTTCACCACTGGAACACTGTTGTACTACACATGTCACACTTGACATTTGTTCACCACTGGAACACTGTTGTACTACACATGTCACACTTGACACTTGTTCACCACTGGAACACTGTTGTACTACACATGTCACACTTGACATTTGTTCACCACTGGAACACTGTTGTACTACACATGTCACACTTGACACTTGTTCACCACTGGAACACTGTTGTACTACACATGTCACACTTGACATTTGTTCACCACTGGAACACTGTTGTACTACACATGTCACATTTGTTCACCAGAGGAAACAGACAAGATAAAGTGTTACATACATGTTGAGGAAGTTTCTTGTCAATAATATTATGAATATTGCATGCAACGTTGAGACTTCTTCGTGTAACTTTCTTTCCTTCTATTATGTCTTCTTGGTCACTCTTCCTCCCCTTATCTATACTATTATCCTTCCCTGACAGTCTCGCCTTACACCTGGTGCGTCTCCCTTACTGTCTCCCACCTGGTGCGTCTCCCTTACTGTCTCCCACCTGGTGCGTCTCCCTCACTGTCTCCCACCTGGTGCGTCTCCCTCACTGTCTCCCACCTGGTGCGTCTCCCTTACTGTCTCCCACCTGGTACGTCTCCCTTACTGTCTCCCACCTGGTGCGTCTCCCTTACTGTCTCCCACCTGGTGCGTCTCCCTTACTGTCTCCCACCTGGTGCGTCTCCCTTACTGTCTCCCACCTGGTGCGTCTCCCTTACTGTCTCCTACCTGGTGCGTCTCCCTTACTGTCTCCCACCTGGTGCGTCTCCCTCAGTCTCCCACCTGGTGCGTCTCCCTCAGTCCCCCACCTGGTGCGTCTCCCTTACTGTCTCCCACCTGGTGCGTCTCCCTCAGTCTCCCACCTGGTGCGTCTCCCTCACTGTCTCCCTTACTGTCTCCCATCTGGTGCGTCTCCCTCACTGTCTCCCACCTGGTGCGTCTCCCTCACTGTCTCCCACCTGGTGCGTCTCCCTCACTGTCTCCCTTACTGTCTCCCATCTGGTGCGTCTCCCTCACTGTCTCCCACCTGGTGCGTCTCCCTTACTGTCTCCCACCTGGTGCGTCTCCCTTACTGTCTCCCACCTGGTGCGTCTCCCTTACTGTCTCCCACCTGGTGCGTCTCCCTTACTGTCTCCCACCTGGTGCGTCTCCCTCACTGTCTCCCTTACTGTCTCCCATCTGGTGCGTCTCCCTCAGTCTCCCACCTGGTGCGTCTCCCTCACTGTCTCCCACCTGGTGCGTCTCCCTCACTGTCTCCCTTACTGTCTCCCATCTGGTGCGTCTCCCTCACTGTCTCCCACCTGGTGCGTCTCCCTCATTTCTTCTCTCGCGGAGTGTTTCCCCTCACTTCGTCTCTCACGCTGTTTCTCACTTGGAGGGTGTGGAGACTCTTGGTTGGGAGGGAGACAGGGAGAGCGGTCAGAGATGCAGAAAATATATTTGTGATGACAAAGTTTCAAGAACAGGCGAGGCAAACTTCTCGAGGCAAGAACTCAGTAAATGTCAGTTAAGGTAGTTTTAAAGGCAGGGTCCAGGAGCTGAGTCTTGGCCATGGCAAGAATAACTCGTCGCGTACACAGTGAGTACGCCCACAATGAAGACACTTGATGAGTGTGCATTCAGTGAGCAGACTGCACGCTCAGTGTTTCTTCCCTTGCAGGGAATCGAACCACGGACCCTCAGCGTGTGAAATGAGAGCTTTGCCTACCAGGCCACGGACCACATAGTAGCAACACTTCAGACCGGGGATCCAAATGTGATGATAGCAGTGAGAATATAGTCAGTACACAGTCACTGAAGACACACCTCGAGGACACAGTCAATACACAGTCACTGCAGACAGTTAGTACACAGTTCCTGAAAACACATCACGAGGACAGGATCGTGATGGCAACATTTTTTGTGAATAACTTCATTATTCTAATAAACTGCTCAGTGCTGGAACTGCTTAGCTGAGAGAAGGTTGTTCCCACTCCCTCGACCCATACCCTGGGTGTGGGCTGCATAATGAAGCTATCAGTCAACAACATTGCTTGCTTGATTCATCATCCCAGTAGGAAGCCAGCTGGCCGGGTGCTGACGAGGTGTGGGAATGACCAGGGACCGAGGAGGACGAGAAAGAAGAGGAACGAGAGGAGGAGGAGGATGTCATATTTCTGAGTTGCGTCTCTGTCTTCTGAAACTGTAGCTGTTCTTTATTTTGTTGCCCTTTGTATGTACCCATAAAAAAGAAGAATATACACGGACAAATGTACGTTAATGAAGGTTGATGTATATAACCGTCTTCAGCGTACGTATACGCACGCACGCGCGCGCGCGCGCACACACACACACACACACACACACACACACACACACACACACACACACACACACACACACACACACACACACACACACACACACACAGATGGGACACAGACACAAGGGGTCACAATTGGAAGTTGAAGACTCAAATGAATCAAAGGGATGTTAGGAAGTATTTCTTCAGTCATAGAGTAGTCAAGCCGTGGAATAGCCTAGAAAGTGAAGTAGTGGAGGCGGGAACCATACATAGTTTTAAGGCGAGGTATGATAAAAGCTCATGGAGCAGGGAGAGAGAGGACCTAGTAGCAATCAGTGAAGAGGCGGGGCCAGGAGCTAGGACTCGACCCCTGCAACCACAAATAGGTGAGTACACACACACACTGTAGACCTGGTCCAGCAACTGGCTCCTGGAGTTCAACCCCACCAAATGCAAAGTCATGAGGATTGGGGAAGAGCAAAGAAAACCACAGACGGAATACAGTCTAGGGGTTCAGAGCCTACAAACTTTACTCAAGGAAAAAGAGTTTGGAATGAGCATCATAACGCGCACATCAACCAAATAACTGCTGCAGCATACGGGCGCCTGGCAAACCTAAGAATAGCGTTCCCACATCTAAATAAGGACTCATTTAGGACCCTGTACACTGTGTACGTTAGGCCAGTTTGGAACCCTCACCTAGCCAAGCACGTAAGGAAACTAGAGAAAGTGCAAAGGCTTGCAACAAGACTAGTCCCGGAGCTAAGGGGTCTGTCCTACGAGGAGAGGTTAAGGGAAATCGACCTGACGACACTGGAAGACAGGAGAGATAGGCGGGATATGATAACGACATATAAAATACTAAGAGGTATAGACAAGGTGGACAGAGACAGGATGTTCCAGAGATGGGACACAGCAACAAGGGGTTACAGTTGGAAGTTGAAGACACAGGTGAATCACAGGGATGTTAGGAAGTATTTCTTCAGTCACAGAGTTGTCAGGAAGTGGAATAGCCTGGGTAGTGATGTAGTGGAGGCAGGATCCATACATAGCTTTAAGAAGAAGTATGATAAAGCTCACGGAGCGGGAAGAGTGACTGAGTAGCAGCCAGTTAAAGAGGCGGGGCCAAGAGCTGTGAATCGACCCCTGAAACCACAGCTAGGTGAGTACTCTCTCTCTCTCTCTCTCTCTCTCTCTGCACAGGTGTTGTGTTACCAAGGTTGCAAGTTAATTAATTAGAAAGGGTCAGTATAAGAGCAGGTGTGTCAGCTGGGGTCATGACAGCAGGTGTGTCAGCTGGGGTCATGACAGCAGGTGTGTCAGCTGGGGTCATGACAGCTGCATCTGTCTTCTACTTTAAACTTAAACCATCAACTGAAACTATTTTTTTTGACACTAAAAATATATCTGCGGTGGATTATCTGAATGTTGCCTGTAGACTACTCCGGGGGTCACCGGACCAGGCTATCTGGTTGATGGCCTGATCAACCAGGCTATTGGTGCTGGTCGCAAGCTGTGCAGCAGAGGCACCATAGCCCAGCTAATCAAGAACTAACCTAAAGAACCTCTCAGGTTCTCTCTTGAAGACATCCGGGAGGGAGTATACCCGGAGAGGGTTTAGGAGGTCAACGCCCCCGCGGCCCGGTCTGTGACCAGGCCTCATGGTGGATCACGCTGTTACTGTTGGCCGCACGTAAAACGATGTACGAACCACAGCCCGGCTGGTCAGGTACTAACTTTAGTTGCCTGTCCAAAGCCTTCTTGCAGATAGCCAGGGAAGGAGGGGGGGGGGTGTTTGTAATCTTTCCTTATATGTGAAGGGAGAGTGTTGAAAAGTCTTGGTTCCTTTACACTTATTGAGTTATCTCTTCATTGCATTAGAGGTACCGTGCACCGTCTGTTAAGCCTCTTGCTCTCGTAGGCAGTAATTATGTTATGGATATTTGCAGCCTATATCCGATGTATTACCTTACCATATTACATGATTTTAATTACATCATCAATGAAATTAACGATCATGTTACGTCTATCGCTAGAAGGGTTTATCTTAATCCAAGTTGGATCAGTATTTGAGTAATATGATAATATAACTCTTTACCGTTATTAATATATATTGGTGCTTCGAAAACTCCCGAGTCTGTGCGGTTCTTTACGTCAAGTTGCTTACTTGTAAATGTTCCTGTTGTGCTGTCTGAACCGTGTTAGGTGTTTTACTCTCTAGTACATTATGACTGTGTGTGTGTGTGTGTGTGTGTGTGTGTGTGTGTGTGTGTGTGTGTGTGTGTGTGTGTGTGTGTGTGTAAAGATGAACGGATATATCAAGGTTGCAGTGACCTAGATGCTGACGTCTAGATTACTTGAATCCCTAAACTAGAGAATATACTAAACTCTTATACTAAGAACTTTGATACTTCTGGCTGCACATATTTGTTACATGTAAGTTGTAGCTGATGCACAAGGGCCATTAAAATTAAAGGTGTGATGGCAAGGTTAGGCAGTGCAGTGTAGGTCACAGCTGCTGTGTTGCAGCCAGTGCATTGTAGGTCGCAGCTGCTGTGTTGTAGCCAGTTCAGTATAGGTCACAGCTGCTGTGTTGTAGTGAGTGCAGAATAGGTCGCAGCTGCTGTGTTGTAGTAAGTGCAGAATAGGTCGCAGCTGCTGTGTTGTAGCCAGTGCATTGTAGGTCACAGCTGCTGTGTTGTAGCCAGTTCAGTATAGGTCACAGCTGCTGTGTTGTAGTAAGTGCAGAATAGGTCGCAGCTGCTGTGTTGTAGTAAGTGCAGAATAGGTCGCAGCTGCTGTGTTGTAGCCAGTGCAGTGTAGGTCACAGCTGCTGTGTTGCAGCCAGTGCAGTGTAGGTCACAGCTGCTGTGTTGTAGCCAGTGCAGTGTAGGTCACAGCTGCTGTGTTGCAGCCAGTGCAGTGTAGGTCACAGCTGCTGTGTTGTAGCCAGTGCAGTTTAGGTCACAGCTGCTGTGTTGCAGCCAGTGCAGTGTAGGTCACAGCTGCTGTGTTGTAGCCAGTGCAGTGTAGGTCACAGCTGCTGTGTTGTAGCCAGTGCAGTGTAGGTCACAGCTGCTGTGTTGCAGCCAGTGCAGTGTAGGTCACAGCTGCTGTGTTGTAGCCAGTGCAGTGTAGGTCACAGCTGCTGTGTTGTAGCCAGTGCAGTGTAGGTCACAGCTGCTGTGTTGCAGCCAGTGCAGTGTAGGTCACAGCTGCTGTGTTGCAGCCAGTGCAGTGTAGGTCACAGCTGCTGTGTTGCAGCCAGTGCAGTGTAGGTCACAGCTGCTGTGTTGCAGCCAGTGCAGTGTAGGTCACAGCTGCTGTGTTGTAGCCAGTGCAGTGTAGGTCACAGCTGCTGTGTTGTAGCCAGTGCAGTGTAGGTCACAGCTGCTGTGTTGTAGCCAGTGCAGTGTAGGTCACAGCTGCTGTGTTGTAGCCAGTGCAGTGTAGGTCACAGCTGCTGTGTTGTAGCCAGTGCAGTGTAGGTCACAGCTGCTGTGTTGTAGCCAGTGCAGTGTAGGTCACAGCTGCTGTGTTGTAGCCAGTGCAGTGTAGGTCACAGCTGCTGTGTTGTAGCCAGTGCAGTGTAGGTCACAGCTGCTGTGTTGCAGCCAGTGCAGTGTAGGTCACAGCTGCTGTGTTGCAGCCAGTGCAGTGTAGGTCACAGCTGCTGTGTTGTAGCCAGTGCAGTGTAGGTCACAGCTGCTGTGTTGCAGCCAGTGCAGTGTAGGTCACAGCTGCTGTGTTGTAGCCAGTGCAGTTTAGGTCACAGCTGCTGTGTTGCAGCCAGTGCAGTGTAGGTCACAGCTGCTGTGTTGTAGCCAGTGCAGTGTAGGTCACAGCTGCTGTGTTGTAGCCAGTGCAGTGTAGGTCACAGCTGCTGTGTTGTAGCCAGTGCAGTGTAGGTCACAGCTGCTGTGTTGTAGCCAGTGCAGTGTAGGTCACAGCTGCTGTGTTGTAGCCAGTGCAGTGTAGGTCACAGCTGCTGTGTTGTAGCCAGTGCAGTGTAGGTCACAGCTGCTGTGTTGTAGCCAGTGCAGTGTAGGTCACAGCTGCTGTGTTGTAGCCAGTGCAGTGTAGGTCACAGCTGCTGTGTTGCAGCCAGTGCAGTGTAGGTCACAGCTGCTGTGTTGCAGCCAGTGCAGTGTAGGTCACAGCTGCTGTGTTGCAGCCAGTGCAGTGTAGGTCACAGCTGCTGTGTTGCAGCCAGTGCAGTGTAGGTCACAGCTGCTGTGTTGCAGCCAGTGCAGTGTAGGTCACAGCTGCTGTGTTGCAGCCAGTGCAGTGTAGGTCACAGCTGCTGTGTTGCAGCCAGTGCAGTGTAGGTCACAGCTGCTGTGTTGCAGCCAGTGCAGTGTAGGTCACAGCTGCTGTGTTGCAGCCAGTGCAGTGTAGGTCACAGCTGCTGTGTTGCAGCCAGTGCAGTGTAGGTCACAGCTGCTGTGTTGCAGCCAGTGCAGTGTAGGTCACAGCTGCTGTGTTGCAGCCAGTGCAGTGTAGGTCACAGCTGCTGTGTTGCAGCCAGTGCAGTGTAGGTCACAGCTGCTGTGTTGCAGCCAGTGCAGTGTAGGTCACAGCTGCTGTGTTGCAGCCAGTGCAGTGTAGGTGACAGCTGCTGTGTTGCAGCCAGTGCAGTGTAGGTGACAGCTGCTGTGTTGCAGCCAGTGCAGTGTAGGTGACAGCTGCTGTGTTGCAGCCAGTGCAGTGTAGGTCACAGCTGCTGTGTTGCAGCCAGTGCGGTGTAGGTCACAGCTGCTGTGTTGCAGCCAGTGCGGTGTAGGTCACAGCTGCTGTGTTGCAGCCAGTGCGGTGTAGGTCACAGCTGCTGTGTTGCAGCCAGTGCGGTGTAGGTCACAGCTGCTGTGTTGCAGCCAGTGCGGTGTAGGTCACAGCTGCTGTGTTGCAGCCAGTGCGGTGTAGGTCACAGCTGCTGTGTTGCAGCCAGTGCGGTGTAGGTCACAGCTGCTGTGTTGCAGCCAGTGCGGTGTAGGTCACAGCTGCTGTGTTGCAGCCAGTGCGGTGTAGGTCACAGCTGCTGTGTTGCAGCCAGTGCGGTGTAGGTCACAGCTGCTGTGTTGCAGCCAGTGCGGTGTAGGTCACAGCTGCTGTGTTGCAGCCAGTGCGGTGTAGGTCACAGCTGCTGTGTTGCAGCCAGTGCGGTGTAGGTCACAGCTGCTGTGTTGCAGCCAGTGCAGTGTAGGTCACAGCTGCTGTGTTGCAGCCAGTGCAGTGTAGGTCACAGCTGCTGTGTTGCAGCCAGTGCAGTGTAGGTCACAGCTGCTGTGTTGCAGCCAGTGCGGTGTAGGTCACAGCTGCTGTGTTGCAGCCAGTGCGGTGTAGGTCACAGCTGCTGTGTTGCAGCCAGTGCGGTGTAGGTCACAGCTGCTGTGTTGCAGCCAGTGCGGTGTAGGTCACAGCTGCTGTGTTGCAGCCAGTGCGGTGTAGGTCACAGCTGCTGTGTTGCAGCCAGTGCGGTGTAGGTCACAGCTGCTGTGTTGCAGCCAGTGCGGTGTAGGTCACAGCTGCTGTGTTGCAGCCAGTGCAGTGTAGGTCACAGCTGCTGTGTTGCAGCCAGTGCAGTGTAGGTCACAGCTGCTGTGTTGTAACTGTCTATTTATAAAGTATGAAAATAAAGCGTTTTGCAGATGTCATGGTCCTCCTTCAGTCCCTCCTGTCATGGTCCTCCTTCAGTCCCTCCTGTCATGGTCCTCCTTCAGTCCCTCCTGTCATGGTCCTCCTTCAGTCCCTCCTGTCATGGTCCTCCTTCAGTCCCTCCTGTCATGGTCCTCCTTCAGTCCCTCCTGTCATGGTCCTCCTTCAGTCCCTCCTGTCATGGTCCTCCTTCAGTCCCTCCTGTCATGGTCCTCCTTCAGTCACTCCTGTCATGGTCCTCCTTCAGTCCCTCCTGTCATGGTCCTCCTTCAGTCCCTCCTGTCATGGTCCTCCTTCAGTCACTCCTGTCATGGTCCTCCTTCAGTCCCTCCTGTCATGGTCCTCCTTCAGTCCCTCCTGTCATGGTCCTCCTTCAGTCCCTCCTGTCATGGTCCTCCTTCAGTCCCTCCTGTCATGGTCCTCCTTCAGTCCCTCCTGTCATGGTCCTCCTTCAGTCCCTCCTGTCATGGTCCTCCTTCAGTCACTCCTGTCATGGTCCTCCTTCAGTCCCTCCTGTCATGGTCCTCCTTCAGTCCCTCCTGTCATGGTCCTCCTTCAGTCCCTCCTGTCATGGTCCTCCTTCAGTCCCTCCTGTCATAGTCCTCCTTCAGTCCCTCCTGTCATGGTCCTCCTTCAGTCCCTCCTGTCATGGTCCTCCTTCAGTCCCTCCTGTCATGGTCCTCCTTCAGTCCCTCCTGTCATGGTCCTCCTTCAGTCCCTCCTGTCATGGTCCTCCCTCCTTCAGTCCCTCCTGTCATGGTCCTCCCTCCTTCAGTCCCTCCTGTCATGGTCCTCCCTCCTTCAGTCCCTACTGTCATGGTCGTCCCTCCTGTCATGGTCCTCCTTCAGTCCTTCCTGTCATGGTCCTCCTTCAGTCCTTCCTGTCATGGTCCTCCTTCAGTCCTTCCTGTCATGGCCCTCCCTCTTTCAGTCCCTCCTGTCATGGTCCTCCAGTCCCTCCTGTCATGGTCCTCCCTCCTTCAGTCCCTCCTGTCATGGTCCTCCTTCAGTCCCTCCTGTCATGGTCCTCCCTCCTTCAGTCCCTCCTGTCATGGTCCTCCATCCTTCAGTTCCTCCTGTCATGGTCCTCCTTCAGTCCCTCCTGTCATGGCCCTCCCTCCTTCAGTCCCTCCTGTCATGGTCCTCCCTCCTTCAGTCCCTCCTGTCATGGTCCTCCCTCCTTCAGTCCCTCCTATCATGGTCCTCCTTCCTGTCATGGTCCTCCCTCCTGTCATTGTCCTCCCTCCTTCAGTCCCTCCTGTCATGGTCCTCCCTCCTTCAGTCCCTCCTGTCATGGTCCTCCCTCCTGTCATGGTCCTCCCTCCTTCAGTCCCTCCTGTCATGGTCCTCCCTCCTTCAGTCCCTCCTGTCATGGTCCTCCCTCCTGTCATGGTCCTCCCTGGTTCAGTCCCTCCTTTCATGGTCCTCCCTCCTTCAGTCCCTCCTGTCATGGTCCTCCCACCTTCAGTCCCTCCTGTCATGGTCCTCCCTCCTGTCATGGTCCTCCCTCCTTCAGTCCCTCCTGTCATGGTCCTCCCTCCTTAAGTCCCTCCTATCATGGTCCTCCCTCCGTCAGTCCCTCCTGTCATGGTCCTCCCTCCTTCAGTCCCTCCTGGCATGGTCCTCCCTCCTTCAGTCCCTCCTGTCATGGTTCTCCCTCCTGTCATGGTCCTCCCTCCTTCAGTCCCTCCTGTCATGGTCCTCCCTCCTTCAGTCCCTCCTGTCATGGTCCTCTCTCCTGTCATGGTCCTCCCTCCTTCAGTCCCTCCTGTCATGGTCTTCCTTCAGTCCCTCCTGTCATGGTCCTCCCACCTTCAGTCCCTCCTGTCATGGTCCTCCCTCCTTCAGTCCCTCCTATCATGGTCCTCCCTCCGTCAGTCCCTCCTGTCATGGTCCTCCCTCCTTCAGTCCCTCCTGGCATGGTCCTCCCTCCTTTAGTCCCTCCTGTCATGGTCCTCCCTTTTTCAGTCCCTCCTGTCATGGTTCTCCCTCCTGTCATGGTCCTCCCTCCTTCAGTCCCTCCTGTCATGGTCCTCCCTCGTTCAGTCCCTCCTGTCATGGTCCTCCCTCCTGTCATGGTCCTCCCTCCTTCAGTCCCTCCTGTCATTGTCCTCCCTCCTTCATTCCCTCCTGTCATGGTCCTCCTTCAGTCCCTCCTGTCATGGTCTTCCTTCAGTCCCTCCTGTCATGGTCCTCCCTCCTTCAGCCCCTCCTGTCATGGTCCTCCCTCCTTCAGTCCCTCCTGTCATTGTCCTCCCTCCTTCAGTCCCTCCTGTCTTGGTCCTCCTTTAGTCCGTCCTTTCATGGTCCTCCTTCAGTCCCTCCTGCCATGGTCCTCCTTCAGTCCCTCCTGTCATGGTCCTCCTTCAGTCCCTCCTGTCATGGTCCTCCTTCAGTCCCTCCTGTCATGGACCTCCTTCAGTCCCTCCTGTCATGGTCCTCCCTCCTTCATTCCCTCCTGTCATGGTCCTCCCTCCTTCATTCCCTCCTGTCATGGTCCTCCCTCCTTCAGTCCCTCCTGTTATGGTCCTCCCTCCTTCAGTCCCTCCTGTCATGGTCCTCCCTCCTTCAGTCCCTCCTGTCATGGTCCTCCCTCCTTCAATCCTTCCTGTCATGGTCCTCCTTCAGTCCTTCCTGTCATGGCCCTCCCTCCTTCAGTCCCTCCTGCCATGGTCCTCCTTCAGTCCCTCCTGTGATGGTCCTCCCTCCTTCAGTCTCTTATGTCATGGTCCTCCTTCAGTCCCTCCTGTCATGGTCCTCCTTCAGTCCCTCCTGTCATGGACCTCCTTCAGTCCCTCCTGTCATGGTCCTCCCTCCTTCAGTCCCTCCTGTCATGGTCCTCCCTCCTTCAGTCTCTCCTGTCATGGTCCTCCCTCCTTCAGTCAATCCTGTCATGGTCCTCCCTCCTTCAGTCCCTCCTGTCATGGTCCTCCCTCCTGTCATGGTCCTCCCTCCTTCAATCCCTCCTGCCATGGTCCTCCCACCTTCAGTCCTTCCTATCATGGTCCTCCCTCCTTCAGTCCCTCCTGTCATGGTCCTCCCTCCTTCAGTCCCTCCTGTCATGGTCCTCCCTTCTTCAGTCCCTCCTGTCATGGTCCTCCATTCTTCAGTCCCTCCTGTCATGGTCCTCCCTTCTTCAGTCCCTCCTGTCATGGTCCTCTTTCCTTCAGTCCCTCCTGTCATGGTCCTCCCTCCTTCAGTCCCTCCTGTCATGGTCCTACCTCCTTCAGTCTCTCCTGTCATGGTCCTACCTCCTTCAGTCTCTCCTGTCATGGTCCTCCCTCCTTCTCTCCCTCCTGTCATGGTCCTACCTCCTTCAGTCTCTCCTGTCATGGTCCTCCCTCCTTCAGTCCCTCCTGTCATGGTCCTACCTCCTTCAGTCCCTCCTGTAATGGTCCTCCCTCTTTCAGTCCCTCCTGTCATGGTCCTACCTCCTTCAGTCCCTCCTGTAATGGTCCTCCCTCTTTCAGTCCCTCCTGTCATGGCCCTCCCTCCTTCAGTCCCTCCTGTCATGATCCTCCCTCCTTCAGTCCCTCCTGTCATGGTCCTCTTTCAGTCTCTCTTGTCATGGTCCTCCCTCCTTCAGTCCTTCCTGTCATGGTCCTACCTCCTTCAGTCCCTCCTGTCATGGTCCTACCTCCTTCAGTCCCTCCTGTCATGGTCCTCCCTCCTTCAGTCCCTCCTGTCATGGTCCTCCCTCCTTCAGTCCTTCCTTTCATGGTCCTCCCTCCTTCAGTCCTTCCTGTCATGGTCCTCCCTCCTTCAGTCCTAACTGTCATGGTCCTACCTCCTTCAGTCCTTCCTGTCATGGTCCTACCTCCTTCAGTCCCTCCTGTCATGGTCCTACCTCCTTCAGCCCCTCCTATCATGGTCCTCCCTCCACTAGCCTCTTATCATAGTCCCACATCGACCAGTCCCTCTCAGCCCCTCCACCAGTCCCACTGACGGGATGTGATAACCATATGATCCCGAGTTTGTTATCGTGGTTGGTGGGTGTCAGGTGACACTTGTACATACCTTCCCAGGCACACCTGACTCAACACACTGCCCACACTACGACTGCTGTTGGCCTCAACCACTTGCATCTGTATGACTTAGTGCACTGAACACTCAAGTATGCTACCTACATGTTCATTTGTAGATAAACAAAGCATCTAGGCAAACCACCTAGCAAATTAACTATGCATTCGTATGTAGGTAAATGACCTTTCAGGTAAATCACCTAAACGTTCATTTTGTTCATCTGTACGTGAATTGAGCACCCAGGTGAACCATCTAAATATTCATCATAAAAATATATATATCTAGAATATCAGATAAATTCACCAGTAAGACAGTGGTATTGAATAGTGACAAACCTCACACGAGCATCTCACGTACATGGATGATGAAATGTGAATTAAACTGCTCTTAACATGTTTTAGACACGAATTAAGTTATGAAGAGCAGTGTGGCGTCCGCATCTGAAAGAAATATTTTTTTAAAAGAGGGAAAAACATTCTAAAAATTATAAAAAAAATGTGATAAATCATTTAAAGCCAACAAGTTGAAGATTGAGACAATTATGCAACATATGGGAATCTTTACTGAAGAAACGTTTCGCCACACTGTGGCTTCATCAGTCCAATACCAACTCCTCCTCTCCTTACACCTTTCTGCTCTGTACTGGACTGATGAAGGCACAGTGTGGCGAAACTTTTCTGCAATAAAGATTCCCATATTTGCATAAGTGTCTCAGTCATAAAAAATAGCTTTCACAAAACAAGAGGAGGATATTCCGGGGGTCAGCGCCCCCGCGGCCCTGTCAGTGGCCAGACCTTCCGGTGAATCAGAGCTTAATCAACCAGGCTATTACTGCTGCCTGCACGCAATTCAGGTATTGAAAAAACTCATATTGACAGGTGAAAATTGACTTGAGGATAGACAGGAGACTTGAGACCTGAGAGGAGGAAAACGAGAAGACCTGAGAGGAGGAAAACGAGAAGACCTGAGAGGAGGAAAACGAGAAGACCTGAGAGGAAGAAAACGAGAAGACCTGAGAGGAGGAAAACGAGAAGACCTGAGAGGAGGAACAGGAGACCTGACAGGAGTCACAGGAAACTAACACCATGGAAGTTAATGAAAAGATTCGAGAAGTAACATTACAAATTTATATGATAACATGAACATAGATCAATATGTTAATGGAGCAACTTGCAATGTGAACAGACTGACTGGTGTTGTAGTAGCTACAAGTACTTTTGGTAGTTTGGGAGACGCAGATGATGATCAAACCAAATGCAAATTATATGGTCAGGCATATGGTCACTGTCTTGAACACTGCTTTATTGAGGAATATAGAGATAGTATAATAACCTATGCAACATGTAAAGATATCTTATTAATGAAAATAAGATACCAGATACACTAAGCAAATTTCCTAAATCTACTTGTAACAGATAAGTGTACTGTAGATATAAATCCAGATGTATTCCTGTTAAACTTTTTGATGCCTAGTTCCTAGGTCTTTTGTGTATCCATATACTCTTGCGCTACCGTCTACAGGATGGATATGGGGCGCACAAACTAGCCACTTCGGTGGCAAAATTTAATTAAATTTATATGACAAACTCAGCACTTGAGGACACTAGCAGCACAGCGTTGCTGTACTAACTACATTTACCTCGTTATACTCATACACGCGACACTAAAAATACGTAATTAACTTCATAATTTGAATTAAAGCGTTGAGTGTTTCACGAAGCCATGTGGCTGGTATACCGAGTACTGTGTCGACGACAGGCGGATGAAGAAGCCACATGGCTGGTGTTCCGAGTACTGTGTCGACGACAGGCGGGTAGCTTGATGCAGCTGAAGTGGTCTTAATAGTGTGAGTCAAACTGCTGCTCCTCCTCCACCCTTTCTCTGGTATACACTAACAGTCCCGCCACCTCCAGTATTTCAACAAACACTGTTCCTTGTGTATATATGTTTTGCATACTATAATGTATATGTTCTGCATACTATAGTGTATGTGTTCTGCGTCGCTAACGCGACGGGCTGGAGTTTTGAGACTCTATGACCGCGGGTTCAATCCCGGCCGGGGGTATGGTATGTGTTCTATACTGTGGTAGAGATGTTCTGTGTACTATGGAAATAAGGTATACTGATTGGCGTTATTGGGTTATCCTAGATTTCTGACCTTCGGGATTAATAATCTGGATGGTGTTCTTCGTGATACAGATGTTCTGCATATAAGGAATATGTAGAACGATGTATAAGCTCAGTATGCTGTGATATAGTAGATGATCTGCAGACTATGACACACATGCTCTAGACACCTTAATAAATATGCTCTGAATAACATATGTAGCTATATATACCATAAGGGGACAAAGGAAAGAGTACAAATTATACCAGGTAAAGTGTATGGTAGTTATTGACAGAGTTAAGGGTAAGACGGTGATCAGCATCGCAAGGAGGCTTTAAGAAGGGCAGGGGATGTGTAGACCAAGTTTTTACAGTGAAGCATATTTAGATAATGGTAACGAAGTTTTGGTTGTATTTATGAATTATGAGAAGGCATATGATAGGTGGATAGGAGAGCAATGTTGCAGATGTATGGTAGGTTACTTAAAGTAGTTAAAAGATTTTATGAGCATAGTGAAGCTCAGGTTAGGGTATATAGGAGAGAAGAGATTATTTTCCAGTAGGTCTTAGACAGTTTTGCGTGATGTCACAGTGGTTAACATATTTATAGATGAGATTATAAAAGAAATGAATACTAGGGTGTTGCATTAAAAGATAAAGAATCTGTGCTTTTTGGGAGATTCTGAAGAGAAGCTGCAGAGGTTGGTGGACCAGTTTGGAAGGGTATGTAAAAGAAGAAAATCAAAGGTGAACATAAGAAAGACCAAGGTGATGAGGATAAAAATAGGTAATAGGAGTTTGGATATCAGAATGAAAAGAGGGAGTATAGAGGAAGTGAATGTGTTCAGATATTTGGGAGTGGAATTGTCAGCAGATGAGTCTGTGAAAGGCATGGTGAACCATAGAATTGACGAGGGGGGGGAAAGGTAGGTGGTGCATTGAGGCATGTGTGGAGACAAAGAACGTTATCCATGGAGGTAAAAAGGGGAAAGTATAGGGGAGAGTATAGTTGTATTAACACTTGGGTTAATACAACTATACTCTGAATGTTGCAGTGAGGAGGCTGGAGGCAGTGGAGATGTCGTGTCAGAGGGCAATGCGTGGTGTGCATTTTATGCAGAGAATTCGTAGTTCGAAGATTAGAAAGAGGTACATGGTGTCTTAATTATCCAGAGAGCTGAGGGTGGGGGTAGTTGAGGTAGTTTGGACATTTAAGAGAGGAAGTTGAGGTGGTTTGGACATTTAAGAGAGGATGGAACAAAATAGGATGACTTTGAGGGTGTATAAATCTGTACTGGAGGGAAAGCGAGGTAGGAGTCGTCCTAGGAATGGGTGGAGGGAGGTGGTCTTGATGAATATGAAGCTCAGGCAGGAAGATGGGAGCTTATATACTGGAGTCATATGAGGTGCAGCAGATAAAGGCACTGTCACTTGTAGGTGGGACCTGCCAGGGATAGTATGTTATGCCCAAGAGTTGGGCCAGGAGTTAGCAAATAGGTTGTGGAGAAATCCATGATGCTGTTGTCTGATAAGTAAATTATCAATGTTATACACTACTATTAAGCACTCACTGAAGCTCAAGAAAGCTTAAATGTTGTCAACCGGATTAATTTCGCTAGTGAAAGCAATATGCTATAGAGGTAGACTAACTGAACCAAACCTAGCGACCTAGGAAGCAAGGAGAACCATGGCAGAGGGACTAGAGATACTGTTTAACATAGGTCAGAGGAGAAGTTAAAACACAAGTCTTAAGGTAGTAATATTTTGGAATGCATTGGGTGAAGATGTGATAAATATGAAAACGAACAAGAGGCTAAAATTACATCTTGTAAATTGAGAAGAGGGGCCGACTGGGAGGCATAATCACGACATTCAAGATACTAGGCATGGACAGGGTAGACTAATACTATATATTTAGTACCGACATACACTGTTCAGTGATACTGCAGCAGCAGGTTACTTGAGGGATTGAGGTATTTGTGGTGGTGGTCTGTCGACTGTCTACTGACTTGGCCATGGTCACTCTGTACAAGTAATGTGTTCAGCATAATATATGTCACTTACACTAAGTAGTTATTACGAAAGTGGTTGTGTTCGTGTGCTACAAGAGCAAAGGTGTGCTCGTGATATATATTTTAAAATTTTCAATGGATGTAGCTTATACTTCCTCTTATTAAATCATTCCATTGGTCAGCCAATCTGCCAAGAAATTAATAATAGTCCATACCGGACTATTATCAAGTCAGTTATCAATATTCCAAGTTCAGGAGGATCGAAACGTTGTCTCAAGTTTTCCCTGTGAGTGTAAGTTAATGGTGGATTGTTGCAGCCAAGGTCGTGGGAGCTTAATTTTTATTTTATTTTAGGGTTGGGTATGGCTGGTTAATACAGGCTAGGTTAGGCAGGTCCAACTCACACCCACTCGTTTACCCATCCAACTTATGTTTAATGCTAGCTAGTGTTGTCGCCTCGATGGCGCTACTTGGGAGTTTGTTCCGCTCATCTACAACTGTTGTCAAGCCAAAACTTCCCTGTTTCCTTTTTAAATGTAAATTTGTCCAACTTGAATATTTTTGCAGTTCCGTTTTGTTCAGATATTTTCAGCACGTTATTTATGTACTCTTTATTTATTCCTTGTAGTTTCTACTAGCATTTTCCAGTGGTCTCTACTAGGCCCGGTGGCCTGGTGGCTAAAGCTCCCGCTTCACACACGGAGGGCCCAGGTTCGATTCCCGGCGGGTGGAAACATTTCAACGTGTTTCCTTACAGCTGTTGTCCTGTTCACCTAGCAACAAATAGGTACCTGGATGTTAGTCGACTGGTGTGGGTCGCATCCTGGGGGACAAGATTAAGGACCACAAGAGAAATAAGTTAGACAGTCCTCGATGACGCACTGACTTTCTTGGGTTATCCTGGGTGGTTAACCCTCCGGGGTTAAAAATCCGAAGAAAATCTTATCTTATTTTTCAGTGGTTCTACCAGTATTTCTCAGTGATTTCTGCTAGTATTTTTCAGTGGCTTCTACTTGTATTTCTCAGTGGCTTCTATTATTTCTCAGTGGTTTCTACAAAATTTCTCGGTGATTTCTACCAGTATTTCTCAGTGGTTTCTGCTAGTATTTCTCAGTGGCTTCTACTTGTATTCTCAGTGGCTTCTAGTAGTATTTCTCAGTGGCTTTAGTATTAGTCAGTGGCTTCTAGTAGTATTCCTCAGTGGCATCTCGTAGTATTTCTCAGTGGCTTTAGTATTTCTCAGTGGCTTAGTACTTCTCAGTGGCTTCTAATATTACTCGGTGGTTTCTTTAGTATTTTTCAGTTGCTTCTACTAGTATTTTTCAGTGGCTTCTAATATTTTTCAGTGGCTTCTTCTAGTATTTTTCAGTAGCTTCTACTAGTATTTTTCAGTGGCTTCTAATATTTTTCAGTTGCTTCTACTAGTATTTTTCAGTGGCTTCTAATATTTTTCAGTGGCTTCTACTAGTATTTTTCAGTGGCTTCTACTAGTATTTTTCAGTGGCTTCTACTAGTATTTTTCAGTGGCTTCTAATATTTTTCAGTGGCTGCTTCTAGTATTTTTCAGTGGCTTCTAGTATTTTTCAGTGGCTTCTAGTATTTTTCAGTGGCTTCTAGTATTTTTCAGTAGCTTCTACTAGTATTTTTCAGTGGCTTCTAATATTTTTCAGTGGCTTCTATTATTTTTCAGTAGCTTCTACTAGTATTTTTCAGTGGCTTCTAGTATTTTTCAGTGGCTTCTTCTAGTATTTTTCAGTGGCTTCTTCTAGTATTTTTCAGTGGCTTCTACTAGTATTTTTCAGTGGCTTCTAGTATTTTTCAGTAGCTTCTACTAGTATTTTTCAGTGGCTTCTAGTATTTTTCAGTGGCTTCTACTAGTATTTTTCAGTGGCTTCTAGTATTTTTCAGTGGCTTCTACTAGTGTTTTTCAGTGGCTTCTACCAGTATTTTTCAGTGGCTTCTAGTATTTTTCAGTGGCTTCTTCTAGTAATTTTCAGTGGCTTCTTCTAGTATTTTTCAGTAGCTTCTACTAGTATTTTTCAGTGGCTTCTAGTATTTTTCAGTGGCTTCTACTAGTATTTTTCAGTGGCTTCTAGTATTTTTCAGTGGCTTTTACTAGTATTTTTCAGTGGCTTCTAGTATTTTTCAGTGGCTTCTAGTATTTTTCAGTGGCTTTTACTAGTATTTTTCAGTGGCTTCTAGTATTTTTCAGTGGCTTCTAGTATTTTTCAGTGGCTTTTACTAGTATTTTTCAGTGGCTTCTACTAGTATTTTTCAGTGGCTTCTACTAGTATTTTTCAGTGGCTTCTACTAGTATTTTTCAGTGACAACTAGCATTTTTCAGTGGCTTTTACTAGTATTTTTCAGTGGCTTCTTCTAGTATTTTCAGTGGCTTCTACTAGTATTTTTCAGTGGCTTCTACTAGTATTTTTCAGTGGTTTCTACTAGTGTTTTCAGTGGCTTCTACTAGTATTTTTCAGTGGCTTCTAGTATTTTTCAGTGGCTTCTTCTAGTATTTTTCAGTGGCTTCTACTAGTATTTTTGGTGGTTTCTTCTAGTATTTTTCGGTGGCTTCTACTAGTATTTTTCAGTGGCTTCTACTAGTATTTTTGGTGGTTTCTTCTAGTATTTTTCGGTGGCTTCTACTAGTATTTTTCAGTGGCTTCTACTAGTATTTTTGGTGGTTTCTTCTAGTATTTTTCGGTGGCTTCTACTAGTATTTTTCGGTGGCTTCTACTAGTATTTTTGGTGGTTTCTTCTAGTATTTTTCAGTGGCTTCTACTAGTATTTTTCAGTGGCTTCTACTGTCGTAGGGGTTCTTAAAAGGAGATATCGAGGGTTGAAGATACACACTTGTTGGATGGTAATGCTATATTGTCAGACTGTGGTAATGGGAGATGGAGCCCAGCCTTGCCGTGTTCTAGCCTGGATGTCTATGCGCCGACTGAGGCCGAGGTAGCCTGTCCCGCTCACTCATGGAGCATCACGTGACGTCACACAGTCACAGGCCTAGGGATCTTCTATGTAAACACATGAATGGTACTATGATATGCTATACAACACATATAAGGGGATTCAGCAACTATGCTGACAGCTCGGTCATGTTACGTATGTCGTCTCGACATACACTCCTATCCTATAGGCTGAACAGGCAGGTTGTTCTGGGCTGATTCTATACAATAACAAATTCATATATAACTTAGAACTAATGGATGGTATCATAATGGATGTTAACAAAATGAGTTTTACGTAATGGGTGTTAACGTAATCACTTTTAATGTAATGAGTTTTAACGTAATGCATTACAAACTATAAGAACAAATCATTGTACAATATGGATGGAATTGATTGATCGATCTGTATTCATGCACTCTACGGATTCTGAGGAAGAATAAATATATATATATATATATATATATATATATATATATATATATATATATATATACAAGGTGAAATTAACAGCAAAGGCATCTGGTGCGCACTCAGATCATTACTGTCAAATTCTCAGAATACGGAGAGAACTTGAATACGAAAAAAAAAAATTCTGAAAAACTAATCAGTTAATAACAAACAGTTGACAATTTACTTCATCTCGAACATCTAGTTATACAGACTATGTACATTTAAACCCAATTCTGCGAGGGTGAGGTTTACATATGCAGAATGGTTATCATCTCTGGGAGGATCGAATTCCTCTGCAATGGCTAACACATGCCTTGACTGAGGGAGATCTGAACGAGTATCTACAAAAGATACTTGTGGGTTTCTCATTACTTGTCGAGTATGCAGGGAGTAACGACATTCAGGTTGATTATCTGACTGAGTATTTGAGGTAGAGGGTACAGAGTCAAGAGGATTTTCAGCATCTGTCACATTAGTCTGGGTAGCAATATCATCAACATCGCATACTAATTTCATATGATCTAAATGCGATTCTTTGTACTTGCCAGTACTAATTTCTCTAACCTTATACTTATTGCCAGAGATATGTTCTACAACTCGATAAGGGCCAACAAACTTTTGATCGAGCTTAGGCATTGCGGATGTTTTGTTGAAATTTGTCAGCATTACTCTCGAACCTACTTTAACTTTTGATGGCTTAGCACTGCTATTAGTTACTCTAGTAAATTCTGCTGTTGATTTATGAAGTGTTTCACGGATTCTTCTAAAAACACTTTGAGCCATGCTGGTACGAGTTGCTACGAAATCATCAGGGTTGTAATTGGGTTTCGGATTAGAATATAACAACTCATAGGGTAAACGCTTGTCTACACCATACAATGCATAATGTGGAGTATCACCTATGGAAGCATTGTAAGCAGAATTTATGGCACATTGAACATCTGGTATGACTTCATCCCAAGTTTCACTATTGGGGTTGATAGTGGCTCTCAAAACATCAAGTGCTTTCTTATTGGTTCGTTCGGCTAACCCATTGCTGGCAGGATGATGAGGAACAATGGTGGATTTAGAGATCTTGTATAAAGTACACAAATTTTCAAGAATCTCATTACAGAATTCACCTCCATTATCTGTTACTAGGGACTTAGGGGTGGTATGCCTGCAGATAATGCGTTCTTTAAACGCTTTAGCTACTGTCTCAGCAGTCTTATCTGCAATAGGAACTAACTCACAATATCTGGTGAAATGGTCTACCATAACACACAGATGTTTGTTGCCTTGGAGGGAACATTTAAAATTGGTTAACAAGTCAAGGGCAACTCTTTCCCACGGTTTGCTAGTGGTTGGGTACACCTGGATTGGATTAGGACCATTGACATTTCCTTTGTTGCATGCAAACACTACATTTCTTAACATACTCTGAAATGTCAGTTGCCATACGTGGCCAAAAGTACTTCATTCTGGCTTGTTTCACAGAACGATCCATACCAGGGTGTGCAACACCTGGTGCATCATGAACTAGCTGTAGAGCTACGTTCACTAGTGACTGTGGAATTACTAACTGGTATACTCTTCTACTTGGAGTACCCAACTCGGCTGTTCGATACATTAATTCTTGACTCATTACAAAGTCACTAATGGGTGCTGGTGGCTTCACAGTAAGAATAAGATCTTCCTGGAGCAGGAATCGAATCACACCAGACCACATGGGATCTGCTCTTTGGGCATTTTTGACACTACTAGTACTTTCAGTGGCTTCTATTAGTATTTTTCAGTGGCTTCTACTATTTTTCACTGGCTTCTACTAGTATTTTTCAGTGGCTTCTACTAGTATTTTTCAGTGGCTTCTAGTATTTTTCAGTGGCTTCTACTAGTATTTTTCAGTGGCTTCTAGTATTTTTCAGTGGCTTCTACTAGTATTTTTCAGTGGCTTCTAGTATTTTTCAGTGGCTTCTACTAGTATTTTTCAGTGGCTTTAGTATTTTTCAGTGGCTTCTGGTATTTTTCAGTGGCTTCTAGTATTTTTCAGTGGCTTCTACTAGTATTTTTCAGTGGCTTCTAGTATTTTTCAGTGGCTTCTACTAGTATTTTTCAGTGGCTTCTAGTATTTTTCAGTGGCTTTAGTATTTTTCAGTGGCTTCTGGTATTTTTCAGTGGCTTCTAGTATTTTTCAGTGGCTTCTACTAGTATTTTTCAGTGGCTTCTAGTATTTTTCAGTGGCTTCTACTAGTATTTTTCAGTGGCTTCTACTAGTATTTTTCAGTGGCTTCTACTAGTATTTTTCAGTGGCTTCTAGTATTTTTCAGTGGCTTCTACTAGTATTTTTCAGTGGCTTCTACTAGTATTTTTCAGTGGCTTCTAGTATTTTTCAGTGGCTTCTACTAGTATTTTTCAGTGGCTTCTAGTATTTTTCAGTGGCTTCTACTAGTATTTTTCAGTGGCTTTAGTATTTTTCAGTGGCTTCTGGTATTTTTCAGTGGCTTCTAGTATTTTTCAGTGGCTTCTAGTATTTTTCAGTGGCTACTAGTATTTTTCAGTGGCTTCTAGTATTTTTCAGTGGCTTCTACTAGTATTTTTCAGTGGCTTTTACTAGTATTTCTCATTGGTTTATATTAGTATAATTTAACTAATTATAGCATACATTAAGGCTAACAAGTACATTTCATTGAATTCAAGACTTATTTACCTAAAAACTGGGAAGTCATATTATTTTAAAATTAAGTGCTAAACCCGTAAGGATCATACAAGGCTATAGTGGTTCACCTTTCCGTTGAAGGATTAAATACACATTGAACACATCACTCTCCCGCCATGTTCAGTACTTGGTACATTTGCTTGTAATAACACAGCAGAGTGGTGGACCACTGTTCTTGAACAACTGAAAAATCACACAATTTAAGCTCCTCGAGGAAGAAAAACTCAACCTGGGAAATGATAAAGACGATTTATATATCTTTCAGCTTTTATGGCTACGTTATTATTTTGTGTAGCTCGTTTGTGGGAGGAAGTGAGTTGTTTGTGGTGGACACGTCACTCATGCCAACCTCGCTACTTGTTTGTGGTGGACACGTCACTCACGCCAACCTCGCTACTTGTTTGTGGTGGACACGTCACTCACGCCAACCTCGCTACTTGTTTGTGGTGGACACGTCACTCACGCCAACCTCGCTTCTTGTTTGGCCAGCCACTCTCACACGAATTGACGTGCGTGCATTTCTGCACGAATTTGCTCTCCTCTCTCTCCTGTCCTTGCTAATCTTTACATGGAATACTTTGAGACTGTTCTTCCTTCCCTCGATGTGCAACCTTCACTCTGGCTCCGCTATGTGGATGATATCTTTGCTCTGTGGGCTCATGACTCCAGTCTCTTCCAACCTTTTCTTGAAGCTCTTAATAATTTTGCCCCTTCCATTAAGTTTAAAGCTGAATGGGAATATAATTCCTTGCTTCCTTTCCTTGATGTCCATGTCCACCGCTCAGATACAGGTTTTTCCTTTTCCGTTTACCGAAAACCTATGCACAGTGGCATGTACATTCACTACTTTTCCTATCATGCTTCCCCTGTCAAGAAAAGTGTTCTTATCTCCCTCTTTCTCCGTGCTCTCCGCATCTGTGATCCTCAGTTCCTTCCAGCAGAAATTTCCACTCTTCATAATTCGTTTTCCCGTCTTGGCTACCCTTCCCATTTACTCTGCCCTCTCACGTGCTAAACGCAATTTCTTCTCTCCCAAACTCTCTACTCCTGGGAACTCTTCTATCCTCTGCCTTCCCTACATTTCCGATCTTTTTAATCTCAACAATTCTCTCCGTCCCATAGAAATTCAAGCTTACCTTCCGCCAGACTAACACTCTTCGGACTAATCTCATTCATACCTCTCCTCCCTCTACAGATGTTCCTGGTTTCTACTGTATTTCTTGCTCCTCCTGTCCTCTTCAATACTACAGAGAAACTAGTCGATCTATTATTGAAAGACTTTGGGAGCACAAAAATAGTGTTAGGCTTGCCGACACTAACAATGCTCTTTTCTGTCACGTCAGAGATCATAGCCATCCTATTGACTGGTCTTCTGCTAAAACTGTCTTCCCTACTTCCAACTCGAACAGTCGCCGTCTAGTTGAATCCTCTCTAATACACAACTTTCCTTGTATGAACCTTAGCCCTGGCTTCGTCTCTGTAGATGCCTTCCTCTCCCACTACATTGTAAAATGCTCCAAACTTCAGAACACCCGTGACTTAACCTGACTCCTCATTTTTTCTTTTTCTTTTTCTTCTTCTCCCTCTTCCCCTTTCCTCTTTCCTTTTCTCCTCTGGGTTGTCTTTCTCTTTTCTGTCTCGTGTTTCTGTTCTTTCTTTATTTATTTCACCACTTCCCCTTTCACGCACCTCTGTGCGCTTGCTCTCCCTCAGTGGGCACCTAGCTCTCTTGCAGTGCTCCCCTTCCTTTGTATTTGACTGGCTCGTCCTCCTTATTTCCCACTTCTACCACTACCACTACCTCTTCTTCTACTACTACTACTACTACTACTACTACTACTACTTATACACTTATACTACTTCTACTACTACTGACGAAATTAAGACACATGTGCGGCGTCTGGTTGTCTTTGTTGTGGACGTTTCGCGATCCAGTGGCTGGCTGGATGGCGAAACGTCTACGATAGGGATGCCCGAGTGTTGCGCATGTGTCTTAATTTCATCTTGTCGGTATTATATACCATTCTTGTACTACTACTAGTACTACTACTACTACTACTACTACTACTACTACTACTACTACTACTACTACTACTACTACTACTACTACTACTACTGCTGCTACTACTACTACTACTACTACCACCACCACCACCACCACCTCTTCCTGCCTATATATAGCCGTCCTGCTCCACTTCTGGTTAGTGTGACTTTGTCAATGGTCCAAGTCGGACCGAAACGTCGTCGTAAGCTTCTCTCTTTTATGTGCGGGTTATTTGTGTATAGTAAGGAATTGTTCGAAACTGTACACCGTGTACGTCAGGCACATGTTGGAGTATGCAACACCAGTATGGAACCCACACCTCGTCAAACACGTCAAGAAATTAGAGAAAGTGTAAATGTTTACAACAAAAGTAGTCCCGGAGCTGAAGGGGTTGTCCTACGAGAAGAGGTTAAGGGAAAGCAGTCTGACGACACTGTAGGACAGGAGGTGTGGAGAAATTTTCTCCATGAGGGGGGGTTTCAGCCCCCCTTCAACCCTTCAGCCCCTTCAGCCCTGAGGGGCCCAGCCGTCTCATAAGGGGCAAGCATCTTGTTTACTTCCCAAGTAATTAGAAGCAGATGTAAGTACATACGACAGCTTCTCAAGACATTGCCTACAGGGACGGCTGTGTAGGAGAAAGCTGTCTTTCAAGACAAGTCCCATTACAGTCCGTTATTTAATCTTTGACTTAGCTTGTAGCATTTCCCTAAAAGGAGGGATAGGGAGACATGATACTTAGAGGAATTGACAAGGTGCACAGGGAGATAATGTTCCAGAGATATGACAGCAACAAGGGTTCACAATTGGAAGTTGAAAACTCAGATGAGTCACAGGGATGTTAAGAAGTACTTCTTCAGTCATATTTGTCAAGAAGTTCAACAGTCTGGAAAGTGATGTAGTGGAGGTATGATAAAGCTCATGGAGCAGGGAGAGTGAACCTAGTAGCGACCAGTGAAGAGGCGGGGTCAGGAGCTATGAATCGACCCGTGCAGCCACAATTAGGTAAGTACAGTTAGATGAGTACAAGCTAGTAGCGACCAACGAAGAGGCGGGGGCAGGAGTTGTGACCCGACCCCCTGCAGCCACAAATAGGTGAGAGAGAGAGAGAGAGAAACACACACACGCACACACGTACGTATGTTGGTCAGGAAAACTGGACGCCACCACGAGTACAACAACCACCACCCCCCACCACAAGTACCACCACCAACCAACCAACAATCACCAACCATCACCAACCAACCACCACCACAACCACAAAACCACCACCACAACCACAAAACCACCACCACAACCACAAAACCACTACCACAACCACAAAATCACCACCACCCAACATCCACCAAGATTTTCCAGGGTCCTGCACTGGAAAATTAGTTGGTATTGAAGCCTCAGATGAGGTGGGTGACGGTGCTTGTTGAAGGAGGGAACCCGCTTCCTCAGTGTGTTCCTCCTTGTAAGATTCCTCACACCATCCTTCCAACTTTATTAATTCATATTAACAAGACATACCTATGTCACATTATTATTATTATTATTATTATTATTATTTTACTACTGCTGCTATTATTAATATTACTGGGAAGGCTAATTATGTTGAAGTCATATTACTCTTAGGAATGGGAGGCAATTAGGTTTGATCCGAGGGAAGGGGGAGTTATTCCATAATGCATTAGGATATTTTTTTTTTTTTTTTTTTTTTACTTTTTAAAGCAATTGATATGAGAGTTTCTTGTATGTACCCTAACCGACCCCATCACTGACACTTTCCTGAACACGTCTCTGCTGTGTTACAGCTAGCAGTTGAATGTCTTGACATAGTGAGAAGAAAGATGACAGGTCATCGTCCAGTGGACAGGTCTTGTCCCTATGGACGGGTCTTGTCCCGGTGGACGGGTCTTGTCCCGTGTTGTCTTCAGGTGGATGGGTCATCTTGCGGTGAATGTATGATCTTCCGGCGGACAGGTTATCTCCTGGTGGAGGTATGATTCTCACAATGAAAGGGAGTCAAGTGAGGTAAATGACAGGGGATTCCGGCAAGGTTTTGCGGAGGTGGGAGAGACGAGGTAAACATAGTTGGTGGCAGGAAGACTAGAGGAGGCCAGGACGCACACCAAGTGATGGCGAAGGATGAAGGGCTGCAGAAGAAAGGTCAAACAAGGAAGGGAGAGGCGAGAAATATGAAGGGATAGAATGGGGGGGGAGGGAAATATATGCCAACCGCAACTGGGTAATGATGCTAGGAGGAAGTGATAAGAGAAAAAGAGAATGGATTGAGAATTGGTGAGATGTCAGACGTTAAGAAATAAGAGTTTAACTTTTATTGGTGAGGAGAGGAGAGGCGCACCTATAATATACCTGTGACATATTTCAAGAGTTCTTGCACTCAGGCAGCTCGCCCTCATGACAAATTTGCCCAGGTAAAAGGACACACGAGCAAGTATCGAGACATTGTGGCTACGTTTCGCTCTGCAGGAACTGTACCAAGCCACTTGGAATGACGAAGATCCTGCAGGGCGAAATGTTTACCCCAATAAAATGTCTTATTACTCATGTGCTCTTTCACCAAACATTTCGTCGGTAATCTGCCGAATTTTCCAAACTTGGTTATTGACTGACTAGTCAAGCAGACATCCGGGCGGCACTAGGAACACACAGGTCAAGGAAGCAAACACCAGGGCGGCACTAGGAACACACAGGTCAAGGAAGCAAACACCAGGGCGGCACTAGGAACACACAGGTCAAGGAAGCAAACACCAGGGCGGCACTAGGAACACACAGGTTAAGGAAGCAGACACCAGAACGGCACTAGGAACACACAGGTTAAGTGAGCAGACACCAGGGTGGCACTAGGAACACACAGGTCAAGTAGGCAGACACCAGGGCGGCACTAGAAACACACAGGTCAAGTGAGCAGACACCATGGCGGCACTAGGAACATACAACAACTTCAGCAGAGGCAACAGTTACAGTAACAGTAGCACAGTTGCACGGCAACAACAGCAGTAACAGCGTTCCACCAGTAGCCACC
>NC_091312.1:7994535-8062035 GCF_038502225.1 Cherax quadricarinatus | reverse complement strand
ATGGCAGGGTCTTGATGATAGTGGTGATGGCAGGGTCTTGATGATAGTGGTGATGGCAGGGTCTTGATGATAGTGGTGATGGCAGGGTCTTGATGATAGTGGTGATGGCAGGGTCTTGATGATAGTGGTGATGGCAGGGTCTTGATGGTAGTGGTGATGGCAGGGTCTTAGTGGTAGTGGTGATGGCAGGGTCTTGGTGGTAGTGGTGATGGCAGGATCTTGATGGTAGTGGTGATGGCAGGGTCTTGATGATAGTGGTGATGGCAGGGTCTTGATGGTAGTGGTGATGGCAGGGTCTTGATGGTAGTGGTGATGGCAGGGTCTTGGTGGTAGTGGTGATGGCAGGGTCTTGGTGGTAGTGGTGATGGCAGGGTCTTGGTGGTAGTGGTGATGGCAGGGTCTTGATGATAGTGGTGATGGCAGGGTCTTGATGGTAGTGGTGATGGCAGGGTCTTGATGGTAGTGGTGATGGCAGGGTCTTGGTGGTCTTCCGGTGAAGGTTGGTGACACTGGTTGAGATTGTCTAAATTGGTCACTTTGTGTGTGTGTTCATGCGTGTGTAACATGTGTCCTCACCTACGTATGCCTGCCTGGGTTGAGTTGCAGCTCTTGGGCCTCGTCTTCTGACTCGATTTCCTACCTTGTAGAGCAGTGTTTGACTAGCAATTAGCGGACAGAGGACCGAGCCTGCACCACCGCTTGCGCTAAATAACCCACATGGGTATAGCGCTTTGGGTAAATATATTAACAATGTGTCCAGCCTTCATATTGGAGCCATGAGGTTGACCTCTACTAGGTATCGGGAGCATTTTCCTAGCTTACTATCCTGTTTTATTTTGTAGACGAGTATCTGATACGTTGTAGTCATATCTCCTCTACTTGTATTCCTTAGTGTTATGAGGTATAGTTCACTTAACATAACCTCCACATCCAAGCTGTTACGCCATTCACCAGTCTTGTGTCACACCTCGGGTTCTTCTCAACTTTGTGTGTGGTGAGGCAGGGTTCTACGAAGGTTCGTGTGTTCGTGAACTTCTGCGCTAACCCTGCCGCCAGGTGTGTGTGTGTGTGTGTGTGTGTGTGTGTGTGTCCGCGTGCGTGCATGCGTGCGAGGGTAGACCCTGTCGCCAGTTGGGCGGGCGGGTGGGCGGTGTGTGCGGATACGCAGACGCTGCCACCAAGGGATGGGGGACGGGGTTCGTATCGGTGCAGCAGCTTAAGCAGAATTCAGTTTGTGTATTGATTGCAATTGGTGGGTGGTTTTATAGTGTGGGAAGTATGTAGATTGACAAACCAAGACTCGAGAGATAGATAGTAGGAGAGGGAGAATAGCAGCGAAGGGATAAGATGATGTTTGGAAGGACGGAATCATGTGAAGATGATAATTGAGTAGATGGAGGGAAAGAATATGTGAGGGATTGGCTAGGAAACTAGAGGGCGTGACGGAATAGTGGGGAGGGGATAGTAGAATAGATGGATGGACGGAATGACTGGGAGGGGACATGTAGGAAGTGACTGGATAAACACAGTAATGAGGGGAGTAGGAGAATAGATGAGTACACGTCACTCACTACTATGAGTGTTGGATGAGGTGAGAAAAGTAATGTAGAAGGCTCTCTCCCTGTCCTCCACTCTCCTTGTCCTCCACTATCATTGCCCTGCACTTTCTCTGCCCTCCACTCTCCCTACCTTCCACTCTCCCTACCCACACTGCTAGGCTCTCCCTGGCCACTACTGGACTCTCCCTGCCCACTATTGGACTCTCCCTGTCCACTACTGGACTCTCCCTGCCCACTACTGGACTCTCCCTGCCCGCACTGCTAGGCTCTCCCTGCCCACTATTGGACTCTCCCTGCCCACTACTGGACTCTCCCTGCCCACTACTGGACTCTCCCTACCCACTACTGGACTCTCCCTGCCCACTATTGGACTCTCCCTGCCCATTATTGGACTCTCCCTGCCCATTATTGGACTCTCCCTGCCCACTATTGGACTCTCCCTGCCCACTATTGGACTCTCCCTGCCCACTATTGGACTCTCCCTGCCCACTATTGGACTCTCCCTGCCCACTATTGGACTCTCCCTGCCCACTATTGGACTCTCCCTGCCCACTATTGGACTCTCCCTGCACACTACTGGACTCTCCCTGCCCACTATTGGACTCTCCCTGCCCACTATTGGACTCTCCCTGCCCACTATTGGATTCTCCCTGCCCGCTACTGGACTCTCCCTGCCCACTACTGGACTCTCCCTACCGACTACTGGACTCTCCCTGCCCACTACTGGACTCTCCCTGCCCACTATTACTCTCCCTGCCCACTATTACTCTCCCTGCCCACTACTGGACTCTCCCTGCCCACTACTGGACTCTCCCTGCCCAGTACTGGACTCTCTCTGCCCAGTACTGGACTCTCCCTGCCCGCTACTGGACTCTCCCTGCCCGCTACTGGACTCTCCCTGCCCACTACTGGACTCTCCCTGCCCGCTACTGGACTCTCCCTGCCCACTACTGGACTCTCCCTGCCCACTACTGGACTCTCTCTGCCCTCTACTCTCCCTGCCCTCTACTCTCCCTGTCCACTACTGGACTCTCCCTGCCCTCTGCTCTCCCTGCCCACTACTGGAATCTCCCTGCCCTCTACTCTCCTTGCCCTCTACTCTCCCTGCCCTCTACTTTCCCTGCCCACTACTGGACTCTCCCTGCCCTCTACTCTCCCTGCCCACTACTGGACTCTCCCTGCCCTCTACTCTCCCTGCCCTCTACTCTCCCTGCCCTCTACTCTCCCTGCCCTCTACTCTCCCTGCCCACTACTGGACTCCCTGCCCACTACTGGACTCTCCCTGCCCTCTACTCTCCCTGCCCTCTACTCTCCCTGCCCTCTACTCTCCCTGCCCACTACTCTCCCTGCCCACTACTCTCCCTGCCCACTACTCTCCCTGCCCACACTGTTGGCTTAGGAAGTCAATGAACGTAATTACAGACATAAAGATTTATAATTTAAGATGTTGAATACAAACTTAACAGTAATGCTCTGCTGTTTATTATTATTATTTTTCCAGTTTCTCTTCATCTTGTTCTAGTTAACATCATTGTGGTAATAAATAATCCCTCTGTACCATTACAACTTTACATATTCTCTGATATATGATAGCAACGTGTGTAATTATTATGAAGGCAACAGACGTCATCCATCGCTGTAGTGTTAGTTGACACTCAGAGCAGAGTCTTCCGTCAAGGTGGCACCATCATACACAGGAAGACTCTTCATCTAAGGCAGTGGTAATTTTCTCCCTGTCCTGATGACCTCAACATTCTCCAGTCGCTCTATGACCTTTACGTGAGAGTTGAAAGCTTCTCAGAAAAATCATCATCAGTCATCATCATCATCATCATCATCATCATCATCATCATTCTGGGTGTGGACTCTGGACTGCAAAGCAGTTTCATATTATGGTCGACTGGTTTCCCTGGATACCTTAGGTATGGTCCTTAGGGCTTCAGTGTGTTCTCTTGCAAGTCTCCGTGGGAATTAATTATCCAGGACCGACCCCCTGCCAGTCCCTGGAAGTGGCGGAGGTGAAGGTATTCTATTTGTCAGCAGAAATGGGAAAAATTTCTATTGAAGCAGATCTGAGTTATATGACGACTCGCTTCGTCAAGAATTTTTATAATTTGACTGAGGCTTTCCACCGGTTTAATGGGTCACCTTGATAAAATGTAACATCACATAAATTATAACACTCAAAAATTCACACTGCAAAAAAAAAAAAAAATATATGGTTTCATATCCTAGGATTGAGAAATCTCTCTAGATATCGTAGTAACACGATTGTGGACAACTCGTGCAACTGGCAGGGTTCGAACCCATGGCAAGCCTGAAAACTAGCAGGCCAGTGCCCCAGCAACTAGGCCATGGTACAGTATTTAGAGTACTGGCCTGTCAGTTTTAGAGCTGGGTTACTATGGGTTCGAATCCTGGCAGTTCCCAGAATTGAGATCTGTTTGTAGGTAGGTTTTTAATGTATGCGATTAAACCCGGCATTACAGTGTTTAACTAATAGTTTCTTAACTTTTTGTGATAACATTTAGAAGTGTTGTGTTCTCTCTGTAGTAGTTTTGTTTAAGTTTTAATTTAGATATTCTTATGTGTATTTATTTTTTGTCAAGAATGCTGAATGAGGAATCTTGCAGTCGTTTCTTAAGGAATTTTATTATAATTACAACATGGCAGGATAATCTAGGCTATGACTAGGCAATGGCTGGGTTGGCAACGCACTCAAGTCTCCTACTGAGTGTCCGTGGTTCGATCCCCGCACGGGTGGAAACGTTGGGCATGTTTCTTTACATCTGCTGCCTCTGTTCACCTGGGACCAAGTCGACTGTTACAGGTCGCATCCTGAGGTTGGTAGCATACCTTAGATAGGGCTGAGCTGTTGAATAGCATCTCTTAGTCTGTAAAAGTGATTTGTGTAAACAGTTTAAAAACTGTAGTGTAAAGCACCCTTCTGGCAAGACAGTGATGGAGTGAATGATGGTGAAAGTTTTTCTTTTTCGGGCCACCCTGCCTTGGTGGGAATCGGCCGGTGTGATAATAAAAAAAAATAAAAAAAAAAACTAAGCGTTTGCATTAAATCTTTTCCCTAAATTTTAAATAATATGGCTAGCATTTGTTGTGGTGTTTTGTGTTGCACACATCCGAGAGTTCCTCTTGTCTGAATGTTGTCGCTTTTCATAACATTTTAATTATTTATTTACCTCCTTAGGAACTGTTTCCTTAGATTTAGTTTCGATCTTGTCTCTGAAGCATCTAGTCCACATATCCATCCTGTGGACGGTAGTGCAAGAGTGCATCCATCCTGTGGACGGTAGTGCAAGAGTATATCCATCCTGTGGACGGTAGTGCAAGAGCATATCCATCCTGTGGACGGTAGTGCAAGAGTATATCCATCCTGTGGACGGTAGTGCAAGAGTATATCCATCCTGTGGACGGTAGTGCAAGAGTGCATCCATCCTGTGGACGGTAGTGCAAGAGTATATCCATCCTGTGGACGGTAGTGCAAGAGTATATCCATCCTGTGGACGGTAGTGCAAGAGTGCATCCATCCTGTGGACGGTAGTGCAAGAGTATATCCATCCTGTGGACGGTAGTGCAAGAGCATATCCATCCTGTGGACGGTAGTGCAAGAGTATATCCATCCTGTGGACGGTAGTGCAAGAGTATATCCATCCTGTGGACGGTAGTGCAAGAGTGCATCCATCCTGTGGACGGTAGTGCAAGAGTATATCCATCCTGTGGACGGTAGTGCAAGAGTATATCCATCCTGTGGACGGTAGTGCAAGAGTATATCCATCCTGTGGACGGTAGTGCAAGAGTATATCCATCCTGTGGACGGTAGTGCAAGAGTGCATCCATCCTGTGGACGGTAGTGCAAGAGTATATCCATCCTGTGGACGGTAGTGCAAGAGTATATCCATCCTGTGGACGGTAGTGCAAGAGTATATCCATCCTGTGGACGTAGTGCAAGAGTATATCCATCCTGTGGACGGTAGTGCAAGAGTGCATCCATCCTGTGGACGGTAGTGCAAGAGTATATCCATCCTGTGGACGGTAGTGCAAGAGTGCATCCATCCTGTGGACGGTAGTGCAAGAGTATATCCATCCTGTCGACGGTAGTGCAAGAGTGCATCCATCCTGTGGACGGTAGTGCAAGAGTGCATCCATCCTGTGGACGGTAGTGCAAGAGTACATCCATCCTGTGGACGGTAGTGCAAGAGTGCATCCATCCTGTGGACGGTAGTGCAAGAGTGCATCCATCCTGTGGACGGTAGTGCAAGAGTGCATCCATCCTTTGGACGGTAGTGCAAGAGAGCATCCATCCTGTGGACGGTAGTGCAAGAGTATATCCATCCTGTGTACGGTAGTGCAAGAGAGCATCCATCCTGTGGACGGTAGTGCAAGAGTACATCCATCCTGTGGACGGTAGTGCAAGAGTACATCCATTCTGTGGACGGTAGTGCAAGAGTGCATCCATCCTGTGGACGGTAGTGCAAGAGTACATCCATCCTGTGGACGGTAGTGCAAGAGTACATCCATCCTGTGGACGGTAGTGCAAAAGTGCATCCATCCTGTGGACGGTAGTGCAAGAGTATATCCATCCTGTGGACGGTAGTACAAGAGTGCATCCATCCTGTGGACGGTAGTGCAAGAGTACATCCATCCTGTGGACGGTAGTACAAGAGTGCATCCATCCTGTGGACGGTAGTGCAAGAGTACATCCATCCTGTGGACGGTAGTGCAAGAGTGCATCCATCCTGTGGACGGTAGTGCAAGAGTATATCCATCCTGTGGACGGTAGTACAAGAGTGCATACATCCTGTGGACGGTAGTGCAAGAGTACATCCATCCTGTGGACGGTAGTGCAAGAGTGCATCCATCCTGTGGACGGTAGTGCAAGAGTACATCCATCCTGTGGATGGTAGTGCAAGAGTACATCCATCCTGTGGACGGTAGTGCAAGAGTACATCCATCCTGTGGACGGTAGTGCAAGAGTACATCCATCCTGTGGACGGTAATACAAGAGTACATCCATCCTGTGGACGGTAGTGCAAGAGTACATCCATCCTGTGGACGGTAGTACAAGAGTACATCCATCCTGTGGACGGTAGTGCAAGAGTACATCCATCCTGTGGACGGTAGTGCAAGAGTACATCCATCCTGTGGACGGTAGTGCAAGAGTACATCCATCCTGTGGACGGTAGTGCAAGAGTACATCCATCCTCTGGACGGTAGTGCAAGAGTGCATCCATCCTGTGGACGGTAGTGCAAGAGTATATCCATCCTGTGGACGGTAGTACAAGAGTGCATCCATCCTGTGGACGGTAGTGCAAGAGTACATCCATCCTGTGGACGGTAGTGCAAGAGTGCATCCATCCTGTGGACGGTAGTACAAGAGTACATCCATCCTGTGGACGGTAGTACAAGAGTACATCCATCCTGTGGACGGTAGTGCAAGAGTGCATCCATCCTGTGGACGGTAGTGCAAGAGTGCATCCATCCTGTGGACGGTAGTGCAAGAGTGCATCCATCCTGTGGACGGTAGTGCAAGAGTGCATCCATCCTGTGGACGGTAGTGCAAGAGTGCATCCATCCTGTGGACGGTAGTGCAAGAGTGCATCCATCCTGTGGACGGTAGTGCAAGAGTACATCCATCCTGTGGACGGTAGTGCAAGAGTACATCCATCCTGTGGACGGTAGTGCAAGAGTGCATCCATCCTGTGGACGGTAGTGCAAGAGTATATCCATCCTGTGGACGGTAGTGCAAGAGTGCATCCATCCTGTGGACGGTAGTGCAAGAGTACATCCATCCTGTGGACGGTAGTACAAGAGTACATCCATCCTGTGGACGGTAGTGCAAGAGTGCATCCATCCTGTGGACGGTAGTACAAGAGTACATCCATCCTGTGGACGGTAGTACAAGAGTACATCCATCCTGTGGACGGTAGTACAAGAGTACATCCATCCTGTGGACGGTAGTGCAAGAGTGCATCCATCGTGTGGACGGTAGTGCAAGAGTGCATCCATCCTGTGGACGGTAGTACAAGAGTACATCCATCCTGTGGACGGTAGTGCAAGAGTGCATCCATCCTGTGGACGGTAGTGCAAGAGTACATCCATCCTGTGGACGGTAGTACAAGAGTACATCCATCCTGTGGACGGTAGTGCAAGAGCATATGGATACACAAAGACCGAAGTACCAGGTGCTAAAAGGGTTAGAATGAAATACATCTGGATTTTTAGAAACTGATATATTTATCTTTTAAATTTGTATCGTATTTCATTGTTGTATTGTTCTTCATGAAGAATGAGGTAGGATTCATTCAGCGCAAGACTGATGGAGGCTCGATCCTCCTTCCCGTTACTGCGGACCAGTGTCTGTGCAGGAAGACCACTGGTTATCGTTTTTAAAGTTACTTGTTCAACACTAATAGTATCTTATTTTCATTGATAACATTACATAGACATGTTAAGATAAAACAGGTTTAGGGTTTAAGTCATTTTTTGTAAAATTCATCGTCCTACTCTGCCTTCTATTCAATATATCGACGTCGTCTATTATGTAAATTTGGAAGCAGAATTGAAAGCACATTAAAGGTTGAGTGACGAGCGCATTGTTGAGTGTCAGTATTGTTTCTCATATTTTGTGCTCGTAAATTCTAGCAGTGAAACCCAGCGTTGTGTTAGCTGCACCTTGGTCCAGGAATGACGGTAAATTATCTCAGATGGGGTCAAAATAAAAATATCGGGGGGGGGGGGTAATGAAGGCTCAGTAAACATATAAATAAAATTGCCCAAAAAATTTTATTTAATGAGCGACGTAAAAATGATCAAAGTTATATATTTTTTCAAACAAATAATTTTTAATTTCGTCTGTGTCTCCAAAACCTGAACTAAAAATGTTTTCATTGAAATTCTTTAGTTCCTTAATGAGATTTTTATTAAATTTGTCTGTTACTATTTTTTATTTCATTCAGTTTATTTTTCATTTTATTTTCGTAATTTTGTGTTTTATTTTTAAAGTTGCTTTGTCGTGTACAATACACACGTTAAAGCTTGTATAACTGTATTCCCCATACAAATGGATTCAATAAACTAGTTTGAATGCTCTTTGTGTTTTCCGGATTCTATGGACTTTCAAATCTAGTGGAGAATTTCGCTATACACAAATTTGTTTTGGGGTAATACCCCAAAAAAAGTTCGCCGACCTGTGTGTTAGGTTATTACTGGCAGCAGCTTGAACTACCTTCCTCTGATTTAGAAAGACATGTAAGCAAACACTAGGACATATTTATTAGAAAACGTTTGGGTCCTGGGACATTGATCACTTCTAACATACAGAGGTTAAACAGACAGTATATATAGGCGGAGAATTGTGTGTGGTTACCTGCTAGCAAGGTATATAATACTACACTGTCTTACACTTGCTTGCTCTACCTCACATTATTAATGACTAACTGGCTTCCAAATGTTATATATTTTTGCTTAACATTGTTGTATCCAGTGTGCATTACCTTTTATTTCACTACGTTGACGTTCATATCAACTCCTGCGACCACAAGACCAACTTACATAGCTTCTTTTCAGTACGGCCGAAGGTGCAATTTATTTTCCCAGTTTCGTGTGATCGTCAAACTTTGCCATTTTTTCGCTAGCTTTGTTGCACTGTTATATATGTAAATTCAGAAAAGACTGGACCCAGAACAGCGATATCTGAGAAACTCTGCTTGTTAGTGGCTCCTCCAGCCGGATACTTTTGTTACTACTCGCGGTTTCCTATCTGTGACATTGTTTATATAGCGAGAAGTGTGTATTTCTCAATGTATATATACTGAGAGTTGGAACTAAATCAATGCACCTCGTTTACTTGAATGTTGGTATTAAAGAGTTATGTAACTTGAATTAATTACTAACCAACAACCAATAGATTTTATCCAAACTAATCCTTAATCTTTTTCTCCTTCACTCGGCCACTTCCCCACACCCGTCCCAGAGTGCTGTACGCGGTGCTTTATTGAATATTGAACAAAAAGACACAATACCGCGACTGGAACAGTACACAAATAACCCGCACATAGGAGACAGGAGCTCACGACGACGTTTCGGTCCGACTTGAACCATTTACAGTCACACTAACACCCCCCCCCCATCCCCACGCCAGGGCCCGGGGGGGGAGACAGGGACGTTGTCGTAAGCTTCTCTCTCCTAAGTGCTGGTTATTTGAGTTTTATTAAATATTTTATGGAAGACTTGATGAAGTGAGTGTGTAATATATGTAATTAAAGACGGTAGGGAGGAAGAGAGGGAAGAAAATGTTAGAGAGGAGAATAGTGGACAACATGAGGGAAAACTGAATGGAGAGAGAGGGACGTGCACAGATAAATGAAAAAAATATTGGAAACAGGGGAGGGGTGGGTGAACGAAGAGGAAAGAGAGAGAGAGAGAGAGAGAGAGAGAGAGAGAGAGAGAGAGAGAGAGAGAGAGAGAGAGAGAGTGAGTGAGTGAGTGAAAGAGGACGTGGAAGAAGTTTCAAAAAAAAAAAAAATCAGAATCCTCTAAGTTATCATTTTGTGTGTGTGTGTGTGTGTGTGTACGCACATATGTACCTTGTGTGTGGGAGTTTGTTTCTCTACATACACACATATGTATGCTTGTGTGTGGGTTGTGTATATACATACGCATATATATATATATATATATATATATATATATTATATATATGCAAAACAACCACTCTGAAAGAATAGAGAAATTCCAAGCGCTTTCGTGACTACTCACATTATCAAGGAACTATGATAATGTGAGTAGTCACGAAAGCGCTTGGAATTTCTCTATTCTTTCAGAGTGGTTGTTTTGCATATTCTGAAATCACCTGTTTACTGTGATCTTATTGCATATTATATATATATATATATATATATATATATATATGTGTGTGTGTACTTACCTATTTGTACTCACCAATCTGTGGTTGCAGAGGTCAAGTCATAGCTCCTGGCCCTGCCTCTTCACTGATCGATACTAGGTCCTCACTCTCCCTGCTCCATGAGCTTTATCAAACCTCGTCATAAAGCTATGTATGGTTCCTGCCTCCACTACGTCACTTGCCAGACTATTCCACTTCCTGACAACTCTGTGACTAAAGAAATACTTCCTAACATTTTTTTGACTCGTCTAAGTCTTCAACTTCCAATGTTGACCCCTTGTTTCTGTTTCCACCTTGTGTCCCTGTCCGCCTTGCCATTTACTTGCAATATTTTGTATGTCGTTATCATGTCTCCCCTAACCCTCCTGTCAGATTTCCCTTAATCTTTCTTCGTAAGACATTCCCCTTATCTCTGGAACTAATCTTGTTGCAGACCTTTGCACTTTCTCTAATTTCTTGACGTGCTGACCAAGTGTGGATTCCAGACTAGTGCTGCATACTCCAGTATGGGTCTGACATACACGGTGTACAGGTATCGGAACGCTATTCTCAGGTTTGCCAGGCGCCCATATGCTGCAGCAGTTATCTGGTTGATGTGCGCCGGATGTGCTCGGTATTATACTCATCCCAAAATCCTTCTCCTTGAGTGAGGTTTGCAGTCTTTGGCCACCTAGCCTATACTCTGTCTGCGGTCTTCTTTGCCCTTCCCCGATCTTCATGGCTTTGTAGTTAATTACTGGACCAGGCTTGCAGCCTGTCCCGGTCTCTTTGTAGTCCTGCCTGATCCTCATCCTATTTAATTCTTCTCATTAAGTTCACATCATTTGGAAACAGGGACACTTCTGAGTCTATCCCTTCCGTCATGTCATTCACATGTACCAAAAATAACACTGGTCATAGGACTGATCCCTGTTGAACCCCGCTCGTCATAGGCGCCCACTCTGACACCTCGTCACATACCATGACTCTTTGTTGCCTCCCTGTCAGGTATTCTCTGATCCATTGCAGTGCCCTTCCTGTTATGCGTGCCTGATCCTATAGCTTTTGCACTAATCTCTTGTGAGGAATTGTGTTGAAGTCCTTCTTGCAGTCCAAGAAAATGCAATCTACCCACTCCACTATCTTTCTCTCCTGTCTTAATTCCGTTACCTTGTTATAAAATTCCAGTAGGATTGTGACACAGGATTTTACTTCCCTGAATCCGTGCTGGTTGTCTTTTATAATCTTGTTCCGTTCTAGGTGCTCCACCACTCTTCTCCTGATAATCTTCTCCATGACTTTGCACACTCTACACGTCAGTGACACTAGTCTGTAGTTTAGTGCCTCGTGTCTGTCTCATTTCTTAAAAATGGGGACTACATTTGCCGTCTTCCATACCTCAGGTAGTTCCCCAGTTTCAGTGGATGTGTTGAAAATTGTTGTTAGTGGCGCTCACAGCATCTCTGCTGCCTCTCTAAGGACCAGAGGAGAAATTTTGTCCAGTCCCACCGCCTTTTAGGTATCAAATTTTCTTAGAAGCTTCTTCACCTCCTAGATTGTGTGTATTTCATCCAGCAGTTGTTGGTATATCCTTTGTTGGTGTACCCCCTATTCTGACTTCTCGGAGTTCTTTCTGTCTCCTCTGTAAATACTTCCTTAAATCTAATGTTGAGCTCCTCACATACTTCTTGGTCGTTTCTTGTGAGCTCCCCACCGTCCTTCCTTAGCTTGATTACCTGGTCCTTGACTGTTGTCTTCCTCCTGATGTGGCTATACAACAGCTTCGGGTCAAATTTGACTTTCGATGCTATGTCGTTTTCGTACAGTCGCTGGGCCTTCCTCGTTATCTGTGCATACTCGTTTCTGGCTCTTCAACTAACCTCTTTATTTTCCTGGGTCTTTTATCTTCTGTATTCTTTCCATTCCATTACCAAAAAAAAAACTGTGTGAAGGAATTCAGTCCTACAAAAGCAGCAGTTTCAAAATTGGCGACTGAGCTAAAAGGGTTCACACCAGAGTAAGCATCATTGACAAAGGTAATTGAATGGGCAGAATGCGGGTGCTGGTGTGTGTGTGTGTGTCTGTGTCTGTGTGTCTGTGTCTTCGCGCGCTTTTTTTTTTGCTGGGTTCGATTCTTATTCTGACTGTCTCCTGATTGGCTATGACCTAGTTCATTCCTTCCTAGCTTCGTGGGTCCTATCATACCTATTAGTCATACATAAGTGTACCTGTACCACCCTGAAGCTGAACACATGCACTCTTCTATATCTGTATGTTTATCTTCAAACTTTACCCTTGTGTACTCGTGTTACACCTTTTAAAAAATCTATCCTTGTTAATCGTATCAAATGCTCAGTCTTCTGTACGTCGTTGCCATGTCTTGTATCATCTGTTCTCGTCTGTTTCAATTCCTTAAGTTAATCATATTCCATTCCCCTTAGCTCTGGGACTAGTCTCGATGCGAACAAGTGTAAATTTCCGGTTAGTGCTGCGTACTCGAGAATTCACGTGGCAGGTAACATACATATGAGGTTATGAATAACTATTTAAGATACCTGAAAACTAATCTTGAATTTACCAAGGACACATTTGCTTGAGTGAGTGAGATTTGTAGTCACTGTCCCCTGTGTCTGTATTCACTTTCCAGTATTCTTTCCCTTGTTTCTGTAGCCTACTATCATCATCATCATAGTTATTATAAATATCATGACCACCACCATTATCATCATCGTAATCATCGCAGACGAGAGAGAGATATAATCTACACTTGGAAAATCCTAGAAGGAATGGTCCCAAATCTGCACACAGAAATCACTCCCTACGAAAGTAAAAGACTGGGCAGGCGGTGCAAAATACCCCCAATGAAAAGTAGGAGCGCCATTGGTACACTAAGAGAAAACTGCATAAGTGTCCGGGGCCCAAGACTGTTCAACAGCCTCTCATCAAGCATAAGGGGAGTTGCCAATAAGCCCCTGGCTGCCTTCATGAGGGAGCTAGACAGATACTTAAAGTCGGTGCCGGATCAGCCGGGCTGTGGTTCGTACGTTGGACTGCGTGCGGCCAGCAGTAACAGCCTGGTTAATCAGGCCCTGATCCACCGGGAGGCCTGGTCATGGACCGGGTCGCGGGGGCGTTGATCCTTGGAATACCCTCCAGGCAGATCTTCCACAGTTGGCTGGACACAACGTTGACATTGTACAGCTGCTTCGTAATAACAATTACAAACAAATTGAAAGACGATAACATTATTATGCGTTGTGTTCGCCGCTGTATTAAACAAGTCCTCGGGCGCTGGGAAATAACTTAAATAACTATTCTTCTCCGATTTAACTCGTCAGCGAGAGAATAGGAAGAGGGGAGTTAGGAAGAGAAGGAGCGAGGGAGAAGGGACTTAGGGAGGCAGGGACTGGTCCCTGTGTCCCCAGGCGGGAGCTTGAGCGGATGAGAGGGAAAAATTACGTGGAAAAAGGAATGAGGGGAAATGTGAACAGTTGTTTGGTATGTGTGTGTGTGTGTGTGTGTGTGTGTGTGTGTGTGTGTGCGCGCGCGCTCTTACGTATGTGTACTGACGTATATGTGGTTGCAGGGATTGAGTTTTAGCTGTTGGCTCTGCCTTTTCACCATTAGGTTCAATCTTTCCTGGTTTCGAGAACCTTATCGTACCCTTGAAGCTGCCTCTGTCACTCCACTGTTCAGGTCTTTCCATTTCCTGAATACTCTAAGACTGAAGAAATACTTCCTAATATCCCTGTGGCTCATCTTTGTTTTCAACTTCTGTTTTCAACTTCCATCTGTGCCCTCATGTTCCTGTTTCCCGCCTCTTGAACAGTCTGTCCCTGTCCATCTTATCAATTCTCAGTATTTTATACGTCGTTATCATATTTCCCTTGGTCTCTTCGTCCTCTAAGATCATCAGATTTACTTCCCTTAATTTCTCTTCATAACTTATATCTTTTAGCTCTGGGACTAGTCTTGTTGAAAACCATTGCACTTTCTATGGTCTCTTGGTAAATTTTATCAGGTGAGTTCTATACTTGGGCTTCATACTCTAACACGGGTCTGACCTACACCGTATACAGTGTCGTGAATGATTCCTTGCTTAGGCTCCTGAAAGTTAATTAATTTTAGATTTGTCGGACGCGTTGTTAGGTAATCATACGGTTGATGTGCGCCTCAGGCGATATAATCAGTATATTATCTACCCCGAGGCACTTTTCCTTGAGTATGGTTTGTAGCCTTTGACCCTGAGCCTGTATTCCGTTTGCAGTCATCTTTGTATGTCCCCAATCTTCATAATTTTCATGTTTTTTTTTTTTTGTCTTTTTAGTCTTTCCTGGTCTTCTTATGATTGTATTCTCTTGAATAGTTTGTGTGTGTGTGTGTGTGTGTGTGTGTGTGCGTGCGTGTGCGTGCGTGTGCGTGCGTGTGTGTGCGTGCGTGTGTGTGTGTGTGTGTGTGTGAAAGAGAGAGAGAGAGAGCACATCAGCGGGGAGAGTTGAGTACGGAGTAAAGAGCAGAGTCGTCTAGTGGTGTGAACACAATGCGCGTGGACAAGTGGCCAGGACACAAGAGGTGGCCCGGGGCCACAAAAAAGCAAGAGGGTTTGATGCTTTTAAAAATAACTGTCAAGGAAATCACTATTCTATTTGTACAGGTTACGAGAAAAGATGAATGTCTGGGAGAAGGAACCGGAATGGGAATAGGAAAGGAGGGGAAAGAAATAGGATGAGAGGAACACGTGAAGATGAGGGTATAATGAGAGGAGGAGAAAGAGGTGAAGAGGGGAAATAGAGAGGAGTGTAATGAATGAAGAAAGGAAAAAGTGTGGAGGGGGGAAAGAAAGAAGAGGGAAGGAGAGAGAGAAAGGGGGTGGATGCATTTAGAAGATCCTAAGGCAAATAGGGATGGAGAGCTTTAGGGAAGTGAGCCGCTTACGACAAGTAGGGAGGTGAGGGGAGGGGGAAGATTGACGAATGATGGGAAGGAGAGAGAAGGAGGGGGGTTTATGTTAACTATTGGGTAAGCAGGAAGTGGGATAATGGAAATAATGGGTAATGGGTGGGAGTATAATGGGGTATTTATTTTAAATTGTTCCCTTAAGCAATTGTGTTATTAGAGAGATTGTCAGTTTGGCAGAGAGACTGTTTTCAGTTCTTCTATTGCTGGAGCAGCTTACTCCACCTCCAGTGTTCTTCTAGTGTTGCAGGCTGCTGGAGCAGCTTACTCCACCTCCAGTGTTCTTCTAGTGTTGCAGGCTGCTGGAGCAGCTTACTCCACCTCCAGTGTTCTTCTAGTGTTACAGGCTGCTGGAGCAGCTTACTCCACCTCCAGTGTTCTTCTAGTGTTGCAGGCTGCTGAAGCAGCTTACTCCACCTCCAGTGTTCTTCTAGTGTTGCAGGCTGCTGGAGCAGCTTACTCCACCTCCAGTGTTCTTCTAGTGTTGCAGGCTGATGGAGCAGCTTACTCCGGCTCCAGTGTTCTTCCAGTGTTGCAGGCTGCTGGAGCAGCTTACTCTACCTTCAGTGTTCTTCTAGTGTTGCAGGCTGCTGGAGCAGTTTACTCCACCTCCAGTGTTCTTCTAGTGTTGCAGGCTGCTGGAACAGTTTACTCCACCTCCAGTGTTCTTCTAGTGTTGCAGGCTGCTGGAGCAGTTTACTCCACCTCCAGTGTTCTTCTAGTGTTGCAGGCTGCTGGAGCAGTTTACTCCACCTCCAGTGTTCTTCTAGTGTTGCAGGCTGCTGGAGCAGCTTACTCTACCTTCAGTGTTCTTCTAGTGTTGCAGGCTGCTGGAGCAGCTTACTCTACCTTCAGTGTTCTTCTAGTGTTGCAGGCTGCTGGAGCAGCTTACTCCCCCTCCAGTGTTCTTCTAGTGTGGCAGGCTGCTGGAGCAGCATACTCCGGCTCCAGTGTTCTTCTAGTGTTGCAGGCTGCTGGAGCAGTTTACTCCTCCTCCAGTGTTCTTCTAGTGTTGCAGGCTGCTGGAACAGCTTACTCCAGCTTCAGTGTTCTAGTGTTGCAGACTGCTGGAGCAGCTTACTCCGGCTCCAGTGTTCTTCTAGTTTTGCAGGCTGCTAGAGCAGCTTACTCCACCTCCAGTGTTCTAGTGTTGCAGGTTGCTGGAGCAGCTTACTCCACCTCCAGTGTTCTAGTGTTGCAGGTTGCTGGAGCAGCTTACTCCGGCTCCAGTGTTCTTCTAGTGTTGTAGGCTGCTGGAACAGCTTACTCCTCCTCCAGTGTTCTAGTGTTGCAGGCTGCTGGAACAGCTTACTCCAGCTCCAGTGTTCTAGTGGTGCAGACTGCTGGAGCAGCTTACTCCAGCTCGTGTTCTAGTGCTGCAGACTGCTGGAGCAGCTTACTCCACCTCCAGTGTTCTAGTGTTGCAGGCTGCTGGAGCAGCTTACTCCAGCTCCAGTGTTCTAGTGTTGCAGGCTGCTGGAGCAGCTATTCCAACTCCAGTGTTTCTCTAGTGTTGCTAGAAATGAAGGAATAATGTAGCTAGGATAATGATGGAAACTTAATTATTTTGGAGAACAGAATAGAAGGGAGGATAGTAACGAAAGAAGAAGAGAAAGAAAGAGAAAGACAGAAAAGGTGAGGAGGAAATAAGAGGGTAGGGCAGGTGACGAAGAGGAAAGAACACAAGAAGGGAGGATGAGGGGATAAAACAGGAAGAGGAAGCGAAGAGGAGGGAGAATAGAAAGAAGAATGGGCATGGTTAATAATATCGTTGGTACTGAGTTAATTGAAATGAGCAGTTTGAGAATACGAGGAAAGTGACTAATTTGGAGTACAGGGGAGGGGGGGATGAATAGTTTGGGGAGGGGGGAGAGCAGTTTGGAGAGGGAGTTGTAGTAACTTTTGGAGGGGAATGTGAGTAATTTGGGGAGAGGATAGTGAATAATTTGGGGAGGTAGAATTAGTAGTTTATGGAGGGGGGAATTACTAGTTTGAAGAGGGGAAATGAGTGGTTTAGGGAGGGGATAGAAGAGCAGGGGGGGACGAAGATTGACGTGGAAGGGAGGAGGAAGAGAGTGGAGAGGACGTGGAGGAGAGGGGAGTGAGTGGAGGGGAGCAGGAAGAGGCTGAAGGGAAGAGGGATAAAAATGTGAGGGGCAGTGGAGGGGAGACTCACCATCTTAAATCTTCACATTTATAATTCACTAACTCCAGACTTTTGTCTTTGTTTTGAGGCGGATATTATACAGTGAACCAAGTGAATTATGTACTGTGTAGAATTCTTTGTGTGTGTGTGTGTGTGTGTGTGTGTGCGTGCGTGCGTGCGTGCACGCGCGCGTCTATTGTTGTTTACTGACTCACTGAGACGTACTCACCTATTTGTTTGCATAGTGTCGAGGCTTCAATCTATATCTTTTCTTCGACCGGCATTACTAATGTCATACGCATAAAATGTGTACAGAGTTACGTCCACTTTTACATTCAATTCAAGTCGAGTTTTATACTAACCAGGGACTGAGTCATCTGTGTTTTTCGTTTGCGTCAACACCCCTCGTAGCTTAGTCTTCATATTTCAGTCTGATCATCTGCTCTATGTTGTATGTCGTAATGAGATCTCATTAAGTTCTCTCGCTCCATGAGTGTTGCGAACACTTCAGTCTATTAGTATTCCCGACTACACTTGTTTCATTGAACATTACAAGTATACTGTTGTTATTGAATTAAAACCTAACTTTTGTTTTTCCCCCACAGGTAAGCGAGGCTTGCTGACTCTCCTGTGGCTAGATAAGTACCATTACTTGTCCTTGTTCTCCAGTAGTCTGCTCTACCTTACATGATGCTTTTTTTCCTGATTAGGCAAATATGCTGTATAGAATTTTTTCAGTGGATTGGAACAGCATGTGGAGCGCAGTGGGGAAAAATGTATGTCAGGTTACGTTATGTCTTTGGATGTATGATCGCTCGATTACTAAATAGTCGGTGTATTGGTCACTTTCTCTCACATTTGTTTACACCTGAAGGTAAGTGTTGTTACCCTTCCTTGGTTCATTTGTTTACGGCTCATTTCCAAGTCTTGCACAAATAGTATTCACTTTAGCGGTGTTCCCTTGTTACTCGTAAAGTGTTTTACAGCGGGTGTTGGGCAGCAGGAATGTTGTGTTTTAGCTCTCAGTAGCTGCCATACTGGCAGCAATCTGTACAGTATGCAGTCCCAGTCATCGCAGAGTCTGACTCCCGCGATATTAACTTCCTCACTGACTACTGAGTTTATTCTTTCCTCGCCGACTACCGAGTCCCTTCCTTGCTCGCTGAGTGTACAGTTCCTGCCTTCTTTGTTGCGTAGTGTCGTCTCTTCAGTGCACTGGTAGCACCCACGTCTGCCTCAGTTACTACACTTCCTTCGACCATCTTTTTCCTCCTTCATGAGGAAGCTATCTCATTACACTTAGTGTGATGGGTTTCTTCCAGACCCAGGGAAACCTTCATTACACACACACACACACACACACCAACAAGTGCTGGATAAAATACACACAATCAGGGAGGAGATGAAGAAGCTGCTATGTGAACTTGATACCTCAAATCCGGTGGGACCAGACAACATCTCTCCGTGAGTCCTTAGAGAGAGAGCAGAGATGCTGTGTATGCCTCTAATAAAAATCTTCAACAAATCCATTGAAACTGGGCAACTCCCTGAGGTATGGAAGATGACAAATGTAGTCCCAATTTTTAAAAAGGGAGACAATAAATTGGCAATAAACTGCAGACTTGTGTCACTAACGTGTATAGTATGCAAAGTCATGGAGAAGATCATCAGGAGGATAGTGGTGGAGCACCTGGAAAGAAACAAGTGTATAATCGACAACCAGCACGGTTTCAGGGAAGGAAAATCCTGTGTCACAAACCTACTGGAGTTTTATGACAAGGTGACAGAAGTAAGACAAGAGAGAGAGGGATGGATCGACTGCATTTTTTTGGACTGCAAGAAGGCCTTCGACACAGTTCCTCACAAGAGGTTACTGCAAAAGCTTGAGGATCAGGCACACATAACAGGAAAGGCACTGCAATGGATCAGAGAATACCTGACAGGGAGGCAACAACGAGTCATGGTACGTGACGAGGTGTCAGAGTGGGCGCCTGTGACAAGCGGGGTTCCACAGGGGTCAGTCCTAAGACCTGTGCTGTTTTTGGTATATTTTTGCAGTTGATGTGAAGTTAATGAGAAGAATCAAATCGGACGAGGATCAGGCAGGACTACAAAGAGACCTGGACAGGCTATAAGCCTGGTCCAGCATCTGGCTCTTTGAGTTTAACCCTGCCAAATGCAAAGTCATGAAGATTGGGGAAGGGCAAAGAAGACCGCAGACACGATATAGTTTAGATGGCCAAAGACTGCAAACCTCACTCAAGGAAAAAGATCTGGGGGTGAGTATAACACCGAGCATATCTCCTGAGGCGCACATCAGTCAGATAACTGCTGCAGCATACGGGCGTCTGGCAACCTACGGATAGCGTTCCGATACCTCAGTAAGGAATCGTTCAAGACTCTGTATACCATTTACGTCAGGCCCATGCTGGAGTATGCAGCACCAGTTTGGAATCCACACCTGGTCAAGCACGTCAAGAAATTAGAGAAAGTGCAAAGGTTTGCAACAAGCCTAGTCCCAGAGCTAAGGGGATTGTCCTACGAAGAAAGGTTGAGGGAAATCTGCCTGACGACACTGGAGGACAGGAGGGTCAGGGGAGACATGATAACGACATATAAAATACTGCGCGGAATAGACAAGGTGGATTAAGACGGGATGTTCCGGAGATGGGACACAGAAACAAGAGGTCACAATTGGAAGTTGAAGACTCAGATAAATTAAAGGGATGTTAGGAAGTATTTCTTCAGTCATAGAGTACTCAGGCCGTGGAATAGCCTAGAATGAGACGTAGTGGAGGCGGGAACCATACATAGTTTTAAGGCGAGGTATGATAAAGCCCATGGAGCAGGGAGAGAGAGGACCTAGTAGCAATCAGTGAAGAGGCGGGGCCAGGAGCTATGAATCGACCCCTGCAACCACAAATAGATGAGTACACACCTACACACACACACACACACACACACACACACACACACACACACACACACACACACACACCTACATACACCTATACACACACACCTACATACACCTATACACACACACCTACACACACACACCTACACACACACACACCTACACACACACACCTACACACACACACCTACACACACACCTACACACACACACACACCTACACACACACACCTACACACACACCTACACACACACACACCTACACACACACACACCTACACACACACCTACACACACACACACCTACACACACACACACACACACCTACACACACACACCCACACACACACACACACACACACACACACCTACACACACACCTACACACACACACACCTACACACACACACACCTACACACACACACACCTACACACGCACACACCTACACACACACACACCTGCAATAACACACCTACACACACACACACCTACACACACACACCTACACACACACCTACACACACACACCTACACACACGCACTCCTACACACACACACACACACACACACACACACACACACACACACACACACACACACACACACACACACACACACACACACACACGAAGCACTAAGCTACAGACCAGTGTCACTGACATGTATAGTATGTAAAGTCATGCAGAAGATTATCAGAAGAGTGGTGGAACACCTAGAAAGGAATGATCTCATCAACAGCAGCCTGGTGGCCTGGTGGTTAACGCTCTCGCTTCACACGGTGAGGGCCTGGGTTCGATTCCCAGCCAGAGTAGAAACATTGGACGTGTTTCTTTCCACCTGTTGTCTATGTTCCCCATCAGTAAAATGGGTACCTGGGTGTTAGTCGACTGGTGTGGGTCGCATCCTGGGACACTGACCTAAGGAGGCCTGGTCACAGACCGGGCCGCGGGGGCGTTGACCCCCGGAACTCTCTCCAGATAAACTCTCCAGAAACATGGTTTCAGGGACGGTAAATCCTGTGTCACAAACCTACTGGAGTTCTATGACAGGGTGATTGCTGTAAGACAAAAGAGAGAGGGGTGGGTAGATTGCCTTTTCTTGGACTGTAAGAAGGCGTTTGACACAGTTCCACACAAGAGATTAGTGCGGAAGCTGGAGGACCAGGCAGGTATAATAGGGAAGGCACTACAATGGATCACGGAATACCTGTCAGGAAGACAACGGCTAATCATGGTACGTGGCGAGGTGTCAGCCTGTAACGAGCGGGGTGCCACAGGGATCAGTCCTAGGACCGGTGCTGTTTCTGGTATTTGTGAACGACATGACGGAAGGAATAGAATCCGAAGTGTCCCTGTTTGCAGATGATGTGAAGTGATGAGAAGAATTAAATCGGACGAGGACCAAGTGCAAAGTCATGAAGATTGGGGAAGGGCAAAGAAGACCACAGACGGAGTACAGTCTAAGGGACCAGAGCCTACAAACCTCACTCAAGGAAAAGGATCTTGGTGTGTGTATAACACAGGGCACATCTTCTGAGGCGCATATCAACCAAATAACTACTGCAGAATATGGGCGCCTGGCAAACCTAAATAAGGACTCATTCAGGACTGTACACTGTGTACGTTAGGCCAGTTTGGAACCCTCACCTAGCCAAGCATGTAAGGAAACTAGACTAGTCCCGGAGGTAAGGGGTATGTCCTACGAGAAGAGGTTGAGGGAAATCGACCTGACGACACTGGAAGACAGAAGAGATGGGCGGGATATGATAACGACATTTAAAATGTTGAGATGTATAGACAAGTTGGACAGACAGGATGCTCCAGAGATGAGATACAGCAACAAGGGGACACAGTTGGAAATTGAAGACTCAGATGAATCACAGGGATGTTAGGAAGTATTTCTTCAGTCACAGAGTTGTCAGGAAGTGGAATAGCCTGGGTAGTGATGTGAAGGCAGGAGCCATACATAGCTTTAAGAAGAGGTATGATAAAGCTCCCGTAGCGGGAAGAGTGAGTAGCAGCGGTCAGTTGAAGAGGTGGGGCCAGGAGCTGTGGATTAACCCCCGCAACCACAACTAGGCGAGTACAGCTAGGTGAATACACACACATATCAGTAAGGCGGAAGGAAAGTATGGAATATTGTCTTATGAGTGCCTTCTCTTGACCCCAGGTGACACTGTGGCCTGGCACTGGGAAGGGCTTATTGGTTTCCTTTTTTGCAGATTACTTCCTGAGAGACGCACACCATCCCGGGAATTACTTTCTTTCTTTGGCCAGTAACTCATTAGGTATCTCCGGAGAAGGAATGTATACCTAAATTATTCGTCAGAATTTTCTTTCGTTCCTCCAAGATTTCTGTGTGATATTGAAGCGTCTCTTCTGATCGGCTTCAAACTTTCAGAACTGTTGTAGCTTACGTAGAGGAAGGTTCAGGATAGTTGACTGTGTAGGTGCCAATTTCCCTATTTTATTGAACAAATTGTTATATTAGTTTCAGTGCGATACCTTGATTATGGCTCTTGTGATCGTCTTCAAACTTTCAGGGCTGATGTATTGTACGTGAATGATGGTTCTCACTGTCATTCTCTCTAAATGTCAGTTTTATTCATTAAACTGTTATGTGGATTTCCGTGTAATAACTTGACAGTTCCTCTTAGTATCGACTTCAGTCTTTCAACGTTGGTGTTTCTTGTCTAAAGAAAGTTTAGGTAATGTTTGCCAGGAAACACGACAAATGTTTCCTGACGACGCGAGTCTTAGAACCCTAAAGGAAGGTTTGAATTTTTTTATTGCGCTTTGTAACTGCCAGTTTCCCAATTTATAAAAAAATAAATAGTACTAAGCTGTTGTAGTATCAAATTTAAATAGCCCATTATAGTGCCTTAATTTTATGATATATATATATATATATATATATATATATATATATATATATATATATATATATATATATATATATATATATATATATATGCAATAAGATCACAGTAAACAGGTGATTTCAAAATATGCAAAACAACCACTCTGAAAGAATAGAGAAATTCCAAGCGCTTTCGTGACTACTCACATTATCAAGGAACTATCATAGTTCCTTGATAATGTGAGTAGTCACGAAAGCGCTTGGAATTTCTCTATTCTTTCAGAGTGGTTGTTTTGCATATATATATATATATATATATATATATATATATATATATATATATATATATATATATATATATATATATATCTTCCATCCCACAATCAGTTCAGAAAATTAACATTTAATCAAGCATCTAATTATATTGCTTAATGGTGTGTTTGGGATAGCACATCCCCAGCATAGAAGAATAAATTGTTTCATGAAGGTCAGTAAATGTGTTGGTGGTCGTGATACAACAATAAATGTGTTGGTGGTCGTGGTACGACAATAAATGTTTGTGGTCGTGGTACGACAATAAATGTGTTGGTCGTGGTACGACAGTGTGTTGGTGGTCGTGATACGACAATGTGTTGGTGGTCGTGATACGACAATAAATGTGTTGGTGGTCGTGATACGACAATAAATGTGTTGGTGGTCGTGATACGACAATAAATGTGTTGGTGGTCGTGATACGACAGTGTGTTGGTGGTCGTGATACGACAATGTGTTGGTGGTCGTGATGCGACAATAAATGTGTTGGTCGTGATACGACAATAAATGTGTTGGTGGTCGTGATACGACAATAAATGTGTTGGTGGTCGTGATACGACAGTGTGTTGGTGGTCGTGATACGACAATGTGTTGGTGGTCGTGATGCGACAATAAATGTGTTGGTGGTCGTGATGCGACAATAAATGTGTTGGTGGTCGTGATACGACAATAAATGTGTTGGTGGTCGTGATACGACAGTGTGTTGGTGGTCGTGATACGACAATGTGTTGGTGGTCGTGATGCGACAATAAATGTGTTGGTGGTCGTGATGCGACAATAAATGTGTTGGTGGTCGTGATACGACAATAAATGTGTTGGTGGTCGTGATACGACAATAAATGTGTTGGTGGTCGTGATACGACAGTGTGTTGGTGGTCGTGATACGACAATGTGTTGGTGGTCGTGATGCGACAATAAATGTATTGGTGGTCGTGATACGACAATAAGGCTCTCATTAAAAAACATTATTGCCTTCATCTCGCCCAACTTTAAACCCTAGCTCCTGGGCCTTTTGGGGGTATTAATATACAAATGTTAGGCGTCTTGGGACTTGATCTGAAGCTGTTGAATCAGTGCGGTTCTTGATCTCCATCCCTGGGCCTTTTGAGGTCTGAGAGAGTTGAGCTGTAGCTCCTAGGTCACTTGAGGGTTTAGATGTACAGCTGCTATGCCTTTTGTGTGCAATGATGTGCATGAAGTTGAGGTTGTGGGATACAGGGCGTACCAATGGGATGGTGCAGCGACCACAACACCAGAGGAGCGGCCAGCAAAGGCAGCCACTATACTGTGTAATCACTTTTTATTTTTCAGCACTGAATTATTTTTTTAGACAACACATATTGTTAAGTTGATGCTGTGTATCGCTAATGGTGGGCTGTGTAAGGGATATCAATTAAAAGTTCAATTGTAAATATCCTAAAGTGGATTTTGTTTGATGTCAGATTTTGTTCATTTTAATGTGGTACAGTTTTATTTTGTCAGCATTATGAACAGATTGATTGTGGGCGGGTTGACCCTGCAGTATTTTGTTCAATAAAATTTCGTGGTTGTGTAGAAAGTTTCCCTGGGAACATGAGGTTCCTAGAGGACACTTTCTATACAAGCAGATAATTAGTGAGCAGACACCGAGACGGGAACAATATTATCAAAAGTGTCTAACTTCGTCTGAGAACTTAGCTATTGTCAGATCCCTCTTGCTCGGCAAAACTCCTCCATGAGACGTGTGTAGTTGTTCACACGCTCAGGCTACCCGCACCTCTCCTATGATCCTCACTCCCTCAGTATATATCCGCACGTTTCCCATGTATTCGCTGTAAACTTGGTTTATGCTTGGTCACTAAGCGAAATGTTGTCTTAATAAAATGTTTACTCTGCCTCCGTGTCGTTGTTTTGCAACTTTTTTTGTTAGTATTTCATATCTCTCATGTCCAGCTTATCCAGACACTGAAGTCCATGATCCTTTATATAGAGAGTATTGGGAACTTCTACTGTACAACAGGAAGATAACCTTCGCAGATCTACTCCGGCCCAGCTCCTGTTTTCAGCTTCCCTTCTATCCTGATGCTTCTGCATGAACACCAACATTTACACGTCTATACAAGAGCATCAGTATAAAAAATAAACGGATTCCTTTCTACGTAGTGCTGTAAAGAAATCTTAAGCACTTGCTTCCCAGCAATCCTAAATCAGCTAGATTACATATCCCCCTCAGACCTATCACGTCAGGGATTGGTAACGCCTCACAAACTAGAGTGTGTCATGGTAAAACAACTTAGAGAGTTTTAGATGAGATCAGCCAAGCGCGCCTTAAACACTGAGGTAATCTTCATAGTCGTGTCAGCGAATACAGTATAAAGAACAAGACGCTCTTATGTTTTGGCGTCACGACCCCTGCCACCAGTGTGCGAGTGGATCACGTCGTTGACCCCTCCCACCAGTGCGAGTGGATCACGTCGTTGACCCCTGCCACCAGTGTGCGAGTGGATCACGTCGTTGACCCCTCCCACCAGTGTGCGAGTGGATCACGTCGTTGACCCCTCCCACCAGTGTGCGAGTGGATCACGTCGTTGACCCCTGCCACCAGTGTGCGAGTGGATCACGTCGTTGGCCCCTGCCACCAGTGTGCGAGTGGATCACGTCGTTGACCCCAGCCACCAGTGTGCGAGTGGATCACGTCGTTGGCCCCTGCCACCAGTGTGCGAGTGGATCACGTCGTTGACCCCTGCCACCAGTGTGCGAGTGGATCACGTCGTTGACCCCTGCCACCAGTGTGCGAGTGGATCACGTCGTTGGCCCCTGCCACCAGTGTGCGAGTGGATCACGTCGTTGACCCCTGCCACCAGTGTGCGAGTGGATCACGTCGTTGGCCCCTGCCACCAGTGTGCGAGTGGATCACGTCGTTGACCCCAGCCACCAGTGTGCGAGTGGATCACGTCGTTGGCCCCTGCCACCAGTGTGCGAGTGGATCACGTCGTTGGCCCCTGCCACCAGTGTGCGAGTGGATCACGTCGTTGACCCCTGCCACCAGTGTGCGAGTGGATCACGTCGTTGACCCCTGCCACCAGCGTGCGAGTGGATCACGTCGTTGGCCCCTGCCACCAGTGTGCGAGTGGATCACGTCGTTGGCCCCTGCCACCAGTGTGCGAGTGGATCACGTCGTTGACCCCTGCCACCAGTGTGCGAGTGGATCACGTCGTTGGCCCCTGCCACCAGTGTGCGAGTGGATCACGTCGTTGACCCCTGCCACCAGTGTGCGAGTGGATCACGTCGTTGACCCCTGCCACCAGTGTGCGAGTGGATCACGTCGTTGACCCCTGCCACCAGTGTGCGAGTGGATCACGCCGTTGACCCCTGCCACCAGCGTGCGAGTGGATCACGTCGTTGACCCCTGCCACCAGTGTGCGAGTGGATCACGTCGTTGGCCCCTGCCACCCACGTGCGAGTGGATCACGTCGTTGGCCCCTGCCACCAGTGTGCGAGTGGATCACGTCGTTGGCCCCTGCCACCAGTGTGCGAATGGATCACGTCGTTGGCCCCTGCCACCAGTGTGCGAGTGGATCACGTCGTTGACCCCTGCCACCAGTGTGCGAGTGGATCACGTCGTTGGCCCCTGCCACCAGCGTGCGAGTGGATCACGCCGTTGGCCCCTGCCACCAGTGTGCGAGTGGATCACGTCGTTGGCCCCTGCCACCAGTGTGCGAGTGGATCACGTCGTTGGCCCCTGCCACCAGTGTGCGAGTGGATCACGTCGTTGACCCCTGCCACCAGTGTGCGAGTGGATCACGTCGTTGGCCCCTGCCACCAGTGTGCGAGTGGATCACGTCGTTGACCCCTGCCACCAGTGTGCGAGTGGATCACGTCGTTGACCCCTGCCACCAGTGTGCGAGTGGATCACGTCGTTGACCCCTGCCACCAGTGTGCGAGTGGATCACGTCGTTGACCCCTGCCACCAGTGTGCGAGTGGATCACGTCGTTGGCCCCTGCCACCAGTGTGCGAGTGGATCACGTCGTTGACCCCTGCCACCAGTGTGCGAGTGGATCACGTCGTTGGCCAGTTGCGTCAGTCACCGACGACTTAAACTTAACCTTACTGTACAAAAAATTTGTTGACCTGGTCGATCTTTGCGTACGATGCAATTACTCAGCTTCGAGGGGCAGAATATAAACAACAGTGTATTTTAGGCATGAACTCTCCCATAAACGCCGTCCAGGCTAATTTATCCATGCTGAATTTGGAGGCAACCTGCCATCCCTAAGTCAGTCAAGTGGATGAGCTACGTCGGTGATATTTTGGCCATCATTCTCAGGAAACTCGGTGTGCTAAGCATCATCAACTCTCAGCAACCTAGAACCAGTCGTAAAAACACGTTAGAGCAGTGGTTCCCAAACTAGGGGTAAATTACCCCCTGGGGGTAATTTAACCATTTTTGGGGGGTAATGGAGGGGTGACAGAAAAAAAGTTATGAATTCTGAAAATCAAGAAAACAATGCGGTACCCGGTATGAGGATTATTGTTAACTTTGTCTTAGTATATAAAGTTGTAAAGTAAACCTATTATAAGTAAGTAATAAAGTTAAACCAAATAACAATAAACATCAAAAACTAATATACAGTATTAGAAAAGAAGAAATATATAGCTAAGTGTGTGAAAACCCAAAAGTATTTTGACAAGTATGCTTCAGGACAAAAGTCACTCAGTAGCTCAGATCGACCTGTCCAGTACGCGTCACTCACTTCCTGAGGCTGCCTCTATTTCACACTGTCAGTTTATCTGTGAGCATCAGCCGAGGTAGACATAAGCTGGTATGAAGCCAAGAATTCCTAAACTAGCTTCAAGTATGCAACTCCATCCATCCCACTGATGTTCTTGACATCTTTGGTAATAGTCATTAGAGATGCACAATGTTCAAATATAATAAATAAAAGAAAATATCTCAAGTGTTTTAATTTAGCCATATATATCAATAATAACAACATTTTGTGAAAGGGGTAACATGCTTTATGTGGCATGTTAAATTGGGTAACAAGCTGAAAAAGTTTGGGAACCACTGCGTTAGAGGAAGAGAAAGAAAACCATTTAGATTCTTGATTTGCTGCTCCATACGGGAGGAAATAGACTCTTATTTAAAAATGTATAACCAGCATAAAATGACTTGCTGCGATAATAGAAGCAAATCGGATGTTATAACAGGATTTTTCCTCGGGACTTAAGTCTTAAAGGATACCCAAGCCACAGTTTCTTGAACCTCTGTTAGAGACTTGGTAAGAAGTGAATAGATTGACAACACAGATACCAGTGCAGGAGTTTATATTATACCATGTTGGTGTGTTATATATGAGCGAAACATCTAGATCCTTAGAACTTGGAGCCACCTCATGAAGTGACCACCACCACTTCACGAGGTGGCCACCTCATGAAATGGGAAGAAGTACAACTAGTAATCCTAGAAAACTACCTTCGCCAATGTAAATATTTAGAAGCTGTTGTGATAAGTCATCAAGACCATTCCACAAAATCTGATAACTGTAGCGTTTCCAAGATCCTGGCACAACCACTGCACCTCAATTTGAATACTGCAGTTAGATGACACCAGCCAGCGAGGTACCACCTACTGCTTCTGACTGTTTATATATATATATATATATATATATATATATATATATATATATATATATATATATATATATATATATATATATAATATATAAATGAAATCTCCACATTTTTACTTATTGGTACTCCTTTCCACCTGAGTTTCTGTACTTACTGTAGATGATGAAGAAACAGATCAGTAACTGAATAGTTTATTCGGACAACGGTTCACATGCACTGTAGACTTTTACAAGTGTGTTAGATCCTACCTGGTAGTAGCACAGGAGAGAGGAACATACAATCAGTTGTACACAAGAACATAAGCATAGAGAAGGGGAACACTGCTTGTTTCAGCGGCTTCTGTATTACGGCTGAAACCTCTCGTGGCGAAACGTTTCCTCAGTAAATGTCTTTAACTGTGTTTAAGAGTCTTTATCAATGTTTCAGTTATGGTGTATAAATATAATCTAACAGCATAAAGTAGGCCTATCTCAGTTCTCCTCTTTTAATATTTTCCTCCAACTCATGTTCTCATCGTGGCTCTCTCTCTGTCTCTCTTAAGAACATTTCTCACTTATTCCTCAGTCATGTTTCTTTTCCATGTCTCTCGGCTATGTTTATATCCCGTATTCCTTTTCGATATCTCATCTAAATTTCTTTCCCGTGTCCCTGTTTGCCATGTCTGTCTACTTTGTGTAGGGTGTGTTGACTGTGGCAACGTTTGACTTTAGGGTAAAGGAAACAGATGGCCAGGACACTGTGCTTGGTTTGTCCTAGCTAACTGGGCTCACCCACTCTCCTAGTATATTTTACAAATAATTGAACATCGTATTTTATTGAGGGCGAGGGGCAACGCTCTCTGTTGCCTCTTTATTGACAAAACTCACAGACGTAGATCACGAATAATTTTGGGCCATTCTTTGTTTTCTTTGCTTCATTTTTTTAAGGTACGTATTTGTACACATTAAATACACAAAGATAGATATGCTCCATGCTAGTGAGAAGTACTCTAGGTGTTATTAACAGAACTTCCTTGTAGCAGTAAAGAAAAAAATGTACAGGGGTAGGCCTGCGAGGGGTGATCCCCACGTAGTGAGGATTATTGGCGATTCCCTCGGGATTGGCACTGCAGCGGCACTTCATGGCCTTGGTGCACCCTAACTTCATTCCCATTTACTGCTTCTACTACTGGTGCTGCTTTTTGCTTCCACTACTGCTGCTCTTGTTACTTCTATCGCTGCTGCTCTTCTTACTTTTATTGAAAAATAAGAATTGATGAACACTGCAGTAGGTGTACTGGCCCATGCTAGACACGTCTTTTTGAAACTTCACCATTCTCACTCATATATTTGCCAAACCTGTTAAAGCTACCTCACGATATTGTTTTCAATAACGCCACTTGGCAACTTGTTACGCTTACCACTACGAGAAATCTAAGTTGTTAACCCTCACTCTTTTCCTCAAGTAATATAACCATTGAATAAAACAGTTATTTTTCCTCACAAGAAAAGTCAGAAATATGCAAATCCTGTGTAAACACTGCCTGCTTTGATACAATGAACAAAAAGATAGACTTCTCAAGAACAGGTCCATCTGTGGAGAAATTTTCTCCAGGAGGGGGTATCAGCCGCCTTCAACCCCTTTCAGCCCCTTTCAGTCCTGAGGGGCCCAGCCCTCTCAGAAGGGGCAAATATCTTGTTTACTGCTACAGCGAGTAATTGATCCCAGATGCAGTACCAGTATACGACCTGTGGTCAAGCGACTGCCGCTCCTTGCAGTCCAGTGTTGCAGAATGTATTTTAATAAGAGGCAGTACATCTCTTACCTTAGCAGGACAATCAAGGAAAATCCTGCTCCCACTTTATTATCATGGTGAAGATAGTGTATATTGTTGTCTATGCTTAAGACAGCAAGAATCAAACATTCTGTTTTGCCTCATGGAGGAAGTGGCAAGGAAGCAAAAGTACTAGGTCAGCTTTTCCTTTGTGCTGGGGGCAGTGACGGCGTGGGGCGTTGTGGCGTCTTCAGATTACTTTTGACTCTACTGAAGGAGAGTGACACTGATGCCAGGATAACCAACAAAGAACGATCTGTGCGTTAGTGTGAACAAAGTGTCTCACAAAACACAATAAACACTTACAGAGAAGTGTGATCAGCTTCTTCAGTGATATTGTGTGAACAATTATTGATGAACAGTGTAACAACGAGTGTTGCGATCCAACAGAGTGTAGTGCGACATTCTTCAAAGAACACTATTCTTCAATCGACTCAACGGATATCCGGGCATAATTACGGGTCAGATACATATACCCAGGTAAGTGTTCTAACTTGTGATGTGCTACTATTGACTGCCCAGTTGAGTATAAAATCGTGAGTTAGTCACTTATCATAAACCCCGGTGATATGCGGACCTTTGAGTCCACACACGTAAGTTTGTCAGCAATCAGTGAATGAAATATGCTGACATAACACCCCCTAGGGGTAATTTATAATCTTACAAATTATAACTCATTTCAGCCCGTTGAGGAATGACTTCGACAGCTTCTCAAGACCTCGTCTGCAGGGGCGGCTGTGCAGGCGATGAGTTGTCTTTCTAAGTTAAGTTTTCCCTATATTTAAACTTAGCTGGTAATGCCATTTCTCAACACCATCTTCTGTGTTAACATTTATAACAAGGACAGACTAGGAACTTGCATCCTTTTTTTTTTCAACTGGCACACTAATTGCAAAAAAATCTGAATCGACACAGGTGTTCTTATAGCTATTCTGGATTAAAACGTTTAACCTGATGCTGAATAATATTGACATTGAGGCCATTAATACCGAACTCACCTCTAGGGTAACACTTGTTACATACTGTGCATACAACCCCCCCCTCCCACACACACCTGTAACCAAAATAAGTGAGCACACACACACACACACACACACACACACACACACACACACACACACACACACAGGAGGCCAAGGCAAGAGTACGATGAGAGTAATAGAGCGATGGTTGACACACTGGCCGAAGTGGCCAGAAGGGCTCATGCGAGCAGGGCAAAACTACTGATCATGGATGACTACAACCATAAGGAAATCGACTGGAAGAACTTGGAGCCGCTTGGGGGCCAAGAAACGTGGAGGGCTAAGATAATGTAGGTGGTACTGGAAAACTTCATGTACCAACACGTGAGGGACACTACCAGAGAGAGAGGAGAGGATGAACCAGCAAAACTAGACTTAGTAGTCACCTTGAGTAGTGCAGATATTGAGGACATCACATATGAAAGACCCCTTGGGGCCACTGATCATGTGGCTCTGGGTTTCGAATACATAGTAGAGTTTCAAGTGGAGGGGGAAGCAGGAAGGGCAGGACGAATGAATCCAAACTACAAGAAAGGGGACTACGCAGGCATGAACTTTCTTCACGGGGTTCAGGGGGACAAAGAGCTGGAAGAGAAGTCAGTAAACGAGATGATGGAATATGTGACAACAATATGCAAGGAAGCTGAGGAGAGGTTTGTACCCAAGGGTAACAGAAATAATGAAAAAGCCAGGATGAGCCTGTGGTTCACCCAAAGGTGCAGGGAGGCCAAAACCAAGTGTGCTAGGGAATGGAAGACGTATAGAAGGCAAAGGACCCAGGAGAATAAGGAGAGCAGTCGTAGAGCCAGAAATGAATATGCACAGGTAAGAAGGGAGGCCCAAAGGCAATACAAGAATGACATAGTAGCGAAAGCCAAATCTGACCCAGGAGGAAAACAGTCAAGGACCAAATAATCAGGCTGAGGAAGGGAGGTCACAAAAAATGACCGCAAAGTATGTGAGGAGCTCAACATGAGATATGTGAGGAGCTCAAAGTGTTAACAGAGGAGACAGAAGGGACTACAGAAGGGCTGAAAGGTGGGGTACACCATCAAGTGTTGGACACAATACATACAACCGAGGAAGAAGTGAGGAGGCTGCTAAGCGAGCTAGATACCTCAAAGGCGATGGGGCAGGATAACATCTCTCCATGGGTCCTGAGAGAGGGAGGAGAGGCATTTTGTGTACCACTAACAATCTTCAACACATCTATCAAAACAGGGCGACTACCTGAACTATGGACGACAGGAAATGTCCCAATTTTTAAAAAAAGCAGACACGAAGCATTAAACTACAGACCAGTGTCACGGACATGTATAGTATGCAAGGTCATGGAGGAGATTATCAGAATAGTGGTGGAACACCTAGAAAGGAATGAGTTTATCAACAACAGCCAGCACGGTTTGAAGATGGGAAATCCTGCGTCACACCCACTGGAGTTCTATGACAGGGTGACAGCAGTAAGACAAGAGAGAAAGGGGTGGGTAGATTGCATTTTCTTGGACTGTAAGGCGTTTGACACAGTTTCACACAAGAGATTAGTGCAAAAGCTGGAGGACCAGAGAGGGATAACAGGGAAGGCACTACAATGGATCAGGGAATACCTGTCAGAAAGACAACAGCGAGTCATGGTACGAGGTGAGGTGTCAGAGTGGGCGCCTGTAATGAGCGGGGTGCCACAGGGATCAGTCCTAGGACCGGTGCTGTTTCTGAAATTTGTGAACGACATAAAGGAGGGAATAGACTCCAAAGTGTCCCTGTTTGCAGATGATGTGAAGTTGATGAGAAGAATTCAGTCGGGTGAGGATCAAGCAGAACTACAAAGGGATCTAGACAGGCTGCAGGCCTGGTTCAAAAACTGGCTCCTGGAGTTCAACCCCACCAAGTGCAAAGTCATGAAGATTGGGGAAGGGAAAAGAAGACCACAAACGGGGTACAGTCTAGGGAGCCATAGCCTACAAACCTCACTCAAGGAAAAGGATCTTGGGGTGAGTATAACACTGGGCATATCATCTTAGGCGCACATCAACCAAATAATTGCTGCAGCGTATGGGCGCCTAGTCCCGGAAGTAACGGGTATGTCCTACGAGGAAAGGTTAAGGGAAATCGACCAGATAACCCTGAAAGACAAGAAAGATAGGGGGGATATGATAGCGACATATAAAATACTGAGAGGAATCGACAAGGTGGACAAAGACAGGATGTTCCAGAGATGGGACACAGCAACAACGGGTCACAGTTGGAAGTTGAAGACTCAGATGAACCACAGGAATGTTAGGAAGTATTTCTTCAGTCACAGAGTTGTCAGGAAGTGGAAGAGCCTGGGTAGTGATGTAGTGGAGGCAGGATCCATACATAGCTTTGAGAAGAGTTATGATAAAGCTCATGGAGCGGGAAGAGTGACCGAGTAGCGGCCAGTGAAGAGGCGGGGCCAGGAGCTGTGACTCAACCCCTGCAATCACAAATAGGTGAGTACACACACATGATCCTTGCTAGTAAGAAGCACTCTAGGTGTTATTGGCAGAGCTTGCTCGTAGCAGTAAAAGTATAGGGGTTAGGCCTACAAGGGGAATAAAGGAAAATAGAGAGATTAGTCGAAGATCCAGAAACAAGTATGCACAGATAACGAGGGAGGACCACCGACAGTATGAAAGCAGCAGCATATCATCGAAAGTCAGATCCGAAACTGCTGTACAGCCACATCAGGAGGAAGACAACAGTCAAGACTAGATATTCAAGCTGAGGAAAGAAGATGGGGAAGCTCACAAGAAACGACCAAGAAGTATGTAAGAAGTTGAACATGAGATTTAAGGAAGTATTTACAGTGGAGACAAAGACTCTGGGAAGACAGAACAGAGGGGTACACCAACAAGGGATATACCAACAAGTGTTGAATGAAATACACACAACCGAGGAGGAGGTGAAGAAGCTGCTAAGTGACCTTGATATCTCTCCGTAGGTCCTTAGAGAGGAAGCAGAGATGCTGTGTGTGCAACTAAACACAATTTTCAACACATCCCTTGAAACTGGGGAATACCTGAGGTATGGAAGACGACAAATGTAGTCCCCATTTTTAAGAAAGAAACGAGGCACTAAACTACAGACCAGTGTCACTGACGTGTATTATATGCAAAGTCATTGAGAAATTGTCAGGAGTATAATGGGCTTGTTTGGTAGCTGTAGAGCGGGTAGTTAAATGATATACTTCTTCGGAGGCTTCTTAGTTTATTGTTAAGTAGTGGTGGGTTACACAGGCTTGTGTGTTTGTGCCCATGGCCCGGGCAGGGCCATGCCCACGAGAGAGAGCTGGGAGGCCTTGTGTCTTGATGCCAGGCCGCTGTGTGAGTGAGGGTGAGGCAAGTCTGGGCATACTGAAGTGGCAAGGCCTATAGATGGCAGCACCTGAGTGGCGCGAAATATGAACTAAGCTGGCAGACAGCATGGGCTGTCTGTGCAGACAGTACAGGCTGTCTACATACGCTCGGCCACCTACCGCGCGTCGTCCCGACGCGACAATACTGGTAGTAAAAGAAACTCGGTCTCTCTCTCGTAGGAACAGGGCACAGAACACAAAATAAAAACATATATATACATATGGACATGGAAAAAAAAAAAACTTCCTACAGGGAGGGAAGAAAAAACATGTGGGGTGTGCTAAACATCGTGGTCATAGGCAGTGAGCGTCGAAGTGTATCACTGCACGCCTTCCTGCGTCTGGACAGATACTGCAACACGGGAGACATCGCTGTGGCTGAGCTGTGACGTAACAGGGTACGGTCTCTGGAACGGTGAAGCAGACATCGTAGGAGTCGCTGCAGGTTTTCACTCAACCTGGGGCACGACATGCTGGTGCCCTTGAGTGAGGCGTCGACAAAACTCGGCAACTGGGCAGGACTTCTGGCAAGCGACTCAGGAGGACACTTCTCGACTGGTACTGTCGCTGGGCTATCACTGCCGGCGAGCGTGGAGCGAGTTGTGGAGCGAGTCGTGGCAGAGACGACTGGGCGAAACATCTGGGAGTCGTAACATCATACACCAGACTGCAGTGAGAGAGCTAGCAGTCAAAGTGACGACATCTTTGTGCAGGCTGCTCACTGAAGCTTGTGACACGAGGCTGACACAGCGCCTGCCGACAGGGCTGGCTGCGGCTTGACGAGTATCATCTCTCGACAGTTGGAGTTATAGCAGAGGTTAGCCTAAGCGTCCCCAGACTTGTTTCTCTACATATAACTGCACTCTGACGGTCTGGAGGTGAAGTGAAACAAATCTCGATGGGAATCGTAGCAGGTACGATTCTGCAGAACAACACGAGCGACGAGCATAAAAGCTTTCTGTACAAGGGGGCTCATACGCTCAGGGCTGAGAAATCAGCTGTCAAACACTGGTCAGGCGGGTGACTTAGTGGTACAACTCAAGGGTCTGACCACAGACCTCACTGGACACACGGAAAACTTACAAACACACCGCTGTACATACGGTACAACATGGCTTAACTAGCAAATGATGCTTTTCTGCGCATAAAACTGACTAAGACATACTAAAATGTGAGAACACTGACTGAGAGGAATTAATTAACACACGACATATATCTTCTCTCAATCTTCTCGACAATACTGAAATAATTACTAGAACACTCGATGTGACATCATGTGATGTCAGGCGTGATGTCGCAAGGTGACGTCAGCAGCAGTGACGTCAACAGACATCTCGAGGTGACGTCAGGCAGACATCGTGAGGTGACGTCAACAGACATCGTGACGTGACGTCAGCAGACATCGTGAGGTGACGTCAGCAGACATCGTGAGGTGACGTCAGGCAGACATCGTGAGGTGACGTCAGGCAGACATCTCGAGGTGACGTCAGGCAGACATCGTGACGTCATGAAGTCGGGCAGCATCGTGGATGGCGTCGATGTGATGCGGGCAGCAGACCACAGCATGAGGCCTGGGATATCTGGTAACTCACGTGGCTTTGTAGGTCTACGTGACATCGGCCACACCCACATGACGTCGTGATCCACGTAGCTTCGAGTGGCCTCGGGCACTCGGATACACAGCACTGGCAATGAATTCATACGAAAAACAGCAGAAAACACAGCAGAGGGAGTGGGCAGTGGTGAGTGGTGTAAGGTAGGCTAGGAGCGTGGGTGAGTGTATGGCAGGGCGAGCATCTAGCCATTCCTCCTCCTCCACCCACAAACACGTGGAGAAGCTCACACTGGACGCAGAAATCACCACAAAACTCACCTCTGGCTTGCTGAAACGGCTGTGCTGAGCTGAACAACAACAGCAACATACAAGTGACGCTGAACACGTGACTTGAGAAACAGCGTGGGACACTGTAGCGTGGGGTCACTGGGACGCCACTTACAATTCTCGGAGAATTTCGGCAAATTTCGGCTGGATCCTGCTTGTACGTGTGTCTGGATGCTCAAACGTGCAGACACGACATCAGGATAACTCGTTGAGAGACGGATGCTTCTTGTGTAGGGTGATGAAGTGAAGATGACTTCATACCTCTCCTTCCTTCTCTCCAGGCAAACACAACTGCTGCAAGCACCGCTGTCACCATTTATAATGGTCTTGTTTGGTAGCTGTAGAGCGGGTAGTTAAATGATATACTTCTTCGGAGGCTTCTTAGTTTATTGTTAAGTAGTGGTGGGTTACACAGGCTTGTGTGTTTGTGCCCATGGCCCGGGCAGGGCCATGCCCACGAGAGAGAGCTGGGAGGCCTTGTGTCTTGATGCCAGGCCGCTGTGTGAGTGAGGGTGAGGCAAGTCTGGGCATACTGAAGTGGCAAGGCCTATAGATGGCAGCACCTGAGTGGCGCGAAATATGAACTAAGCTGGCAGACAGCATGGGCTGTCTGTGCAGACAGTACAGGCTGTCTACAGGAGGAGAGTGGTGAAGCACTTGGAATGGAACAAGATTATAAATGACAAACAGCACAGATTCATGGAAGACAAATCAAGTGTCAGAAACCTACTGGAGTTTTATGACAAGGTAACAGAAGTGAGACAGGAGAGAGAGGGGTGGGTTGATTGCATTTTCTTGGGCTGCAAGGCACGTATAACAGGAAGGGCACTGCAGTGGATCAGAGAATACCTGACAGGGAGGCAACAACGAGTCATGGTATGTGATGAGGTATCACAATGGGCGCCTGTGACGAGCGGGGTCCCACAGGGGTCAGTCCTAGGACCAGTGCTATTTTTGATATATGTGAATGACATGATGGAAGGGATAGACTCAGAAGTGTCCCTGTTCGCAGATGATGTGAAGTTAATGAAAAGAATTAAATCAGATGAGGCTCAGGCAGGACTACAAAGAGACCTGGACAGGCTACAAACCTGGTCCAGCAATTGGCTCCTCGTATTTAACCCCGCCAAATGCAAAGTCATGAAGATTGGGGAAGGGCAAAGAAGACCGCAGACAGAGTATGGGATAGGCGGCCAAAGACTGCAAACCTCACTCAAGGAGAAAGATCTTGGGGTGAGTATAATACCGAGCACGTCTCCGGAAGCACACATCAGCCAGATAATTGCTGCAGCATATGGGCGCCTGGCAAACCTGAGAATATCGTTCCGATACCTCAGAAAGGAATCGTTCAAGACTGTACACCGCGTACGTCAGGCCCATACTGGAGTATGCAGCACCAGTTTGGAACCCACACCTTGTCAAGCACGTCAAGAAATTAGAGAAAGTGCAAATGTTTGGAACAAAGCTAGTTCCAGAGCTAAGGGGAATGTCTCGCGAAGAAAGGTTAAGGGAAATTGGACAGGAAGGTTAGGGGAGACATGATAACGACATACAAAATTCTGCGAGGAACTGGCAAGGTGGACAGAGACAGAAGGTAGACACAGAAACAAGGGGTCACAGTTGGAAGTTGAGGACTCAGATGAGTCAAAGGGATGTTATGAAGTATTTCTTTAGTCATAGAGTTGTCAGGAAGTGGAATAGTCTGGCAAATGACGTGGAGGCAGGAACCATACATAGTTTTAAGACGGGGTATGATAAAGCTCGTGGAGCAGGGGGAGAGAGGACCTAGTAGCGACCAGTGAAGAGGCAGGGACAGGACCTCTGCAACCACAAATAGGTGAGTACACACACACACACACACAAGCACACGCTGCTGGTAATATCCTAATGCACGATGTTTATCCAAGTATTTCTCAAAGTGTCTGTTTTTTTACTTTGATGTGAAGAGGAGAGTTGGCGGGTGCTGGATGGTCCACACACAGGGTGTGTGCTGGTGCTGGATGGTCCACACACAGGGTGTGTGCTGGTGCTGGATGGTCCACACACAGGGTGTGTGCTGGTGCTGGATGGTCCACACACAGGGTGTGTGCTAGTGCTGGATGGTCCACACACAGGATGTGTGCTGGTGCTGGATGGTCCACACACAGGGCATGTGCTGGATGGTCCACACACAGGGTGTGTGCTGGTGCTGGATGGTCCACACACAGGGTGTGTGCTGGTGCTGGATGGTCCACACACAGGATGTGTGCCTGTGCTGGATGGTCCACACACAGGGTGTGTGTTGATGCTGGATGGTCCACACACAGGATGTGTGCTGGTGCTGGATGGTCCACACACAGGGTGTGTGCTGGTGCTGGATGGTCCACACACAGGATGTGTGCTGGTGCTGGATGGTCCACACACAGGGCGTGTGCTGGATGGTCCACACACAGGGTGTGTGCTGGTGCTGGATGGTCCACATGTCATGTGGGTTTCGATAACGTGGATGGGGTAAAAATACTCACGTAGGCTGGTTTGTACGTATAATATATAACGGGAAGTATGGGAAGCGCCAACAGCCGACCTGCCTCTCTCTGCTCCCTATCTTCGACTGACCCACAAGTGCCTACAGGGTGAGGGGTGTTTGAAATCCTGCTGTGGTAAGCAGCAATAATAACAGTCAATGATTCACGCAGATGGTTGGTAGCGAGTCATCTACTGGTACACTGGTTACTGGTAACTGGTTACTAGGAACTGGTACTACTACTGAGAGCTCGGCGACACTAACGTATGTCGTCCCGACATACAGCTGCTACAAACTAGAGACGGCAGGTGTACAGCTTGGGCTGATTCTATACAATGTCAAAGTACACAACAATTGAACATTGTAACATACATAAGTAGAATATTGAAATGGAAGCTTATGTAATTGAAACTGTAATAAAACTGTAACGCATTACAAGGTATGATATAGCACAACTCATCGAATGAAACTCAGCATTGGGATTACACAATAGAAGTGATAAAAAAAATTTGATCGATTGATATGTATTCATGTGATCTACGGATTCTGAGGAAGGAATATATACAAAGAAAGAAGTGTTTAACAGAAGGGCAGATTCGGTGCACTCAAATCTAGACTGTTAACTCTCAGAATTCGGAGAGAACGTGAACACAAAAAAAAAAAAATTCTTGAATACTGATAAGTTGATACTGTAATTATTCATCTATACAGGTTATTTACATTTAACCCCAACTCTGCTAGGGTGAGATTGATATATGCAGAATGGGTGTCATCTCTGGGAGGATCAAACTCTGTTGCACTGGCTAACTCATGCTGTATTTGAGGCAAATCTGAATTGGTAGTTACAAATGATACTTGAGGATTTCTCAATACCTGTCGTGTACGTAGGGAATGACGACATTCAGGTTGATCGTCTGACTGAGTATCAGAGGTAGAGAGTACAGGATCAGGAGGATTGTCAGAGTCTGTCACATTAGTCTGGGTTGGAACATCATTATCATCACATACTAACTTCATATGATCTAAATGCGATTCTTTATACTGACCAGTACTAATTTCTCTAACCTTATACTTATTACCAGTGATATGTTCAACTACTCGATAAGGACCAACAAACTTTTGATCAAGCTTAGGCATTGCAGACGTTTTGTTAAAGTTAGTCAGCATAACTCTCGAACCTACTTTGATTTTGGACGGCTTTGCTCGAGTGTTAGCGACTCTTGTAAATTCTGCTGTTGATTTATGAAGTGTTTCACGGATTCTTCTAAAGACACTTTGAGCTAAGCTGGTACGAGTTGCTATGAAATCATCAGGGTTGTAATTTGGTTTCTGATTAGAATATAACTCATAAGGCAAACGTTTATCTACACCGTACAATACATAATGTGGAGTGTCACCTATAGAAACATTGTAAGCAGAATTTATAGCACACTGCACATCAGGTATAACTTCATCCCAAGTTTCACTGTTGGGATTGATAGTGGCTCTCAAGACATCAAGTACTTTCTTATTAGTACGTTCCGCTAACCCATTGCTGGCAGGATGATGAACAATGGTGGATTTGGAGATCTTGTACAAGGTACACAAATTTTCAAGAATCTCATTACAGAATTCACCTCCATTATCTGTTACTAGGGACTTAGGGGTGGTATGCCTGCAGATAATGCGTTCTTTAAATGCTTTAGCTACTGTCTCTGCAGTCTTATCTGCAATAGGAACTAACTCACAATATCTTGTGAAATGGTCTACCATAACACACAGATGTTTGTTGCCTTGGAGGGAACATTGGAAATTAGTTAACAAATCTAGCGCAACTCTTTCCCACGGTTCGCTAGTAGTTGAATACACTTGGATTGGATTAGGGTCATTAGCATTACCTTTATGTTGCATGCAGACACTACATTTCTTAACATACTCAGAAATATCAGTTGCCATACAAGGCCAAAAGTATTTCAATCTGGCTTGTTTTACTGAACGATCCATACCAGGGTGCGCAACACCTGGTACATCGTGAACTAGCTGTAAGGCTACATTCACTAGTGACTGTGGAATTACTAACTGGTATACTCTTCTGCTAGGAGTACCCAACTCGGGTGTTCGATACAGTAATTCTTGGTTCATGACAAAGTCACTGATGGGTGCTGGTGGCTTCACAGTCAGAATAAGATCTTCCTGGAGCAGGAATCGAATCACACCAGAGCACATGGGATCTGTTCGTTGAGCATTCTTTACATCCTCAGCACTAAATGGAGGGTCTGCAGTTACTATACTAACATGTGATAAGGCATCTGCGACTACATTTGACTTGCCAGGTAAGTGTTCAAAGGTGGGATTGAACTCTTGGATAGTCAAGGTCCATCTGGCTAACCTTCCAGTAGGTTGTTTGTTCTGGAATAAAGGTATCAGTGGAGCATGGTCTGTCAAGACATGAACAGAGTACTGATAAATAATGTCTCGGAAGTGCTTTAAAGACCATACTATTGCTAAAGCTTCTTGCTCAGTTACTGTATAATTACGTTCAGCCTTCGTAAGGACTCGGCTAGCAAATGCAACTGCGTTGTACTTGCCATCGGTCTTCTGAGCTGGTACGGCACCTATGCCAATTGAACTAGCATCAGTTGTCAGATAGAAGGGCTTAGAAAAATCTGGAAATTTCAAAATTGGAGCAGATGTTAGCTTTTCTTTTAGAGTTTGGAATGCTCTTTCTTGACGGAAGGTCCAAACAAAAGGAGCATCTTTCTTAAGCAACTCAGTTATAGGAGCAGCTATGGAAGAAAAATTGGCAATGAATGATCTATAAAAACTTGCTAAGCCCACAAAGGATCTTACGGCATCAGCAGTTTTGGGAGTTGGAAAATTTAGTACTACAGTTACTTTGGTCAGTCGTAACACCTCTAGGAGTGACTACGTGACCAAGAAACTTAATTTCTGATCTGAAAAATTGACATTTACACAGTTTGATCTTTAAATTGGCTTCTTCAAGCTTACCAAGTACTACATCAAGTCTTTTCAAGTGTGTATCCACGTCTTTAGACATGACGATTACGCCATCTAAGTACACCATAAATGCATTACCTATGAGACCTCTAAAGATATTAGTCATGAGCCTTGAGAACGTGATAGGGGAGGATCGTAATCCAAACGCCATATGGAGGAAGTGATAATGACCTGTAGGAGTGGAGAATGCAGTTAGCTCTTGGCTGTCCTCGTGAAGAGGGACTTGCCAAAACCCTTGTAACAAGTCCAGGGTTGAAAAGACTTTGTTATCTCCAATGTTATGTAAAAGATCACCCAGTACAGGGAGTGGGAAGCGATCTGGAATAGTTTTCGCATTTAACTTCCTAAAGTCAATCACTGGGCGCCAAGTACCATTCTTCTTAGGTATTAGGAACAAGGGTGCATTCCAAGGTGAATTGTTAGGTGCAATAACTCCATCATCAAGCATTTGATTGATCAATTCTTCTGCGACAGCAACTTGTGAATGAGGCATTCTGTACGCAGGTATATAGATGGGTCTAGTACCAGGTTCAAGTGGAATACGATGGGACAATAAGTTCGTTATACCCATCTTCTCACCTGGTAAGGCAATGGCTTTACGACGTTTGTTCAACGGAGTCAACAAACGCTTGACTTCATCTGGGAAGTCAGTGGGAGCTAAGTCTTTCTCCTGAACTGGTGGAACAGATTGATCCAGTGAAGTGGATGAGGTCTCCCCGGTAGAAATAGCACCGACCCACTGGTCAGGTGACAACTCATCCTCTACCTGAACAGGGTAAGGATAGTGAACAAGGTCAACAAGATTGGTATTTGCTCTGAGACGAACACTGTGACCAGAAGTGTTAGCTAGGAAGAAATGGATCTTACTATCTCTTACAACATGTAAGGATGGTTCAACAAATAGACCTTTTACTTTGCAAGAATCACTGTCAACTAGGACGTTATCACCATCTGGAACAGGAACAACAACAGACACTCTAGTGAGGGCACTAGCCGCGACAGAAACGCCTTTCTGCAGACGGTATGTGACATCAACAAGAGATGGCATTACTAGTTGCAAGTAATCGTTTTCCGACAAGGCGTCCCCTGTGGAGAAACTACTACTTGAACTAGCAGACATTGCAGGGATAGGCTCAGCACTCAAGGTAGTCAGAGCGTCCTCGGACACTTGAGGTAACTGGACGCTATCTTGCAAGTCTGAAGTTGCAGGAACACAGACAGGAGTGACAGGATCACCAGTGCCTGACCGCTTGGGTACGCTACTGGAAAATGCACTGGCCTGTAAGGACTTAATTCGAATGTCGTACTCTGCGGCAGTATGGCAGATCTCGGATCCAAGCTGGTAACCCCAAAATGGTACGATCAAGTCATCAGTTTGGGCATGCCATCGATAAGGGTCGAGCACAATGTGTAAGTCTCGCATGGAAGCAAATCCCAGTAGAAGGTCACCAGGGAAAGTAATCTGGTCGACAACAAGGAAGGAAGCAGTGAAGTCTCTACCTTGGATAGAAAAAGTGAGGGAAGTCCGACCTCGGACACGCAGGTGAGAACCAGCTACTCCACTAAGGAAGGACACATGAGTCGGTTTTACGAGAAGGACATGTCGTAACTGCTTATCCCTAAGCAAACTAGACCTGATAATATTGACTTGCACACCAGAGTCCATGAACAAATGAACGGGCGCATTATGAACAGATGCTTGCACTATAGGGCTTATGGTTGTATTGGAAGTTATGTGCAAACAAAAAGGTGGATTGTCATCAGAAAAGATTTGTTCCACTTCATCCCCAAAATCATCTACGTCAGAGACGTGTGAAGCAACATCATCAGCAGGATTGTCATTCTCGAGACTGCTTAAGGCTTCAAAGGAATTGTGAACGGGGATGGTGTACTCATTATCACCTACTGTCACCATGGGACAGTTTGACTGGGGTGCTCGAATTCCCCCGAATTGGAAGAATGAGCCTGGTTCTGGTTAGTTTGAGAACCACGATGTCTTGCAGTGTATCTTAGACATTTTTTTTTATTACTTCTGCAGAATTAGTTGCATCTCTTTTTATTCCAATTTTAGCATTTTGTATCATTTTTATTATTCATTATTTTTGCCTTATTTGTTCTTGTGCAACTTCTTTGCCATTATGCCTCACATACCTTCAAGTGATACTTTAGTGAATGTCGACACTCAGACCTCTCAGGCTACTGCTGCTCCTGTCATCAGTCCTCACAGTTCCTTATCGACTGACAGACCGACCCAGACACTGAGACACTATAGTTTTACTCGTGATTCCCTTGATGCGTTACCTTTATTCAATGGCCATGTACATAGTCTTGAAACATGGTTTACTGCCATTCGTTCTCGTGTTAATGCTCTAGTCTTATCAGACTTGCGAAAGAAGCTCTTCATCGGTTCCCTGCTGCTGTTCACGTTGTTGATCTCCTTGAAATGCGAGACTTCAGGAATCTTACTAAGTGGTCACAATATGAGGAACTGATTCGTTCTTTCCTCGTACCAGTAAAAACAGCTGATCCATATGTCGTTCTTCGGGAACTTGTGAATGCTACACCCATGACTAATAAATTGTTGAGTGCATTTGCTGTTAGATTAGACAAACTTTTATCATCATTTATCAATGCTGTCCAGTCTTCAGCTTTTGTCCCTGACGAGGATAAACCATCCACAGCGTCGTTTGCTAAAATAGCAGCTTTTGGAGCAATTAAAGAACTAATGCCGCCTGCTTCCGTGTGTGCTTATGAGGCTAATCCTCCAACTGTGACGATGGAACCACTTACAGCTCTAAATCATGTACGTTCCTTGTGCCCCCAGGGTACTTTCCCATGTATCAAAAGTAATTTCACACCTATGCCTCAGTCTGCACCACCTCTTGTTTGTGCCACAGCGACAAATCGTGGTCGTCAACCATCTCAGCGATCACCAAGGACCAGTGTACAGAGTCATAAACCTCGTAGTATTCATAGTACATTCAGCAACCATAGTCAGCGGACTTGTTACAACTGTGGTTTCCGTGGCCATATTGCAATTAATTGTCCTGATAGTCACCCTAAGAGGCGTCGTGCTGATGATGAGTACCAGTCAGATCTTCCCTACTGTACTTATCATAGAATACATGGACATGACACATCCGAGTGCAATGCTCTTTACAACCTTCAGTACTCTAGGTCTTTCCGTGGCCGTTCCAATCGCAGAACCCGTAGAGGAAACAGACATCGTGGTTCTCAAACTAACCAGAACCAGGCTCATTCTTTCAATTCGGGGGAATTCGAGCGCCCCAGTCAAACCGTCCCATGGTGACAGTAGGTGATAATGAGTACACCATCCCCGTTCACAATTCCTTTGAAGCCTTAAGCAGTCTCGAGAATGACAATCCTGCTGATGATGTTGCTTCACACGTCTCTGATGTAGATGATTTTGGGGATGAAGTGGAACAAATCTTTTTTGATGACAATCCACCTTTTTGTTTGCACATAACTTCCAACGCAAATTATGATCTTCAAGTTGAGTACAACAGTGAAATCTCTTCAAGTATTCCCCAACAGTTTAGAAATTTTGCAACTGAATCTACAGACAGTTACCAACCATTCAATACTGGCATTATGACCAATGCCAATGACAGTTCTATTAACTGTAGCAATAATAACAGTCAATGATTCACGTAGACGGTTGGTAGTGAGTCATCTGCTGGTACACTGGTTACTGGTAACTGGTTACTAGGAACTGGTACTACTTCTGAGACACACACACGGTGTATGCTGATGCTGGATGGTCCACATACAGGGTGTGTGCTGGTGCTGGATGGTCCACATACAGGGTGTGTGCTGGTGCTGGATGGTCCACATACAGGGTGTGTGCTGGTGCTGGATGGTCCACACACAGGGTGTGTGCTGGTGCTAGATGGTCCATATACAGGGTGTGTGCTGGTGCTGGATGGTCCACACACAGGGTGTGTGCTGGTGCTGGATGGTCCACACACAGGGTGTGTGCTGGTGCTGGATGGTCCACACACAGGGTGTGTGCTGGTGCTGGATGGTCCACACACAGGGTGTGTGCTTGTGCTGGATGGTCCACACACAGGGTGTGTGCTGGTGCTGGATGGTCCAAATACAGGGTGTGTGCTGATGCTGGATGGTCCACACACAGGGTGTGTGCTGGTGCTGGATGGTCCACGCACAGGGTGTGTGCTGGTGCTAGATGGTCCATATACAGGGTGTGTGCTGGTGCTGGATGGTCCACACACAGGGTGTGTGCTGGTGCTAGATGGTCCATATACAGGGTGTGTGCTGGTGCTGGATAGTCCACATACAGGGTGTGTGCTGGTGCTGGATGGTCCACACACAGGGTGTGTGCTGGTGCTGGATGGTCCACACACAGGATGTGTGCTGATGCTGGATGGTCCACACAGGGTGTGTGCTGATGCTGGATGGTCCACACACAGGGTGTGTGCTGGTGCTGGATGGTCCACATACAGGGTGTGTGCTGGTGCTGGATGGTCCACACACAGGGTGTGTGCTGGTGCTGGATGGTCCACACACAGGATGTGTGCTGATGCTGGATGGTCCACACAGGGTGTGTGCTGATGCTGGATGGTCCACACACAGGGTGTGTGCTGGTGCTGGATGGTCCACACACAGGGTGTGTGCTGGTGCTAGATGGTCCACATACAGGGTGTGTGCTGGTGCTGGATGGTCCACATACAGGGTGTGTGCTGGTGCTGGATGGTCCACATACAGGGTGTGTGCTGGTGCTGGATGGTCCACATACAGGGTGTGTGCTGGTGCTGGATGGTCCACATACAGGGTGTGTGCTGGTGCTAGATGGTCCACATACAGGGTGTGTGCTGGTGCTGGATGGTCCACATACAGGGTGTGTGCTGGATCGTCCACATACAGGGTGTGTGCTGGATGGTCCACATACAGGGTGTGTGCTGGATGGTCCACATACAGGGTGTGTGCTGGATGGTCCACATACAGGGTGTGTGCTGGATGGTCCACATACAGGGTGTGTGCTGGTGCTAGATGGTCCACATACTGGGTGTGTGCTGGATGGTCCACATACAGGGTGTGTGCTGGATGGTCCACATACAGGGTGTGTGCTGGATGGTCCACATACAGGGTGTGTGCTGGATGGTCCACATACAGGGTGTGTGCTGGATGGTCCACATACAGGGTGTGTGCTGGATGGTCCACATACAGGGTGTGCTGGTGCTGGATGGTCTACATACAGGGTGTGTGCTGGATGATCCACATACAGGGTGTGTGCTGGATGGTTCACATACATGGTGTGTGCGGTTGCTGGATGGTCCACATACAGGGTGTGTGCTGGTGCTGGATGGTCCACATACAGGGTGTGCTGGTGCTGGATGGTCCACATACAGGGTGTGTGCTGGTGCTGGATGGTCCACATACAGGGTGTGTGCTGGTGCTGGATGGTCCACATACAGGGTGTGCTGGTGCTGGATGGTCCACATACAGGGTGTGTGCTGGTGCTGGATGGTCCACATACATGGTGTGTGCTGGTGCTGGATGGTCCACATACAGGGTGTGTGCTGGTGCTGGATGGTCCACATACAGGGTGTCTGCTGGATGGTCCACATACAGGGTGTGTGCTGGATGGTCCACATACAGGGTGTGTGCTGGTGCTGGATGGTCCACATACATGGTGTGTGCGGTTGCTGGATGGTCCACATACAGGGTGTGTGCTGGTGCTGGATGGTCCACATACAGGGTGTGTGCTGGTGCTGGATGGTCCATATACAGGGTGTGTGCTGGTGCTGGATGGACCACATACAGGGTGTGTGCTGGTGCTGGATGGTCCACATACAGGGTGTGTGCTGGTGCTGGATGGTCCACATACAGGGTGTGTGCTGGTGCTGGATGGTCCACATACAGGGTGTGTGCTGGTGCTGGATGGTCCACATACAGGGTGTGTGCTGGTGCTGGATGGTCCACATACAGGGTGTGTGCTGGTGCTGGATGGTCCACACAGGGTGTGTGCTGGTGCTGGATGGTCCACACACAGGGTGTGTGCTGGTGCTGGATGGTCCACATACAGGGTGTGTGCTGGTGCTGGATGGTCCACATACATGGTGTGTGCGGTTGCTGGATGGTCCACATACAGGGTGTGTGCTGGTGCTGGATGGTCCACATACAGGGTGTGTGCTGGTGCTGGATGGTCCACATACAGGGTGTGTGCTGGTGCTGGATGGTCCACATACAGGGTGTGTGCTGGTGCTGGATGGTCCACATACAGGGTGTGTGCTGGTGCTGGAGGGTCCACATACAGGGTGTGTGCTGTTGCTGGATGGTCCACATACAGGGTGTGTGCTGGATGGTCCACATACAGGGTGTGTGCTGGTGCTGGATGGTCCACATACAGGGTGTGTGCTGGTGCTGGATGGTCCACACAGGGTGTGTGCTGGTGCTGGATGGTCCACACACGGTGTGTGCTGGTGCTGGATGGTCCACACACAGGGTGTGTGCTGGTGCTGGATGGTCCACATACAGGGTGTGTGCTGGTGCTGGATGGTCTACATACAGGGTGTGGGCTGGTGGTGGATGGTCCACACAGGGTGTGTGCTGGTGCTGGATGGTCCACACACAGGGTGTGTGCTGGTGCTGGATGGTCCACATACAGGGTGTGTGCTGGTGCTGGATGGTCCACATACAGGGTGTGTGCTGGTGCTGGATGGTCCACATACAGGGTGTGTGCTGGTGATGGATGGTCCACATACAGGGTGTGTGCTGGATGGTCCACATACAGGGTGTGTGCTGGATGGTCCACATACAGGGTGTGCTGGATGGTCCACATACAGGGTGTGTGCTGGATGGTCCACATACAGGGTGTGGGCTGGTGCTGGATGGTCCACATACAGGGTGTGTGCTGGTGCTGGATGGTCCACATACATGGTGTGTGCGGTTCCTGGATAGTCCACATACAGGGTGTGTGCTGGTGCTGGATGGTCCACATACAGGGTGTGTACTGGTGCTGGATGGTCCACATACAGGGTGTGTGCTGGTGCTGGATGGTCCACATACAGGGTGTGTGCTGGTGCTGGATGGTCCACATACAGGGTGTGTGCTGGTGCTGAATGGTCCACATACAGGGTGTGTGCTGGTGCTGGATGGTCCACAAACAGGGTGTGTGCTGGTGCTGGATGGTCCACATACAGGGTGTGTGCTGGTGCTGGATGGTCCACATACAGGGTGTGTGCTGGTGCTGGATGGTCCACATACAGGGTGTGTGCTGGTGCTGGATGGTCCACATACAGGGTGTGTGCTGGTGCTGGATGGTCCACATACAGGGTGTGTGCTGGTGCTGGATGGTCCACATACAGGGTGTGCTGGTGCTGGATGGTCCACATACAGGGTGTGTGCTGGTGCTGGATGGTCCACATACAGGGTGTGTGCTGGATGGTCCACATACAGGGTGTGTGCTGGATGGTCCACATACAGGGTGTGTGCTGGATGGTCCACATACAGGGTGTGTGGTGGATGGTCCACATACAGGGTGTGTGCTGGTGCTGGATGGTCCACATACAGGGTGTGTGCTGGTGCTGGATGGTCCACGTACAGGGTGTGTGCTAGTGCTGGATGGTCCACATACAGGGTGTGTGCTGGTGCTGCATGGTCCACATACAGGGTGTGTGCTGGTGCTGGATGGTCCACATACAGGGTGTGTGCTGGTGCTGGATGGTCCACATACAGGGTGTGTGCTGGTGCTGGATGGTCCACATACAGGGTGTGTGCTGGTGCTGGATGGTCCACATACAGGGTGTGTGCTGGTGCTGGATGGTCCACGTACAGGGTGTGTGCTGCACACCTGTTTCATACTCTGTATAATTTAATAAACCAACTTATTGATAAGTGAGGTGCTTGTGCAACGTTTGGAAATCTTTATTCAGGAAACGTTTCGTCACACAGTGTCTTCTTCAGTCGACATTTCTTTCCATTGGAAACGTTTGCATAATAAAGATTCCCAGATGTTACGCGAGTGTTATTTATCTGCTTAATGTTCGTTACCATCTTCATTGTTGCATGGTAACTTGTCTGCGCAAGGTTTGCGGGATTATTTTGCTTCCTGCAGTATACAAAGTGTACTTTACATGTAGTAAAATATTAGTAGCCACAAGAGCAAGCCACTAGCATGCAGTGCATTTAGGAAGGCAGTGTTTCTACCATGCTAGAATGCAATTATTGCCTTTTAACATGCTAGAAACACGCTTGGTGCCGAGCAGACCTTCGCGATGGAATAATACGTTTCGCTCTGTGTTGACCTCGATGAAGCTCTGATCTAACAAAACTTAGTTGATAATGAAGGGTTACTCATTACCAAGTGCTTTTCTACCTAAATCGTTCCATTGAAGACTCTGTTGCAGAAGTAATATTTCACTCAGACTGAACGTCACAGTAACCTGGCTGAAATGATTCACAGCTAACCTGCAATAACTTAGCTGTAGTAATTCATTACAAACATGCAGTTGGGAGCGGAAGCTTTAGACGATGTTTCTCTGGCTCCTGCTGTGCCATTATCAATAGTAATGCTTTACCGTTATTGGTGTGTTCAATTTAGATGATGTATACAACAGAATTTGACACCAGTGTATAATAAATTGTGATTCCTTGTTGGTGTTGGCTTCATTGTTGCTGGTTCACGTATCCATGTGACCCTCTCATCTATATGTACGTTTTTATGTATGTGTGCACAGTTTGTGTGTGTGTGTACTCAAGAGTGTATTTTCTGGAGGTTGAGTCTCAGCTCTTGACTCTAGCTTATTACCCACACTCTACTTACATTATTGAGTCATGGCCCTATTTTTTAGGGTCCTTCACACCTATTCATGAAACTGTGTATGGAATCTGCTTCCACCACTCCCTTTCTTACCCAGCTGGTTGTACTTACCACTCTGAGAGTGAAGAATGTGTGTGTGTGTGTGTGTGTGTGTGTGTGTGTGTGTGTGTGTGTGTGTGTGTGTGTGTGTGTGTGTGTGTGTATGTGTTGAGGAAGAATTATCTCGAGGTATTCAGTTGTCTTATCACCGTCTTTATATCTTCACGACGTCTCCATATGGAGGTCCTCTGATGCTGCTGAAATGATCTTAATCCAAGGAACTGGAGCTGTCTTCCCCTTCCATGGATCGCACTTTATCACTTCCTGTACCCAGGCACTGTGTGATCCTTACGGGTTTAGTGATTTCTCGTGATTATAATAATACTAAAAAAATGAAAGGTATTGTAGGTATTTAGAGTTGTATGTGTACAGGTGTTGGCATCAACCCTTGGAACACTAGTAATGTAGCACAACACACGAGGGTCAGGCGCAGTTTAAGAGGAGTCACGGGAACACAAGCACACACTCCTGGTCACCTGAGTAAAAGTTTCAAGTGACCTTGAGTGTAGGTTATGGGCGACCGACCCGAGTGCTGAAATCCAATCAGCGGAAGGCAGTCTCTGGCACACATAAATCACCACAAGTGGCCGGGCCAACGCCGTAGAGTCGCCCGCATTTTTACACTGATTATCTGGATTGCAAACGTGTGTGTGTGTGTGTGTGTGTGTGTGTGTGTGTGTGTGTGTGTGTGTGTGTGTGTGTGTGTGTGTGTGTGTGTATGTGCATGTATGTGCGTGTGTATGTGCGTGTGTATGTGCGTGTATATATATATATATATGTATATATATATATATATATATATATATATATATATATATATATATATATATACATATATATATATATATATTTAAAAAAAATAACTGAAAAAAAAATATATAGGGAAGTACCACCTCTATAGCTGGAATGGGGACCCTCATCCTCAGAGAAGACAATAAACGTACCTCAGAGAAAGCTCAAGGTTCTCCCCGGAGCTGTTTGAATATTTTCTTCTCCTACCACCCCCTATATATTTTTTATTCTATGTGAACATTTATTAATAAACAAAATACATTTACAGAAAAAAACATAAACATGAATACAAAGGCACAATGTATCAAAGATGATGAATTTCCTCCAGCTCCTCCGAGGCTGGACGTGAGCCAAGTATGCAGCAAGCATTTCCCCTCTGGATGGCGACGCTGAGGCGCTGGAACATGAAAGTGGCTGCCCTTGGGTCCCTGGTGGTGTCGATGAGTCTGGAACCCAATTCTTTAAGGAAACGTGTGGCATTTTTTCCCCATGATCCCAAGGTCTCTGATCCCACTGGGACAAATTGATACTGTTGGCTAATGTCCCTGTACTTGCTGATCTTGTACTCCTCCCTGTGGTCAGCAGCTCCTCCTTGTCGCCCCACACTGTGATGGATATAGGTGTCAGCCAGTGTGGACACACAGGTATATATATATATATATATATATATATATATATATATTAGTTTTGTCGAATAGGTAAAACTGATCAATTAGCAAGAATTCATTTAAAAATAAGTCCTTTTTAAAATGTTCTCTTATACTTGGAGTCTACCTGGAGGGTATTCCGGGAATCAACGCCCCGCGGCCCAGTCCACGACCAGGCCTTTCAGTGGATCAGGGCCTGATCAACTAGAGTGTTGAAAGTTAAGACACATGTGCAACATCTGGATATCTTTATTGTAGACGTTTCGCCATCCAGTGGCTTTATCAATACAGATTCTAGGTCATAATAGGAAGACAGTAGAACTATATACAAAAGATGAGGTAATCAGTCCCTCAGGCTTGGAGTTAGTGTTCACAGCATCGTGGTGGAGGAGAGTCTGGAGCAAAGGCAAGAAGACTGGCGGTTATATAGGCGTCAGTGGATAGGGACGGGTAGCAGACGAGGGCATAGTCACTGGTACGTGGGATTCCCCAGTGGAAGTAGGTCCTTCCCAAAGAGATGGGTTAGTTGCAGCAGCCGTGAAGGTCTTGTAGATGTCCTCTGAACCAAGATTCCATGATGTTGCAGTGTCTGACAAGTTTTGCAAGAATCTTGGTTCAGAGGACATCTACAAGACCTTCTTCACGGCTGCTACAACTAACCCATCTCTTTGGGAAGGACCTACTTCCACTGGGGAATCCCGCCTACCAGTGACTATGCCCTCGTCTGCTGCCCGTCCTTATCCACTGACGCCTATATAACCGCCAGTCTTCTTGCCTTTGCTCCAGATTCTCCTCCACCACGATGCTGTGAACACTAACTTCAAGCCTGAGGGACTGATTACCTCATCTTTTGTATATAGTTCTTCTGTCTTCCTATTATGTCCTAGAATCAGTATTGATAAAGCCACTGGATGGCGAAACGTCTACAATAAAGATATCCAGATGTTGCACATGTGTCTTAACTTTCATATTGTCGGTATTTTTACCGTTCTTACACAACTAGTGTTACTGCTGGCTGCACGTAGTCCAACGTACGAACCACGGCCCTGTTGATCCGGCACAGACTATAGGTATCTGTCCAGCCCCCTCTTGAAGACAACCGGGGGTCTATTGGTAATTCCCATTATGGCTGGTGGAAGGCTGTTGAACAGTCTTGGGCCCCGGACACTTGTTGTGTTTTCTCTTAGTGTATTAATGGTGCCCCTACTTTTCACTGGGGGTATGTTGCATCGTCTGCCAATTTTTTTTTGCTTTCGTAGGGAGTGATTTCTGTGTGCAGATAAGAGACCAGTCTCTCTAGGATTTTCCAGGTGTAGATTATGTTGTATATCGCCTGCGCTCCAGCGAGTACAAGCCAAGTGCTTCCAAGTGTTCCCGTTAGTTAAGGTGTTTGATGGAACCGATATGTGCATTGAAGGTTCTCTGTACATTCTCTAGATCTTTGATTTCACCTGCCTTGAATGGAGCTTTTAGTGTACAGTAGTATTTCAGCCTAGAGAGAACAAGTGATTTAAAAAAGATATATTTTTTCATTAATGTTAATGTAAAAATTAATTTTGTACCAAAAGAACCTTAGAAAACTTACCTAACCTTATTATAACAAGCGCAATTTAATTTAGCCTAATCCAACTAAATATATTTAAGATAAGTTTACAATAATTTAATAATAAACAATGAAATATATTTTTCGTTTACCTGGAGTTTACCTGGAGAGGGTTTCGGGGGTCAACGCCCCCGCGGCCCGGTCTGAGACCAGGCCTCATGGTGGATCAGGGTCTGATCAAGCAGGCTGTTACTGCTGGCCGCACACAAGCTGACGTACGAACCACAGCCCGGTTGGTCAGGTACTGGCTTTAGTTGCCTGTTCAGTGCCTTCTTGAAGACAGCCAGGGGTCTGTTGGTAATCCCCTTTATGTATGCTGGGAGGCAATTGAACAGTCTTGGACCCCGGACACATATTGTGTTGTCTCTCAGTGTACCCATGGCGCCCCTGCTTTTCATCGGGGGAATGTTGCATCTCCTGCTAAGCCTTTTGCTTTCATAGGGAGTGATTTTCGTGTGCAGGTCTGGTACCAATCCCTCCAGGACCTTCCAAGTGTATATTTTCATGTATTTCTCTCGCCTGCGTTCGAGGGAATACAGATCAAGGACCTTCAACCGTTCCCAGTAGTCTAGGTGCCTTATCGTACTCATGTGTGTCGTAAAAGTTCTTTATACACTCTCAAGGTCTGCAATGTCGTCAGCCTTGAAAGGGGCCCTTAGTGTACAGCAATATTCCAGTCTAGAGAGCACAAACGATTTGAAGAGAATCATCATGGGCTTGGCATCCCTAGTTTTAAAGGTTCTCATTATCCATCTTATCATTTTCCTAGCGGATGAGGTAGATACATTGTTGTGGTCTTTGAGGGCGAGATCCTCCGACATTATCACTCCCAGGTCCTTCACATTACTTTTCTGCTCTACTGTATGGTTAGAATTTGTCCTATACCCTGACACATTTTTAATTTCTTCAAATTTCCCATATCTGAGTAGTTGAAATTTCTCCTTGTTGAACTTCATATATTGTTTTGAGTGGCCCATTCAAAGATTTGGTTGATGTCCGCTTGGAGTCTCGCAGTGTCTTCGATGGAGGTCACTGCCATGGTAAAACGGGTGTCATCCGCAAAGGAAGACACGGAGCTATAGCTTACATCTCTGTCTATGTCAGAAATGAGGATGAGGAATAGAATGGGAGCAAGTACTGTGCCTTGTGGAACAGAGCTTTTTACCGTGGCTGCCCGGGACTTTACTCTTTTTACTATTACTTTCTGTGTTCTATTTGTCATGAAGTTGTAGATCCATCTACCAACTTTTCCCGTTATTCCTTTATCACGCACTTTGTGTGCTATTACCCTATGGCCACATTTGTCGAAAGCTTTTGGAAAGTCCGTGTATACTACATCCGTATTTTGTTTATCCTCTACAGCATCCAGGACCTTGTCATAGTGGTCCAGTAGCTGGGACAGGCAGGAGCAACCTGCTCTAAACCTGTGTTGCCCTGGGTTGTGTAATTGATGGGTATCTAGGTGGTTGGCGATCTTGCTTCTTTGAACCCTCTCAAAGGTGTTGTCGGTCTGTAGTTCTTTGCAATTGCTTTACTGCCACCTTTGTGGAGTGGGACTATGTTGTTTTTAGTGTGTGTGGGATGACCCGTCCATGCTCCCTCTCCATAAAATGCTGAAGGCATGCGATAGGGGCTTTTTGCAATTCTTGATGAACCCGGAGTTCCACGAGTCTGGGCCTGGGGCAGAGTGCATGGGCATGTCATTAATTGCCTCTTCAATGTCTTGTGGAGTTAGAATAATATCCGAGATTTTTGGGATGACAAAACTTTGGGTTTCGTTCATAAAGAATTCATTTGGATAGTAGACCCTTAGTCTGGGCAGTGGCTTGCTGAACATAGTCATATTGGGACTTTAGTATCTCACTCATTTCTTGGCTATCATCTGTGTATGTCCCATCTCGCCCAAGCAGGAGCCCAATACTGGATGTTTTTTTTCTTAGAATTGGCATAAGAGAAGAAGTATTTTGTTTTTTGTTTTTAATTTCCTTTATGGCTTTTAGTTCATCCTGTGATTCTTGTCTCCTATAAGATTCCTTCAGCTTAAGTTTGATATTTTCAATTTCATTGACTAGTGCCTCTTTTTGTATTTCAGATATATTGGCCCCACTCAGCAGCTCTGTGACTCTTCACCTTTGTCTGTATAGGGAACGTCCCTCTCTTTCTAGTTTACATTTTCTCTTCTTAATGGAATGTGTCTTGAGCAGATCTCGAGAACCACAGAATTCATTTTTTCAAGGCAAATGTTCGGATCTGCGTTGTTTAAGATATCTTCCCAGCTTGTTTCATTTAGAACATGGTTTACTTAGGTTCAGAATGATTTTTATGAAATTATTGCATACACAAATTTTTACTTGCCTTATTCGGCAAGATGAGCGTTACTATTTAAGCCAAAATCGCAAGTTTTACCTATTCGGCACGACATTATATATATATAATTTATTTAGGCAAACCAATCGCAAAAAAACTATGAATTGGAAACACTAACGTCCAGCATTATCTTTGAAAGATTTTTAAGAAACAATTTGCTAAATGGAACTAAAACAGTTATACAACCCAGGACAACGTGGGTTTACAGCAGGTCACTCCTGCCTCGCACAACATGGCCTTGCACGCACTGCACATGCAGATATAGTATGTACATAATTTGTAACAGCCTTTGACAGATGTGATCGTTATGTAATAACACACAAAATGCGTTCAGAAGGAATAGTTGGAAAAGTGGGTGTTACAAAAAAGGCGAGATCTGTAAAATATAGACATCTCCAGAGAATACTAGAAGGTCACCCACTCTACCATTCAACCTGTTTCTGGTTTTTTGTAACAAGATGTCAGACCAAGATCAGGTCTAGTTATCCCTTGAATAGTAATGGAATTTTGGGATCACAACTAGATGACGATAATCCAGCGAAATAAAATTTGAAACGTTTATTAACAAAGTTATCTATGTGCACGAAATTAAAGTAAATGAATTTGATATAATTTAGGATATAAGCTCCTACACTTGTATTGCAGAGTTAAATTTTAAATTGTACATACAGGAGTATAGTGCTGAAAGCACATTTCGTAACAGTATAACTCTTAAGTATCGTCTGGTACGTTACTATTAAGTATAAAAGTACTAACTGTGTGTGTGTGAATGTGTGCGTGTGTGCCTCAAGTACTCGTTATGTCTTAGTAAGACTCGACTCGACTCAGACTGAAGGAGTGACTGACTAAACGTTCGCAAATAATCTATCTTCTTGACCATCAAGGCAGTCCAAACAGCTTGCTTGAACAATATGACGAATCATTTGCCAGCATCAGTAATGTAACAAGCAGCAGTGCAGCGTCAGGAACAAGGAAACAAAATAACGACCCTAACTGGGGACCATCAGCAGATCCTTCATAAAAGTCATAAAACTCTCTTAATACTGAAACTGAGTTCAACATAACCAAATCTCCGACTACAACGGTGCGTAGATTCCACAGAAAATAGGTCAGAAGCTTTAGCTTGAGACCTGGGTTGACTTAGTCATTATGTCACATAACCTCAGTAAAACATCAAAATTCACTAAGTCTGAACAAAGCTCTGTGAACAGAGTTACACAGAGTTACAAGAAGTATGTTTCGACTCACCAGCGACACCATACTTTACCAGAACAGTCTAAATAACGAACAAACAGCCAGAGACGAGAGAGAGAGAGGTGCTGATCAAGTGATGACCAGCTGTGGAGAGAGCGAGAGTTCTCAACTACAGGCCTCACATCAGGTGAGATCACGTGACTTGCCCCTGTCAGGTACAGCCTGACACAAACAAACGAGCGGTAGTTAGCAAGGCAGTTTGCAATGACGGACGGCCAATCACAACTCTTCAACAGCGAGCACAGTGAGAAGTGTAATATGTTACATCCTACTTACATACATAGCTAATATAATAAGTCCAATAATAATATTAAGCAAGATATATTCATTTTAACTATTAATGAAAATATCGGCAATGTGAAATTATATGAAAAGATAAATATATACCTATAATATACACTAATGTTTATAGCAGATAGATTTTTAATTTTATAACAAATAGAACACAGAATGAGAATCATTAAAGTCAAGTCACAGACTGCCACAGTGAAAAGCTTCGTTCCCCAAGGCAGAGTACTTGCCTTATTTATTTTTATTATTCTCATGTCCGACATACAGAGGCATAGATCATACCAGTGTATTATTCTTTACAGACGATACTAGAATTTTTTATAAGAAGCACAGACAACATATTGATGTTTATTAAAGGCAAACTTCAGCTGCTCCGCTATGGAAAAAAAATTAAAGAATTGAAAACTGGAACGATTCGAGAGCAGAAGCATGATGTGAGGAACTTAATAGTGGTAATATCAGTAGTTCTTATATTCAAGGATCATAACAATGTTGCTATAACAAATGCAAGGTAATTGATAGACTGCGTAACTAGAGCTGTCAAAACAATAGATACCAAACCAATAATGGCACTCTTTAAGTCACTTGTTCTTTCTAGACTGGAATATTGTTGTACACTAACAGCCCCTCTTAAGGTAATAAAATCGCAAAACTTAATAATGTATATAGAACTTTCACTGCCAAAATAAATTCGATCAAGAACCTAAATTATTGAGAATGCTTGAAGTCCCTTTACCTGTACTCCAAGGAACAGAGAAGTGAACGATACGTTCAAGAGGGATTGATCACAAATATATACACCGAAATCGTTACCTACGGCAGACCGTGCAAGATATCACCGATAAAAAGTTAGAGGCAGTGAGTAGCCTACTAAAAGACACCCAGGAAGAGTAAAGGGACGAAGATTTTTCAATACCGTCCCTCATATAACGAGAATTATCAACAAACCCTTTGCTGTTGTCAAGAGGGTACTTAACAAATATCTCAAATTTGTGATCTGCTGAGTTGTGGTATCAACGTTGGACTGCTTGCGGCCTACACCAACAGCCTAGCCAATCAACCTATCAACCAGGATGAGTTGTCTGGGACCGGGGCGTGGAGCAGTAACCTCCAGAATCTTTAGTTATTCTTCAGGAAACTCACTATATTAAGTACTTAAAAAAGTCAGTAGGTGCAAAGTGGTTTAATAAAAGTGATATAATCAATGTGGTATAATAAGAGGTTTCTCTGCTAAAAGTCTCTTTCTTAGCAGCATGTGTAGCCTCGTAGCCTCTGACGTACCTGTGTTATCAGAGACGAGGCACTCACCTGCCAGGGAGACGTTACAAATGAGGCAAGTTTTACCGACTTATCTGTCACCTTCTCGAATATATTGTATGTTGCTCCGCCTCTTCCTGTGGACCCTTCCTTTGAGATATAAAGTACCGTCTGTGTACTCCCGTAATTGTACTCACCTAAATGTGGTTGCAAGGGTCGATTCATAGCTCCTGGCCCCGCCTCTTCACTGGTCGCCACTAGGTCTACTATCTCCCTGCTTCATGAGCTTTATGGTATTTCTTATTAAAACTATATATGGATCCTACCTCTACTACATCACTCTCAAGGTTGTTCCTCTTCCTGACAACTTTTTAGCTGAAGAAACACTTCCTAACATCCCTGTGACTCAAATATTTGAGTCTTCAACTTCCAGTTGCAACCCCTTGTTACTGTGTCCCATCTCTGAAACATCCTGTCCCTATCTACCTTGTCAATTCCTCTCAGTATTTTATATTTCGTTATCGTGTGTCCCCTATCCCTCTTATCTTCCAGTGTCGTCAGGTTGATTTCCCTTAACCTCTTCTTGTAGGATGTACCCATCAGCTCCGGGACTAGTTTTGTTGCAAACCTTTGCACTTTCTCTAATTTTTTGACGTACTTGACCAGGTGTGGGTTCCATACTGGTGCTGCGTACTCCAATATTGCCCTGACGTATACGGTGTGTGTGTGTGTGTGTGTGTGTGTGTGTGTGTGTGTGTGTGTGTGTGTGTGTGTGTGTGTGTGTGTGTAAGTAGGTAGGTAGGTAGGAGCATCAGTAGGTAGGAGGACGCTGGTTTCTTGTACCTACTGATGCTCTTCCTCCTATTGTCCCTCCTTCCTGCTGTTGCTTCTCCTCCCTCCTGTTGCTTCTCCTCCTTCCTCCCTCCCTCCTGTTACTTCTTCTCCTCCCTTCCTCCCTGCTGTTGCTTCTCCTCCTCCCTTACTGCTGCTCTTCCTCCCCTCGTGCTGTCCGTATTCTTTACTGTTACTGTTCTTCCCTCCTGTTGCTGTTTCTCCTCCCCGCTGCTGCTACTACAGCTATCTCTCCTCCCTGCTGCTGTTTCTCCTCCCTGCTGCTGCTGCTGCTTTTTCTCCTCCCTTGTATTGCTGTTTTTCCTTCCTGCTGCTGCTCTTTTCCTCCCTACTGCTGCTGTTGCGGTTTGTCCCTGCTGCTGTTTCTTCTCCCTGCTGCTGCTGTTTCTTCTCCCTGCTGCTGCTGTTTCTTCTCCCTGCTGCTGCTGTTTCTTCTCCCTGCTGCTGTTGTTTCTTCTCCCTGCTGCTGTTGTTTCTTCTCCCTGCTGCTGCTGCTACTGCTTCTTCTCCCTGCTGCTGCTTCTGCTGCTGCTTCTTCTCCCTGCTCCTTTTTCTTCTCCCTGCTGCTGCTACTGTTTCTTCTCCCTGCAACTGCCGCTGTTTTTTCTCCCTTCAACTGCTGCTGTTTCTCCTCCCTGCAACTGCCGCTGTTTCTCCTCCCTGCAACTGTTGCTGTTTTTTCTCCCTGCAACTGTTGCTGTTTCTCCTCCCTGCAGCTGCTGCTGTTTCTCCTCCCTGCAACTGCTGCTGTTTCTCCTCCCTGAAACTGCTGCTGTTTCTCCTCCCTGCAACTGCTGCTGTTTCTCCTCCCTGCAACTGTTGCTGTTTCTCCTCCCTGCAACTGTTGCTGTTTCTCCTCCCTGCAACTGCTGCTGTTTCTCCTCCCTGCAACTGCTGCTGTTTCTCCTCCCTGCAACTGTTGCTGTTTCTCCTCCCTGCAACTGTTGCTGTTTCTCCTGTTTCTCTTCCCTGCTGCTGCTGCTGCTGTTTCTCCTCCCTGCAACTGCTGCTGTTTCTCCTGTTTCTCCTCCCTGCAGCTGCTGCTGTTTCTCCTGTTTCTCCTCCCTGCAGCTGCTGCTGTTTCTCCTCCCTGCAGCTGCTGCTGTTTCTCCTGTTTCTCCTCCCTGCAGCTGCTGCTGTTTCTCCTCCCTGCAACTGTTGCTGTTTCTCCTGTTTCTCCTCCCTGCAGCTGCTGCTGTTTCTCCTCCCTGCAACTGCTGCTGTTTCTCCTGTTTCTCCTCCCTGCAGCTGCTGCTGTTTCTCCTCCCTGCAACTGTTGCTGTTTCTCCTGTTTCTCTTCCCTGCTGCTGCTGCTGCTGTTTCTCCTCCCTGCAACTGCTGCTGTTTCTCCTGTTTCTCCTCCCTGCAGCTGCTGCTGTTTCTCCTCCCTGCAGCTGCTGCTGTTTCTCCTCCCTGCAACTGTTGCTGTTTATCCTCCCTGCTGCTGCTGCTGTTTCTCCTCCCTGCTGCTGCTGTTTCTCCTCCCTGCAACTGTTGCTGTTTCTCCTCCCTGCAACTGTTGCTGTTTCTTCTCCCTGCAACTGTTGCTGTTTCTCCTCCCTGCTGCTGCTGCTGTTTCTTCTCCCTGCAACTGCTGCTGTTTCTCCTCCCTGCAACTGCTGCTGTTTCTCCTCCCTGCAACTGCTGCTGTTTCTCCTGTTTCTCCTCCCTGCAGCTGCTGCTGTTTCTCTTCCCTGCTGCTGCTGTTTCTCCTCCCTGCTGCTGCTGTTTCTCCTCCCTGCTGCTGCTGCTGTTTCTCCTCCCTACAACTGCTGCTGTTTCTCCTGTTTCTCCTCCCTGCAGCTGCTGCTGTTTCTCTTCCCTGCTGCTGCTGTTTCTCCCTGCAACTGCTGCTGTTTCTCCTGCTTCTCTCTGCAACTGCTGCTGTTTCTCCTCCCTGCTGCTTCTGTTGTTTATCCTCCCTGCTGCTTCTGCTGTTTCCGGTCATTACAACAGTTACTATGACACACACACGTCTGGGCTTTGTTTCACCTGCTGGTTACTTTTATCCGTCCTTCCTTCCTCTCTTTTTGTCCTATCTTTCTTCCGCCCCTCTTCTTTTTTCCGTCTTCACACTTTCCCTTCCTTCTCTTGATTCTTCTTCTTCTTCTTCTTCTTCTTCTTCTTCTTCTTCTTCTTCTTCTTCTTCTTCTTCTTCTCCTTCTCCTTCTCCTCCTCCTCCTCCTCCTCCTCCTCCTCCTCCTCCTCCTCCTCCTCCTTCTCCTTCTTCTCCTTCTCCTTCTCCTTCTCCTTCTCCTTCTTCTCCTTCTCCTTCTCCTCCTCCTCCTCCTCCTCCTCCTCCTCCTCCTCCTCCTTCTCCCCCCCCCTGGATATGGGAGTGGAGGTCAGTAAGAGACATTTGGGAGGGAATGTTAGTCGTCCAGGTGGCAACACTGTCGTGTTTTACCAGCACTCCTCATTACATAGCTCGGCCAAGTTTATATTTAGATGTAATTAGTGGCTCACGTCCGGTCTGCTCTGCTCTGCTTATATGTATTGTTTTAATTTAATTTACTGGTGTCTGCTCTGTTCTGTTTTATCTTTTCTGATCTGGTGTTCTCATGTCTGGTATGATGTAATATGAGGAACTGATCAGAAACATAACAATCACAATTATAATATACTCTGATTACAACATCATAGGTAACTGTATGTGGTCTGGCCGCCCGTTTCTTAAGCCTATGTGCTGAGGGTGTTAGTAACCGTTCATGATTCAAGGTAGATGATCCTCCTCTGCACCTGAGTCTTGGCCTGTTTCTTTTCTTCATCACTTTCGGCAGTACGCTGATATAACCATTAACTTCCGTAGCTATTTTCTACCCTTCTTTTCTTAATCTTTTGTTTATCTTGCAGCACAGCGGCCAGGAAGATAACAGTACTTACACGTAACTCGTATCTGCTCGACAGTAGATGCTGTAAGAATCTGCATGAGGCAAAAGTGCACTCACATCTAGAGTATTCTCAACTTTCTTGGATTGCCTGCCCTCACGTCTCTTCTGTGACTTATTGACAGAATAGAAAACAGAGCAAGACGACTCATCTCTCGCCTCGACCCAGCCTTAACACCTGAGGGATGTGCGTGACCTGACTGCTATATACAAGGCCATTGTTGTCAAGGTCCCACACTTGTGGCTTTACTTCGTGGACAGCGAGAGGGACAGCAAACAGCAACTACACCTTGGCTGTTCCCTTCTCATGAACATCACTTCGTCTGAAATCATTTATTCCCATGATGTCTCGAGTCAGCAACATGTTCTTACACCATAAACACATCCATCTCCCACACGTTTCCAACTTTATCTTATTTCCTCTTTGTCTCTCATAACAATAAAAAGTTTTTCAAATAAGTAGGTAACACCTTTTGTAAATAAATGTCAGGAACTATTAACTTAACCTTGTAAAACCCTTGAGTAAATAGAGAGAGAGAGAGAGAGAGAGAGCGAGGGAGAGCGAGGGAGAGCGAGGGAGAGAGAGAGAGAGAGAGAGAGAGAGAGAGAGAGAGAGAGAGAGGTGGTGACAGGCAAATTTCCATTTCATTTACATATAATTGGTATTACCTTTAGTGAGTTTCTGTATCATTCTTAATTAAAACTATTATATATAAATGAAAAAAAAACGATATTTGAGGCAACAGATGTTTGGGAATCAGTGTTAATTTGTTTCAAGTGGCAAGTGTCACACCAGTGTTACACCAGTGTTGCACCAGTGTTACACCAGTATTACACCAGTATTACAACCCAGGAGTCCCAATGACCTGTTATCCTGGGTGTAAAGGGAGCAAAATAAACACAGAAAAACTTTTGACTTGTATTATCCTTCACCAATTTAGAACAGAAGTATGTACACTATATACACTATGTACAACAATAGGTATTAATGCACTCCACGGTAAGCAAGGCAGAATAGAAGCCACTAGAGAGCAGACCGTGCTTCAACCAGCTCTAGAATGGGAATGACAAGGGCAGACAGGTGAGTGGTACCCACATCACCTCTGCGATTGCCAAAATCATCATCTCATTGGCTGGAACCTGGGTACTGATTGAACGACGGGGCCCCATCATCAAACCTTAGTACCTGGTTCACTGGCGGTGTGTACATGCGCCAAATAAAGGTTACGTAGTCTTTGCATGCCACAACCATTGTTGCACCAGTGTTACACCAGTGTTGCACCCGTGTTACACCAGTGTTATACGTGTTGCACCAGTGTTACACCAGTGTTGCACAAGCGTTGCACCAATGTTACACCAGTGTTACACCAGTGTTATACGAGTGTTGCACCAGTGTTGCACAAGTGTTGCATCAGTGTTACACCAGTGTTGCACCAGTGTTACACCAGTGTTACACCACTGTTGCGCCAGTGTTACACCGGTGTTACACCAGTGTTACACGTGTTACACCAGTGTTGCACCAGTGTTGCACCAGTGTTGCACCAGTGTTGCACCAGTGTTGCACCAGTGTTGCACCAGTGTTGCACCAGTGTTGCACCAGTGTTACACCAATGTTGCACTAGTGTTGCACCAGTGTTAGTGTCAGGCAAGTGGTTGTAGTTTCAGGCAGGTGGTTGTAGTGTTAGGCAGGTGGTTGTAGTGTCATTCAGGTGGTTGTGGTGTCAGGCAGGTGGTTATGGTGTCAGGTAGTTGGTTGTAGTGTCAGGCAGGTGGTTGTGATGTCAGGCAGGTGGTTGTGGAGTCAGGCAGGTGGTTGTGGAGTCAGGCAGGTGGTTGTGGAGTCAGGCAGGTGGTTGTGGAGTCAGGCAGGTGGTTGTGATGTCAGGCAGGTGGTTGTGGAGTCAGGCAGGTGGTTGTGGAGTCAGGCAGATGGTTGTGGAGTCAGGCAGGTGGTTGTGGAGTCAGGCAGGTGGTTGTGGCGTCATGCAGGTGGTTGTGGTGTCAGGCAGGTGGTTGGGGGTGTCAGGTAGGTGGTTGTAGTGTCAGGCATGTAGTTGTGGTGTCAGGCAGGTGGTTGTGGTGTCAGGCAGGTGATTGTGGTGTCAGGCTGGTGGTTGTAGTGTCAGGTAGGTGGTTGTGGTTTCAGGCAAGTGGTTGTGGTGTCATGCAGGTGGTTGTGGTGTCAGGCAGGTGGTTGTGGTGTCAGGCAGGTAGTTGTGGTGTCAGGAAGGTGGTTGTGGTGTCAGGCAGGTGGATGTGGTGTCAGGAAGGTGGTTGTGGTGTCAGGCAGGTGGTTGTGGTGTCAGACAGGTGGTTGGGATGTCAGGTAGGTGGTTGTAGTGTCAGGCAAGTGGTTGTGGTGTCAGGCATGTAGTTGTGGTGTCAGGCATGTAGTTGTGGTGTCAGGCAGGTGGTTGTGGTGTCAAGCAGGTGGTTGTGGTGTCAGGCAGTTGGTTGTGGTGTCAGGCAGGTGGTTGTGGTGTCAGGCAGGTGGTTGTGGTGTCAGGCAGGTGGTTGTGGTGTCAGGAAGGTGGTTGTGGTGTCAGGCAGGTGGTTGTGGTGTCAGGAAGGTGGTTGTGGTGTCAGGAAGGTGGTTGTGGTGTCAGGCAGGTGGTTGTGGTGTCAGGCAGGTGGTTGTGGTGTCAGGCAGGTGGTTGTGGTGTCAGGAAGGTGGTTGTGGTGTCAGGCAGGTGGTTGTGGTGTCAGGCAGGTAGTTGTGGTGTCAGGCAGGTGGTTGTGGTGTCAGGCAGGTGGTTGTGGTGTCAGGCAGGTGGTTGTGGTGTCAGGCAGGTGGTTGTGGTGTCAGGCAGGTGGTTGTGGTGTCAGGCAGGTGGTTGTGGTGTCAGGCAGGTGGTTGTGGTGGCACTCAGGTTTTGTATTCATCACAATATTGACTGGTTACAGTTCTAGGAAGCCGCCTCAGCTGACCTTCAATCAATTCCACTCCTGTAGAGCATTCCCGGGCCTGGTGGCTAAAGCTCTCGCTTCACACGGCGAGGGTCTGGGTTCGATTCCCAGCCAGGGTAGAAACATTGGGTGTGTTTCTTTACACCTGTTGTCTATGTTCACCCATCAGTAAAATGGGTACCTGGTTGTTAGCCGACTGGTGTGGGTCGCATCCTAGGACACTGACCTAATTTGCCCGAAATGCTCAGAATAACAAGTAGCTTTCCATATAGTGGTGTGTCATTGATGTCAGCTGGGACTGTACACCATGTATATGTACTTGTAGTAAATAAAGATATTATATTATTATTATCAACGTCCCTGTGGCCCGGCCCATGACCAGGCCTCCCGGTGGATCAGGGCCTGACCAACGAAACGAGGCTGTTACTGCTGGCTGCACGCAGTCTGACGTACGAACCACAGCCCGGCTGATCCGGCACTGACTTAGGTATCTGTTCAGCTCCCTCTTGAAGACAACCAGGGGTCTGTTGCTAATTCTCCATATGGCTGTTGAACAGTCTTGGGCCCCGGACATTTATTGTGTTTTCTCTTAGTGTACCAGTGACGCCCCTACTTTTCACTGGGGGTATGTTGCATTGCCTGCCAAGTCTTGTGCTTTCGTAGGGAGTGATTTCTTTGTACAGATAAGGGACCAGTCCCTCCAGGATCTTCCAGGTGTAGATTATGATGTATCTCTCTCGCCTGCGCTCCAGTGGGTACAAGTCAAGTGCTTCCAAGCGTTTCCAGTAGTTAAGGTGTTTGATGGAACTTATATGTGCAGTAAAGGTTATCTGTACATTCTCTGAGGGGCTCTTGCTCTAGGGAATTGGATCTGTGCTCCAG
>NC_091312.1:7969535-7992035 GCF_038502225.1 Cherax quadricarinatus | reverse complement strand
ATGAGAAGCAGTGTACCAGTGTGGGTCATTCATGAGAAGCAGTGTACCAGTGTGGGTCATCCAGGTGAAGCAGTGTGCCAGTGTGGGTCATCCATGTGAAGCAGTGTACCAGTGTGGGTCATTCATGTGAAGCAGTGTACCAGTGTGGGTCATTCATGTGAAGCAGTGTACCAGTGTGGGTCATTCATGTGAAGCAGTGTACCAGTGTGGGTCATTCATGTGAAGCAGTGTACCAGTGTGGGTCATTCATGTGAAGCAGTGTACCAGTGTGGGTCATCCATGTGAAGCAGTGTACCAGTGTGGGTCATCCATGTGAAGCAGTGTACCAGTGTGGGTCATTCATGTGAAGCAGTGTACCAGTGTGGGTCATTCATGTGAAGCAGTGTACCAGTGTGGGTCATTCATGAGAAGCAGTGTACCAGTGTGGGTCATCCATGTGAAGCAGTGTACCAGTGTGGGTCATTCATGTGAAGCAGTGTACCAGTGTGGGTCATTCATGTGAAGCAGTGTACCAGTGTGGGTCATTCATGTGAAGCAGTGTACCAGTGTGGGTCATCCATGTGAAGCAGTGTACCAGTGTGGGTCATTCATGTGAAGCAGTGTACCAGTGTGGGTCATCCATGTGAAGCAGTGTACCAGTGTGGGTCATTCATGTGAAGCAGTGTACCGGTGTGGGTCATTCATGAGAAGCAGTGTACCAGTGTGGGTCATCCAGGTGAAGCAGTGTACCAGTGTGGGTCATTCATGAGAAGCAGTGTACCAGTGTGGGTCATTCATGTGAAGCAGTGTACCAGTGTGGGTCATTCATGTGAAGCAGTGTACCAGTGTGGGTCATTCATGTGAAGCAGTGTACGAGTGTGGGTCATTCATGTGAAGCAGTGTACCAGTGTGGGTCATTCATGTGAAGCAGTGTACCAGTGTGGGTCATTCATGAGAAGCAGTGTACCAGTGTGGGTCATTCATGTGAAGCAGTGTACCAGTGTGGGTCATTCATGTGAAGCAGTGTACCAGTGTGGGTCATTCATGTGAAGCAGTGTACCAGTGTGGGTCATTCATGTGAAGCAGTGTACCAGTGTGGGTCATTCATGTGAAGCAGTGTACCAGTGTGGGTCATTCATGTGAAGCAGTGTACCAGTGTGGGTCATTCATGTGAAGCAGTGTACCAGTGTGGGTCATTCATGTGAAGCAGTGTACCAGTGTGGGTCATTCATGTGAAGCAGTGTACCAGTGTGGGTCATCCAGGTGAAGCAGTGTACCAGTGTGGGTCATTCATGTGAAGCAGTGTACCAGTGTGGGTCATTCATGTGAAGCAGTGTACCAGTGTGGGTCATTCATGTGAAGCAGTGTACCAGTGTGGGTCATCCAGGTGAAGCAGTGTACCAGTGTGGGTCATTCATGTGAAGCAGTGTACCAGTGTGGGTCATTCATGTGAAGCAGTGTACCAGTGTGGGTCATTCATGTGAAGCAGTGTACCAGTGTGGGTCATTCATGTGAAGCAGTGTACCAGTGTGGGTCATTCATGTGAAGCAGTGTACCAGTGTGGGTCATTCATGTGAAGCAGTGTACCAGTGTGGGTCATTCATGTGAAGCAGTGTACCAGTGTGGGTCATTCATGTGAAGCAGTGTACCAGTGTGGGTCATCCAGGTGAAGCAGTGTACCAGTGTGGGTCATTCATGTGAAGCAGTGTACCAGTGTGGGTCATTCATGTGAAGCAGTGTACCAGTGTGGGTCATTCATGTGAAGCAGTGTACCAGTGTGGGTCATCCAGGTGAAGCAGTGTACCAGTGTGGGTCATTCATGTGAAGCAGTGTACCAGTGTGGGTCATTCATGTGAAGCAGTGTACCAGTGTGGGTCATTCATGTGAAGCAGTGTACCAGTGTGGGTCATTCATGTGAAGCAGTGTACCAGTGTGGGTCATTCATGTGAAGCAGTGTACCAGTGTGGGTCATTCATGTGAAGCAGTGTACCAGTGTGGGTCATTCATGTGAAGCAGTGTACCAGTGTGGGTCATTCATGTGAAGCAGTGTACCAGTGTGGGTCATTCATGTGAAGCAGTGTACCAGTGTGGGTCATTCATGTGAAGCAGTGTACCAGTGTGGGTCATTCATGTGAAGCAGTGTACCAGTGTGGGTCATTCATGTGAAGCAGTGTACCAGTGTGGGTCATCCAGGTGAAGCAGTGTACCAATGTGGGTCATTCATGTGAAGCAGTGTACCAGTGTGGGTCATTCATGTGAAGCAGTGTACCAGTGTGGGTCATTCATGTGAAGCAGTGTACCAGTGTGGGTCATTCATGTGAAGCAGTGTACCAGTGTGGGTCATTCATGTGAAGCAGTGTACCAGTGTGGGTCATCCAGGTGAAGCAGTGTACCAGTGTGGGTCATTCATGTGAAGCAGTGTACCAGTGTGGGTCATTCATGTGAAGCAGTGTACCAGTGTGGGTCATTCATGTGAAGCAGTGTACCAGTGTGGGTCATTCATGTGAAGCAGTGTACCAGTGTGGGTCATTCATGTGAAGCAGTGTACCAGTGTGGGTCATTCATGTGAAGCAGTGTACCAGTGTGGGTCATTCATGTGAAGCAGTGTACCAGTGTGGGTCATCCAGGTGAAGCAGTGTACCAGTGTAGGTCATTCATGTGAAGCAGTGTACCAGTGTGGGTCATCTATGTGAAGCAGTGTACCAGTGTGGGTCATTCATGTGAAGCAGTGTACCAGTGTGGGTCATTCATGTGAAGCAGTGTACCAGTGTGGGTCATTCATGTGAAGCAGTGTACCAGTGTGGGTCATTCATGTGAAGCAGTGTACCAGTGTGGGTCATTCATGTGAAGCAGTGTACCAGTGTGGGTCATTCATGTGAAGCAGTGTACCAGTGTGGGTCATCCAGGTGAAGCAGTGTACCAGTGTAGGTCATTCATGTGAAGCAGTGTACCAGTGTGGGTCATCTATGTGAAGCAGTGTACCAGTGTGGGTCATTCATGTGAAGCAGTGTACCAGTGTGGGTCATCCAGGTGAAGCAGTGTACCAGTGTGGGTCATCCAGGTGAAGCAGTGTACCAGTGTGGGTCATTCGTGTGAAGCAGTGTACCAGTGTGGGTCATTCATGTGAAGCAGTGTAGCAGTGTGGGTCATCCAGGTGAAGCAGTGTACCAGTGTGGGTCATTCATGTGAAGCAGTGTAGCAGTGTGGGTCATCCAGGTGAAGCAGTGTACCAGTGTGGGTCATTCATGTGAAGCAGTGTACCAGTGTGGGTCATTCATGTGAAGCAGTGTACCAGTGTGGGTCATTCATGTGAAGCAGTGTACCAGTGTGGGTCATTCATGTGAAGCAGTGTACCAGTGTGGGTCATTCATGTGAAGCAGTGTACCAGTGTGGGTGATCCAGGTGAAGCAGTGTACCAGTGTGGGTCATTCATGTGAAGCAGTGTACCAGTATGGGTCATCCAGGTGAAGTAGTGTACCAGTGTGGGTCATTCATGTGAAGCAGTGTACCAGTGTGGGTCATTCATGTGAAGCAGTGTAGCAGTGTGGGTCATCCAGGTGAAGTAGTGTACCAGTGTGGGTCATTCATGTGAAGCAGTGTACCAGTGTGGGTCATTCATGTGAAGCAGTGTACCAGTGTGGGTCATCCAGGTGAAGCAGTGTACCAGTGTGGGTCATTCATGTGAAGCAGTGTAGCAGTGTGGGTCATCCAGGTGAAGCAGTGTACCAGTGTGGGTCATTCATGTGAAGCAGTGTACCAGTGTGGGTCATCCAGGTGAAGCAGTGTACCAGTGTGGGTCATCCAGGTGAAGCAGTGTAAGAGTGTGGGTCATCCATGTGAAGCAGTGCACCAGTGTGGGTTATCCAGGTGAAGCAGTGTACCAGTGTGGGTCATCCAGGTGAAGCAGTGTACCAGTGTGGGTCATCCAGGTGAAGCAGTGTACCAGTGTGGGTCATCCAGGTGAAGCAGTGTACCAGTGTGAGTCATCCATGTGAAGCAGTGTACCAGTGTGGGTCATCCATGTGAAGCAGTGTACCAGTGTGGGTCATCCATGTGAAGCAGTGTACCAGTGTGGGTCATCCAGGTGAAGCAGTGTACCAGTGTGAGTCATTCATGTGAAGCAGTGTACCAGTGTGGGTCATTCATGTGAAGCAGTGTACCAGTGTGTGTCCATGTGAAGCAGTGTACCAGTGTGGGTCATCTATGTGAAGCAGTGTACCAGTGTGGGTCATTCATGTGAAGCAGTGTACCAGTGTGGGTCATCTATGTGAAGCAGTGTACCAGTGTGGGTCATTCATGAGAAGCAGTGTACCAGTGTGGGTCATTCAGGTGAAGCAGTGTACCAGTGTGGGTCATCCAGGTGAAGCAGTGTACCAGTGTGGGTCATCCAGGTGAAGCAGTGTAGCAGTGTGGGTCATCCAGGTGAAGCAGTGTACCAGTGTGGGTCATCCAGGTGAAGCAGTGTACCAGTGTGGGTCATTCATGTGAAGCAGTGTACCAGTGTGGGTCATCCAGGTGAAGCAGTGTACCAGTGTGGGTCATCCAGGTGAAGCAGTGTACCAGTGTGGGTCATTCATGTGAAGCAGTGTACCCGTTTGGGTCATTCATGTGAAGCAGTGTACCAGTGTGGGTCATCCAGGTGAAGCAGTGTACCAGTGTGGGTCATCCAGGTGAGGGTGAAAGTGCAGTCTCGACCCTCAGTTCCCTGATCACTGTTTCTGAATGGAAAAGAATTGTACAGCGTAGCATGGCAGACAGACAGACAGACAGACACACACACACACACACACACACACACACACACACACACACACACACACACACACACACACACACACACACACACACACACACACACACACAGGGTAAGGAAAGTCACAAAAGATTAGTGGTAAAGTGGTGGGAGAACGAAGGTACTTGACGGTGGGAGGGAAGGAGGGAGACAGGGAAGGAAGATAAACAATGATATAAGTATGTAGGAAGGAAGAAGAGATAGACGGAGAGGAGTGTCTTTGAATGGACAAAGTGGAAACTGGAGGTAAGGGGGAAATAAAGTGGAGGCGGGGGGAAACTGTGGAGTAGGGGAAGAATGGAAGAATGGAAAATAAATGAATAATGTTAAATATGATGAGGGAAGCCAAAGGATGTATGAAGTGAGAGCAGAGGAGGAGGGAAGGTGGTTTGTGGAGTGAAGGAGGAAGAGGAGGAGGAGGGAAGGTGGTTTGTGGAGTGAAGGAGGAAGAGGAGGAGGGAAGGTGGTTTGTGGAGTGAATGAGGAAGAGGAGGAGGGAAGGTGGTTTGTGGAGTGAATGAGGAAGAGGAGGAGGGAAGGTGGTTTGTGGAGTGAAGGAGGAAGAGGAGGAGGGAAGGTGGTTTGTGGAGTGAATGAGGAAGAGGAGGAGGGAAGGTGGTTTGTGGAGTGAAGGAGGAAGAGGAGGAGGAGGGAAGGTGGTTTGTGGAGTGAATGAGGAAGAGGAGGAGGAGGGAAGGTGGTTTGGGGAGTGAATGAGGAACAGGAGGAGGAGGGAAGGTGGTTTGTGGAGTGAATGAGGAAGAGGAGGAGGGAAGGTGGTTTGTGGAGTGAATGAGGAAGAGGAGGAGGAGGGAAGGTGGTTTGGGGAGTGAATGAGGAACAGGAGGAGGAGGGAAGGTGGTTTGTGGAGTGAATGAGGAAGAGGAGGAGGGAAGGTGGTTTGTGGAGTGAATGAGGAAGAGGAGGAGGAGGGAAGGTGGTTTGTGGAGTGAATGAGGAAGAGGAGGAGGGAAGGTGGTTTGTGGAGTGAATGAGGAAGAGGAGGAGGGAAGGTGGTTTGTGAAGTGAATGAGGAAGAGGAGGAGGGAAGGTGGTTTGTGGAGTGAATGAGGAAGAGGAGGAGGAGGGAAGGTGGTTTGTGGAGTGAATGAGGAAGAGGAGGAGGGAAGGTGGTTTGTGGAGTGAATGAGGAAGAGGAGGAGGGAAGGTGGTTTGTGGAGTGAATGAGGAAGAGGAGGAGGGAAGGTGGTTTGGGGAGTGAATGAGGAAGAGGAGGAGGGAAGGTGGTTTGTGGAGTGAATGAGGAAGAGGAGGAGGAGGGAAGGTGGTTTGTGGAGTGAATGAGGAAGAGGAGGAGGGAAGGTGGTTTGTGGAGTGAATGAGGAAGAGGAGGAGGAGGGAAGGTGGTTTGGGGAGTGAATGAGGAAGAGGAGGAGGAGGGAAGGTGGTTTGTGGAGTGAATGAGGAAGAGGAGGAGGGAAGGTGGTTTGTGGAGTGAATGAGGAAGAGGAGGAGGAGGGAAGGTGGTTTGGGGAGTGAATGAGGAAGAGGAGGAGGAGGGAAGGTGGTTTGTGGAGTGAATGAGGAAGAGGAGGAGGGAAGGTGGTTTGTGGAGTGAATGAGGAAGAGGAGGAGGAGGGAAGGTGGTTTGGGGAGTGAATGAGGAAGAGGAGGAGGAGGGAAGGTGGTTTGTGGAGGGAATGAGGAAGAGGAGGAGGGAAGGTGGTTTGTGGAGTGAATGAGGAAGAGGAGGAGGGAAGGTGGTTTGTGGAGTGAATGAGGAAGAGGAGGAGGGAAGGTGGTTTGTGGAGTGAATGAGGAAGAGGAGGAGGGAAGGTGGTTTGTGGAGTGAATGAGGAAGAGGAGGAGGAGGGAAGGTGGTTTGTGGAGTGAATGAGGAACAGGAGGAGGAGGGAAGGTGGTTTGTGGAGTGAATGAGGAACAGGAGGAGGAGGGAAGGTGGTTTGTGGAGGGAAGGAGGAACAGGAGGAGGAGGGAAGGTGGTTTGTGGAGTGAAGGAGGAACAGGAGGAGGGAAGGTGGTTTGTGGAGGGAAGGAGGAACAGGAGGAGGGGGGAAGGTGGTTTGTGGAGTGAAGGAGGAACAGGAGGAGGGAAGGTGGTTTGTGGAGTGAAGGAGGAACAGGAGGAGGAGGGAAGGTGATTTGTGGAGTGAAGGAGGAAAAGGAGGAGGAGGGAAGGTGGTTGTGGAGTGGAGGAGGAATAGGAGGAGGAGGGAAGGTGGTTGTGGAGTGAAGGAGGAATAGGAGGAGGAGGGAAGGTGGTTTGTGGAGTGAAGGAGGAATAGGAGGAGGGAAGGTGGTTTGTGGAGTGAAGGAGGAATAGGAGGAGGAGGGAAGGTGGTTTGTGGAGTGAAGGAGGAATAGGAGGAGGGAAGGTGGTTTGTGGAGTGAAGGAGGAACAGGAGGAGGAGGGAAGGTGGTTTGTGGAGTGAAGGAGGAACAGGAGGAGGAGGGAAGGTGGTTTGTGGAGTGAAGGAGGAACAGGAGGAGGAGGGAAGGCATTAGACGTGTGCACCTTAAATGCCAGAATAACTCTAGCGCTCTCTCTCTCTCTCTCTCTCTCTCTCTCTCTCTCTCTCACTCTCTCTCTCATGTAACACTGACACACCAGGAGCACAGCGCTGCTCTTATAGTTACAAATATGTTAATCTCACTCATTGCTGGAGGTAAACTCACTACACAGTTTCAAGAAGAAGTATAAGTTTTGTGGGAGGAAAGAAGGAGTTTTGTGGGAGGGAGGAAGGAGTTCTGTGGGAGGGAGGAAGGAGTTTTGTGGGAGGGAGGAAGGAAGGAGTTTTGTGGGAGGAAGGAAGGAGTTTTGTGGGAGGGAGGAATGAGTTTTGTGGGAGGGAGGAATGAGTTTTGTTGGAGGGAGGAAGGAGTTTTGTGGGAGGGAGGAAGGAAGGAAGGAAGGAGTTTTGTGAGAGGAAGGAAGGAGTTTTGTGGGAGGAAGGAAGGAGTTTTGTGGGAGTTAGAAAGGGAGGAGCTCTGTGGAGTGAAGGAGTAAGAGGACCTAAGAAGTTTGGTGTGATGAAGTGGGAGGAGCTGAAGGGAAAGAGGAGTATGAAATGGAGGGGAAGGAGGAGCTCTGTATGATGGAGGATGAGAGGGAGGAGTGGGTGTATGATGGAGGATAAGAGGGAGGAGTGGGTGTATGATGGAGGATGAGAGGGAGGAGTGGGTGTATGTTGGAGGATGAGAGGGAGGAGTGGGTGTATGTTGGAGGATGAGAGGGAGGAGTGGGTGTATGTTGGAGGATGAGAGGGAGGAGTGGGTGTATGGTGGAGGATGAGAGGGAGGAGTGGGTGTATGTTGGAGGATGAGAGGGAGGAGTGGGTGTATGGTGGAGGATGAGAGGGAGGAGTGGGTGTATGTTGGAGGATGAGAGGGAGGAGTGGGTGTATGTTGGAGGATGAGAGGGAGGAGTGGGTGTATGTTGGAGGATGAGAGGGAGGAGTGGGTGTATGTTGGAGGATGAGAGGGAGGAGTGGGTGTATGTTGGAGGATGAAAGGGAGGAGTGGGTGTATGGTGGAGGATGAGAGGGAGGAGTGGGTGTATGATGGAGGATGAGAGGAATGAGTGGGTGTATGGTGGAGGATGAGAGGGAGGAGTGGGTGTATGATGGAGGATGAGAGGGAGGAGTGGGTGTATGATGGAGGATGAGAGGGAGGAGTGGGTGTTTGGTGGAGGATGAGAGGGAGGAGTGGGTGTATGATGGAGGATGAGAGGGAGGAGTGGGTGTATGATGGAGGATGAGAGGGAGGAGTGGGTGTATGATGGAGGAGGAGTGGGTGTATGATGGAGGATGAGAGGGAGGAGTGGGTGTATGATGGAGGATGAGAGGGAGGAATGGGTGTGTGATGGAGGATGAGAGGGAGGAGTGAATGTATGATGGAGGATGAGAGGGAGGAGTGGATGTATGTTGGAGGATGAGAGGGAGGAGTGGGTGTATGTTGGAGGATGAGAGGGAGGAGTGGGTGTATGGTGGAGGATGAGAGGGAGGAGTGGGTGTATGATGGAGGATGAGAGGAAAGAATGGGTGTATGGTGGAGGATGAGAGGAAGGAGTGGGTGTATGATGGAGGATAAGAGGGAGGAGTGGGTGTATGATGGAGGATAAGAGGGAGGAGTGGGTGTATGATGGAGGATAAGAGGGAGGAGTGGGTGTATGATGGAGGATAAGAGGGAGGAGTGGATGTATGATGAAGGATGAGAGGGAGGAGTGGGTGTATGATGAAGGATGAGAGGGAGGAGTGGGTGTATGATGAAGGATGAGAGGGAGGAGTGGGTGTATGATGGAGGATGAGAGGGAGGAGTGGGTGTATGATGAAGGATGAGAGGGAGGAGTGGGTGTAGACAGACACACCAGGAAGGGCTGAGAGTGTTGCCTCAATTATTGTCGTGATCTTTTGACTGTCTCATGTCTTAATGAATATTAAGTTCCGGCGAGAGAGAGAGAGAGAGAGAGAGAGAGAGAGAGAGAGAGAGAGAGTGGACAGGGTGCTACAATACACTCTTGTCCCTCTAAAAGTCAGATTTTGAAGTTATGGTAGAGGGTGGGTGCATTAGTGGATTTATGTTGGTGTGCCACATTATGGGGAGGGAGGGCGTTATATATGGGGCGAGTAGGGTGAGAAGTGGGGGTGGAGAGACAAATGGGGTAAATAAATGTGATGGGTAATAATGGAGGGTTAGTGGTGAAGGAATGGGGAGAAGTAGGGAGGGTGACCTGCCATTAACGGTCACGTTTAATCGCTTTCGCTTTGTGGCTTCTCGATAAAACGTGTAGTACGCGAGGGAGACTGTTTTAATTATTATAATGTTTAGTGCTGGGTAGTAGTGTTGCTGGTGGTGGTGGTGTTGATGGTAGTAGTAGTAGGAGCGGTGGTGCTGCTGGTGGTAGTAGTAGTGGTAGTGGTGCGGGTGGTGGTAGCTGTAATGATAGTGCTGGTGGTGATAACTGTAATGGTAGTGCTGGTGGTGATAGCTGTAATGGTAGCGGTGGTGGTGATAGCTGTAATGGTAGTGGTGGTGGTGATAGCTGTAATGGTAGTGCTGCTGGTGATAACTGTAATGGTAGTGCTGCTGGTGATAACTGTAATGGTAGCGGTGGTGGTGATAGCTGTAATGGTAGTGCTGCTGGTGATAACTGTAATGGTAGTGCTGGTAGTGATAACTGTAATGGTAGTGGTGGTAGTGATAGCTGTAATGGTAGTGGTGGTAGTGATAGCTGTAATGGTAGCGGTGGTGGTGATAGCTGTAATGGTAGTGCTGCTGGTGATAACTGTAATGGTAGTGCTGCTGGTGATAACTGTAATGGTAGTGCTGGTGGTGATAACTGTAATGGTAGTGGTGGTAGTGATAGCTGTAATGGTAGTGGTGGTAGTGATAGCTGTAATGGTAGCGGTGGTGGTGATAGCTGTAATGGTAGTGCTGCTGGTGATAACTGTAATGGTAGTGCTGCTGGTGATAACTGTAATGGTAGTGCTGGTGGTGATAACTGTAATGGTAGTGGTGGTAGTGATAGCTGTAATGGTAGTGGTGGTAGTGATAGCTGTAATGGTAGCGGTGGTGGTCATAGCTGTAATGGTAGTGCTGTTGGTGATAACTGTAATGGTAGTGCTGGTGGTGATAGCTGTAATGGTAGTGCTTGTGTGTGATAACTGTAATGGTAGTGGTGGTGGTGATAGCTGTAATGGTAGTGCTGGTGGTTATAACTGTAATTGTAGTGCTGGTGTGTGATAACTGTAATGGTAGTGGTGGTAGTGATAGCTGTAATGGTAGCGGTGGTGGTGATAGCTGTAATAGTAGTGCTGGTGTGTGATAACTGTAATGGTAGTGGTGGTGGTGATAGCTGTAATGGTAGTGGTGGTGGTGATAGCTGTAATGGTAGTGGTGGTGGTAGCTGTAATGGTAGTGCTGCTGATGATAGCTTCAAGGGTAGTGGTGGTGGTGATGGCTGTAATAGTAGTGCTTCTGGTGATAGTTGTAATGGTAGCGGTGGTGGTGATAACTGTAATGGTAGTGCTGCTGGTGATAGTTGTAATGGTAGCGGTGGTGGTGATAACTGTAATGGTAGTGCTTCTGGTGATAGTTGTAATGGTAGCGGTGGTGGTGATAACTGTAATGGTAGTGGTGGTGGTGATAACTGTAATGGTAGTGCTTCTTGTGATAGTTGTAATGGTGGTGGTGGTGATAACTGTAATGGTAGTGCTGCTGGTGATAACTAATGGTAGTGGTGGTGGTGATAGCTGTAATGGTAGTGCTGCTGGTGATAACTAATGGTAGTGGTGGTGGTGATAGCTGTAATGGTAGTGGTGGTAGCTGTAATGGTAGTGCTGCTGGTGATAACTGTAATTGTAGTGCTGCTGGTGATAACTGTAATGGTAGTGCTGCTGGTGATAACTGTAATGGTAGTGCTGCTGGTGATAACTGTAATGGTAGTGCTGCTGGTGATAACTGTAATGGTAGTGCTGCTGGTGATAACTGTAATGGTAGTGCTGGTGGTGATAGCTGTAATAACATTAGTGGTGATAACTGTAATGGCAGTGCTGCTGGTGATAGCTGTAATGGTAATGCTGTTGGTGATAACACTAATTGTAATGCTGGTGGTGGTAACTGTAATATTAGTGGTGGTGGTGATAACTGTAATGGCAGTGCTGGTGGTGATAACAGTAATGGTAGTGATGCTGGTGATAACTGTAATGGTAGTGCTGGTGGTGATTAATGGTAGTGGTGGTGGTGATAACTGTAATGGTAGTGGTGATAACTAATGGTAGTGCTGGTGGTGATAGTTGTAATGGCAGTGCTGGTGGTGATAACTCTAATGGTAGTGCTGCTGGTGATAGCTGTAATGGTAGTGCTGCTGGTGATAGCTGTAATGGAGTGCTGCTGGTGATAGCTGTAATGGTAGTGCTGCTGGTGATAGCTGTAATGGTAGTGCTGCTGGTGATAGCTGTAATGGTAGTGCTGCTGGTGATAGCTGTAATGGAGTGCTGCTGGTGATAGCTGTAATGGAGTGCTGCTGGTGATAGCTGTAATGGTAGTGCTGCTGGTGATAGCTGTAATGGAGTGCTGCTGGTGATAGCTGTAATGGAGTGCTGCTGGTGATAGCTGTAATGGTAGTGCTGCTGGTGATAGCTGTAATGGTAGTGCTGCTGGTGATAGCTGTAATGGTAGTGCTGCTGGTGATAACTGTAATGGTTGTGCTGCTGGTGATAGCTGTATTGGTAGTGCTGCTGGTGATAGTTTTGGTGATGTTAGTGGTTGATATAATGATAAACATCTATACGGGAATCACAAGTCTAAGTTTCTGAAACATTTACCTCATCAGCCAGGCTGTGATGTCTGGTGAAACCTGCGAGGTACATGTAGCAGTAGCCTGGTGAATTTGGTGACGTAGCCTAGCGTACTGCAGGAGAAGAGGTAGGGGAGTGGATACAGGTATATGATAGACATTGAGGACTGCTGGAGGTATGACAACACGCTACTTATCCTCACACCAGACATGATACACTTGAAGATTTCTACGTTGCCTGGGGTTGCCTGGACACCGCGCTGCCAGACGTGTACCATTTATAGCATTATGTAACGTGTCGTAACCTAAGCTAGCTCAAGCTGCCTTAATCATAGTACCAAACTTAACCTGACATATTTTTTATTTTTTTTTACGGAACATTGAAAATTGAGATGATCTTGCGGGTAACAGCGACATTATAGCCACTTGGTATAGATTTTAATGCAGGTTGATACAGCCTTTTTCTTCTCAAGTTTCCTTAGTTTTCTTAAATCTTCAAGTTTGTTAGAATTATATATTTTTATAAGCTGAAAATTGTGACTTAAGAAAGTTTAATTCAAGGCATGTGAATAAGAGGCGTGAACCAGGAGACTCCGTGGCAGGACGGGAGGGCAGGAGAGACAGAGGGAAGGGGAGGCAGAGGGAAGTTGAGACAGAGTTGGGAAAGGGATAGAGAGGGAATGGGATACGGAGAGGAAATTCATAGGGAAAGGGAAAACAAAGAGAATAGAAGACGGAAAGGGAGACAAGGAAGAGGTTAATGATATGCAACATGTCAGCGCCTGGGAGCAGCTTGCGACGTTATTAACATTTTAGTGTGACACCGCATGCTGTGTGATGGAGGGGGGGAGGAGGGCACTTTCCAGTGGGCAACGGTAAACAATATGATGTTCAATGAGGACAAATTCCAACTACTCCGTTATCGAAAACTGGAGGAGATAATAACTAGAACAGAGTATACTACAGACTCTGGCCATACAATAGAGCGGAAAAATAATGTAAGGGACCTGGGAGTAGTAATGTCTGAGGATCTCACTTTCTAGGATCACAACAGTGCCACGATCACAAGTACAAAGAAAATGATAGGATGGATAATGAGAACGTTCAAAACGAGAGATGCCAAGCCAGTGATGATCCTTTTCAAATCACTTGTTCTGTCTAGGCTGGAATACTGCTGTACATTAACATCTCCATTCAAAGCAGGTGAAATCGCAGATCTAGAGAGTGTACAGAGATCCTTTACTGCACGTATAAGTTCTGTCAAGCACCTTAACTACTGGGAACGCTTGGAAGCACTTGACTTGTACTCGTTGGAACGCAGGAGGGAGAGATATATCATAATCTACACTTGGAAAATCCTGGAAGGAATGGTTCCAAATCTGCACACAGAAATCACTCCTTACGAAACTAAAAGATTGGGCAGGCGATGCAAAATACCCCCAATTAAAAGTAGGGGCGCCATTGGTACACTAAGAGAAAACACCATAAGTGTCCGGGGCCCAAGACTGTTCAACAGCCTCCCATCAAGAATTAGGGGAATTACCAATAAACCCCTGGCTGCCTTCAAGAGAGAGCTGGACAGATACCTAAAGTCAGTGCCGGATCAGCCAGGCTGTTGGACTGCGTGCGGCCAGCAGTAACAGCCTGGTTGATCAGGCCCTGATTCACCGGGAGGCCTGACCATGGACCGGGCCGCGGGGGCGTTGATCCCCGGAATAACCTCCAGGTAACCTAGTGTGACACCGCATGCTGTGTGAGGGAGGGGGAGAGCACCTAGTGTGACACCGCATGCTGTGTGAAGGAGGGGGAGAGCGCCTAGTGTGACACCGCATGCTGTGTGAGGGAGAGGGAAGGGCACCTAGTGTGACACCGCATGCTGTGTGAGGAAGAGGGGAGGGCACCTAGTGTGACACCTCATGCTGTGTGAGGGAGAGGGGAGGGCACCTAGTGTGACACCGCATGCTGTGTGAGGGAGGGGGAGAGCACCTAGTGTGACACCGCATGCTGTGTGAGGGAAGGGGGAGGGCACCTAGTGTGACACCGAATGCTGTGTGAGGGAGGGGGGCGGGCCCCTAGTGTGACAACGTATGCTGTGTGAGGGAGGGGGAGGGCAATTAGTGTGACACCGCATGTTGTGTGAGGGAGGGGGGAGGGCAACTAGTGTGGCACAGCATGCTGTGTGAGGGAGAGGGGAGGGCACCTAGTGTGCCACCGCATGCTGTGTGAGGGAGGGGGGAAGGCACCTAGTGTGACACCGCATGCTGTGTGAGGGAGGGGGGAGGGCACCTAGTGTGACACCGCGTGCTGTGTGAGGGAGGGGGGAAGGGCACCTAGTGTGACACCGCATGATGTGTGAGGGAGGGGGGATGGCACGTAGTGTGACACCCCATGCTGTGAGGAAGGGGGAGGGCACCTTGTGTGACACCGCATGCTGTGTGAGGGAGGGGAGAGGAGGGCACCTAGTGTGACACCGCATGCTGTGTGAGGGAGGCGGGAGGAGGGCACCTAGTGTGACACCGCATGCTGTGTGAGGGAGGGGGATGGCACGTAGTGTGACACCGAATGCTGTGTGAGGGAGAGGGGAAGGGCACCTAGTGTGACACCGCATGCTGTGTGAGGGAGGGGGAAGGAGGGCACCTAGTGTGACACCGCATGCTTTGTGAGGGAGGGGGAAGGAGGGCAACTAGTGTGACACCGCATGCTGTGTGAGGGGAGAGGGCACCTAGTGTGACACCGCATGCTGTGTGATGGAGGGGGGAAGGGCACCTAGTGTGACACCGCATGCTGTGTGATGGAGGGGGGAAGGGCACCTAGTGTGACACCGCATGCTGTGTGAGGGAGGGGGGCAGGGCACCTAGTGTGGCACCGCATGCTGTGTGAGGGAGGGGGGAGGAGGGAACCTAGTGTGACACCGCATGCTTTGTGAGGGAGGGGGAAGGAGGGCACCTAGTGTGATACCGCATGCTGTGTGGAAGGGGAGGGCAACTAGTGTGACACCCCATGTTGTGAGGAAGGGGGGAGGGCACTTAGTGTGAGGGAGAGGGGAAGGGCACCTAGTGTGACACCGCATGCTGTGTGAGGGAGGGGGGAGGGCACCTAGTGTGACACCGCATGCTGTGTAAGAGAGGGGAGAGGAGGGCACCTAGTGTGACACCGCATGCTGTGTAAGGGAGGGGGGAGGGCACCTAGTTGACACCGCATGCTGTGTGAGGGAGGGGGGAAGGGCACCTAGTGTGACACCGCGTTCTGTGTGAGGGAGGGGGGAAGGGCACCTAGTGTGACACCGCATGATGTGTGAGGGAGGTGGGATGGCACGTAGTGTGACACCCCATGCTGTGAGGAAGGGGGAGCGCACCTAGTGTGACACCGCATGCTGTGTGAGGGAGGGGAGAGGAGGGCACCTAGTGTGACACCGCATGCTGTGTGAGAGAAGGGGAAGGGCACCTAGTGTGACACGGCATGCTGTGTAAGGGAGGGGGGAGGGCACCTAGTGTGACACCGCATGCTGTGTGATGGAGGGGGGAAGGGCACCTAGTTGACACCGCGTGCTGTGTGAGGGAGGGGGGAAGGGCACCTAGTGTGACACCGCCTGTGTGAGGGAGGGGGGATGGCACGTAGTGTGACACCCCATGCTGTGAGGAAGGGGGAGGGCACCTAGTGTGACACCGCATGCTGTGTGAGGGAGGGGAGAGGGCACCTAGTGTGACACCGCATGCTGTGTGAGGGAGGTGGGAGGGCACCTAGTGTGACACCGCATGCTGTGTGATGGAGGGGGAGGGCAACTAGTGTGACACCGCATGCTGTGTGAGGGAGGGGGGAAGGGTACCTAGTGTGACACCGCATGCTGTGTGAGGGAGGAGAGAGGAGGGAACCTAGTGTAACACCGCATGCTTTGTGAGGGAGGGGGAAGGGCACCTAGTGTGACACCGCATGCTGTGTGAGGGAGGGGAGAGGGCACCTAGTGTGACACCGCATGCTGTGTGAGGGAGGTGGGAGGGCACCTAGTGTGACACCGCATGCTGTGTGGAGGGGGAGGGCAACTAGTGTGACACCGCATGCTGTGTGAGGGAGGGGGGAAGGGTACCTAGTGTGACACCGCATGCTGTGTGAGGGAGGGGAGAGGAGGGAACCTAGTGTAACACCGCATGCTTTGTGAGGGAGGGGGAAGGGCACCTAGTGTGACACCGCATGCTGTGTGAGGGAGGGGAGAGGGCACCTAGTGTGACACCGCATGCTGTGTGATAGAGGGGGGAAGAGCACCTAGTGTGACACCGCATGCTGTGTGAGGGAGGGGGAAGGGCACCTAGTGTGACACCGCATGCTGTGTGAGGGAGGGGGGAGGAGGGAGCCTAGTGTGACACCGCATGCTTTGTGAGGGAGGGGGAAGGAGGGCACCTAGTGTGACACCGCATGCTGTGTGAGGGAGGGGAGAGGGCACCTAGTGTGACACCGCATGCTGTGTGAGGGAGGGGAGAGGGCACCTAGTGTGACACCACATGCTGTGTGGAGGGGGAGGGCAACTAGTGTGACACTGCTTGTTGTGTGAGGGAGGGGGGAGGAGGGCACCTAGTGTGACACCGCATGCTGTGTGAGGGAGGGGGAAGGGCACCTAGTGTGGCACCGCATGCTGTGTGAGAGAGGGGGGAGGAGGGCACCTAGTGTGACACCGCATGCTGTGTGAGGGAGGGGAGAGGGCACCTAGTGTGACACTGCATGCTGTGTGAGGGAGGAGGGATGGCACGTAGTGCGACACCCCATGCTGTGAGGAAGGGGGGAGGGCACCTAGTGTGACACCGCATGCTGTGTGAGGGAGGGCAACTAGTGTGACACTGCATGCTGTGTGAGGGAGGGGAGAGGGCAACTAGTGTGACACCGCATGCTGTGTGAGGGAGGGGGAAGGGCACCTAGTGTGACACCGCATGCTGTGCGAGGGAGGGGGGAAGGGCACCTAGTGTGACACCGCATACTGTGTGAGGGAGGGGGAAGGAGGGAACCTAATGTGACACCGCATGCTTTGTGAGGGAGGGTAAAGGAGGGCACCTAGTGTGACACTGCATGCTGTGTGAGGGAGGGGGAGGAGGGTATCTAGTGTGACACCGCATGCTGTGTGAGGGATGGGGGAGGAGGGCACCTAGTGTGACACCGCATGCTGTGTGAGGGAGGGGGAAGGGCACCTAGTGTGGCACCGCATGCTGTGTGAGAGAGGGGGGAGGAGGGCACCTAGTGTGACACCACATGCTGTGTAAGGGAGGGGGAGGGCACCTAGTGTGACACCGCATGCTGTGTGATGGAGGGGGAGGAGGGCACTGTGAAGGCTTACTCAGCCCTGTAACAACTTCAGACAGTATTACCAAGGCTGTCTCCTCCTCAGGAAAATTAATGTATAGAAAAAGAATAAAAACTGACAAACATAAACACTTTATTATTTAGAAAATATAAAATATAAAACACTTAAATATGAAATATTGATCCTACATTAAAGAAAATGAAAAATGAAAAAGATAAATGATAACTGAATTCAACGCTAATATAAAACTTGGGTGTCTGGTGCTAGTGACACTGCGTGTTGTTGAAATCGTAGCCGTTGCCGATGATGATGGGGGGGGAGGTCGCAGGTGTTGATGACAACCCACCGGCTCGTTCTTCACAGATTTTCTAGCCGTCAATAATCCGTCCAGATGACAGGAAAGCAGGTTTTTTCCCACTGCAATGATGGGTTATATCCTGCTACTTCATACAGGTGCACAGGTAATTAAATCCAAAGAGGGGAAGTCTCAGGACGTTAGTCCATCTCCATCAATTCTACTCGTTAATTGGCAGGTGACCCTCTCTGTCATCCAAGCTGGAAAGATAGACAGGTTACCCACTGCAAGGCAGGCATGTACTTACAGTAGTGCTTGGAGCTGTGAGTCTAGTGATTACTGTTTGTACCAGAGCCCCACACATCCCCTTTCGGGGAGGGGGGGGAAGAAGGAGGGGAAGGGATAACGGGAGCTAGACTGACCCTACCTTAACAAGTAGCCTGCAAGCAAGCTATCACTTTCGGGGAGGGGGAAGAAAGGCGGGAATAGCAGGAGCTAGACTTACCTTACCTTAACAAGTAGCCGGAAATGAAACTATTGTTACTATATACTCCATCGCTACTCCTATCTATTGAACTTTTCCCTCACAGGCACCTAGTGTGACACCGCATGCTGTGTGAGGAAGGGAGAAGGGCACCTAGTGTGACATCGCATGCTGTGTGAGGGAGGGCACCTAGTGTGACACCGCATGCTGTGTTAGGGAGGGGGGGAGGGCACCTGTGTCTGACGCGGCAGTACAGCAAGTTAAGCAAGAGATGGCAAACAGAAAGAATGTGGATCTAGAGACCAGAATAGGAAGGAGAAACTGAAAGTGTGGATTGAGAGAGAAAGGGAAAAAGATGTGTATAAAATAGGAAGGGAAGGAGAGTGTGTGTAATGTAGCGTGGAGAAAGAGGTAGGAAGGAGAGGTATATTGTGTGCTGGAGCGGGGAGTGTCATGTGGATGAGGGCAGCAGATTGTGGTGTGGTGTGAGTTGGGGTGAGAAGGTTGTAAGAGCGGGAGCAAGAGGACGTGTTGTGGGTGGAGGGCAGGGATAGTGTGTGGGTGAAGGTGGAGGACAGGAATAGTGTGGTGGAGGTGGAGGACAGGGATAGTGTGATGTGGGTGAAGGTGGAGGGCAGGGATAGTGTGGTGTGGGTGAAGGTGGAGGACAGGGATAGTGTGGTGTGGGTGAAGGTGGAGGACAGGGATAGTGTGGTGTGGGTGAAGATGGAGGGCAGGAATAGTGGTGTGGGTGGAGGTGTAGGGCAGGGATAGTGTGATGTAGGTGAAGGGCAGAGATAATGTGGTGGAGGTGGAAGGCAGGGATGTGTGGTGTAGGTAAATACTCAACGGTTATAAACACAACAGTATACATAACAAAATGGCTGACTGGCGAAATTGCCATGATACGGTTGTAAACAACTCACATAACGAGTGGGGCTTGAATTCATGGTGAGCCAGGCCCAGAGTTACTAGGCCACTGCGTTATTTACTATACCATGCCCGCCTAATAAGATTTGCCCAACTAAGTGTATTTCTATACAAACTAGGAAGAATAACATAGGCTTCACTGTAACAACAAATGCAGGTTTTTACAGACGAATCTTACACCAGCATGCCTGTGGCAACCTTTAGCTCAAATTCTTTCAAAGCCACTATAAATATATTTGTAGGCACAGTGGGGCCCATGCTAACCTTCCTAGTGTGTAAAGAAATTCGCCTTTTTGGTCGAGTCTTACCTAGCCAGCATGGTACAGTGGATAACGCACTGGCCTGCCATTTATAAAACTAGTTTGTTATGGGTTCATTCCTTGCCCCGTCCTGAGTTAACAATATGGTTGTTCCCTGCAGTCATTGATACATAATTCGTATTAAGCTTTTTTTGTCCTCATGTAAACATGAGGCTCTTTATCAAGGCACTGGGCTCAATCTTGGTGGCCTTCCCTGGTACTCAGTTTGCTGGTAGCAGGGACTCCCTGAACGTACCTCTCACGTCCCCAGAGATGCCACAGCATTTCCTGCTTACATTCCTGAACACTCGGGAAGCTGAGGGATGGTGGGCAGGAGCCGTTAAGGATGAAGGACTGGCGGAAGGAGGCGTGGGAGGATATAGATTATCCTTTTTGTGAGGGTTAGAGGCAGGTTTATGGTGGACCAGTGAGGTGGAGATGGGGTGAGGGGAGTAACTCCATGTTATGGATGACGGAAGAGTGATTTATCATGGGATATTCAGAGTCAGCTGTGTGCAATGGGTGGGGAAGAAAGTGACGGACACGTATACGTCTGATGACATATATATAGAGGTTGTACCATGCCAGGATGTCAAAAATTGTCAGCTTATACTCTCTGGTTAAAGCGAGAATGGCTGATAAGGAATGTAAAGGGGATACCTGAGACGAAGAATGTTTGGAGAGTAAGACAGTCTGATCTCCGAGTAAATGTAGGAGATGATAGTTTCGTTGTAAGGAGGCACTTGGATGACGTATGTGGCATGTACATCATTGCGTGAAAAACAACATATCGATGGGATCCTTCTACATTTTATCTAAATTATCCTAGGTAACCCCGTTCTTGATTTATTTAATTATATAGCTCCTGAAGAAGGCAGCTGTTGGAAGCGCTAGTGCTAATTTAGCCCCTAATCTTATGATTAATTCCATATATATTTCACTCGTTTCAACACACGCATACACACAGTAGCTACACACACGCACACACGCACGGAGAAAAGTGAAAGGGTGTGTTGTAAGGTGTTAAGTGTGGTAGCATGTGAAGCACGTGTGTTTTAACAATGGTGTAAATTTGTCCGGACAACACACGCCTTTATGCTAATGTTCACTAACCTGTCCTCTGTCACCCCTCTCTCCCTCCATCACTCCTCTCTCTCTCCATCACTCCTCTCTCTCTCCATCACTCCTCTCTCCCTCCATCACTCCTCTCTCCCTCCATCACTCCTCTCTCCCTCCATCACTCTCTTCCTCTAAGATTCTTTTTATGTCACTCTTTTCCTGCACAACTCTCTAGTATCCGAACTTGTTTATCTTCATTACTGAATTGTTTCGCCTGTTAGTACAAGAGAAATGTTTCTTCAGTAAAGATATCTAAGTGTTGCAAATGTGTCTTATTTATCAGATTGTCTTAATTGTATGTCACCATTAATATGATATCACCCTCTTCTTCCATAACTCTCCCTCTCTTTTCCTTCCCCCTTTTTGCTCTTTCTTTTTAGCTGTTCCCCGCTGTGCTTTCCAGGTGTACTTGTCTGTTCCAGCGTGCTCTCTTGCCTTCCCGACCTGCTCTTTGTTTGACACCCACGCAACCACGTACATGTATGTTAACATTTATGCACACACTTACACCACCATACACACAAACGCACACGAACATACACACAAAGAGATTTTCGCAGTGGAGCCAGGCCACTACCAGAACTGAGAGAAAATAATCTTACCCTGGATACCAAAGGAGATTCCAAGGGTAATGTACAAGCCTTTAATAAACCAGGACCAATTCTAAATCACAAAGTAAGTGGAACCCTACGATTGTAGTTAAGATCTTAAAAGAGAGCAGACAAAAAATTCTGGCATGCAGACTTTGCCGTGCAAAGAGGAAAATAGAAAGTAAGCTATTAAATCAGTTAAAAAGTATGGCTTGAAAGAGTGCAGATCCTATGTAACCTAATTAAATTTTGTGATGATGAGAAATTTGGACAGATTGACTCGAGAATCAAGTTTACAAGGTGAAAATGTAATGCTGTTTAACAGATTGTTAACTAAGGTACGAATGGCAGACGCAGGACAGTCACAGTGAGGAAGTTGTTACGATAAAGAGAAGATACGAGGGAAGTTCTACAAGAGTCACTTCGTGGACACATTGTTTGATATATGTAAATGATCCATCTGGGGAAATAAACAACTTAATGCAGTGCTTGAAGATAATGCAAAACCAATGAGGAGATGGTTTACCGTTGGCTATCTGTGTTTCCCTTGCATGCAGACTCACCCTGATGATCGATAAAAACACATCCTACCTGCAGGTGTGCGAGAGTTAACCACGCGCAGCTTCAGGAAATCATTCGGTTACGCAGTATTGTAAGTCAAGTGAGCATCTGCTGTCTTGCGTTGTCGACCGTTGGAGGTAGTCCAGGTGAGCACATCTGTAACACTTACTTGATGAATAAGGGTATCCACCTGAACTATACAAGTTATAACTACTGTACACATATTGAGTTATATCTTAGTGTACTCAGTGCACCCCTGCTTTTCATTGGATGTAGTTTGCACTAGAGTGAAACAATTCGAGGGATTTTTTACTGCAGGCGTCCCCAATGATGTAGGTGCTTGACTTGAGTTTATACGGGCAGTGAAGGTCCTCTCTACATTTTCCAGCTCTACAATTTCTCCTGCCTTCAAGGGGGCTGCTAGTAAACAACAGTGTTCCAGCCAAGAGAGAACAGATGACGTGAAGAGCATCACCATTGTCTTGGCTTCTCATGTTTTGGTTTATGTTTGGCCTTTGATAATACATCATTCTTAAATTGCCGTGCAGCCTTTCTTCTTACCCATATTTTTACTCGTAATCGTTTCTGGCTTTTCTCGCTTCCCTGTTTTCCCGCGTTTCTTTCTCTTTGAATTTATTCCATGCTCTTGCAGTTTTAGAGTACCTGCTTCCCTGACAAGTGCATAAATAAGATACGTATAGATGAATGAGATGATAAACTGTTGCTCATGTTCCTTATGCATCTCTTATCTTTTTTATACGCAAGTGTTTTACAAGGTTAGGTTAAGGGTTCTCCTACCTTTTATTTACAAGCTAATTGATAAGAGATATGCAAATAGGGAGCAGGATGAAGTTGGAGCCATCTGTGGGACATCGATTTCATTTG
>NC_091312.1:7874535-7962035 GCF_038502225.1 Cherax quadricarinatus | reverse complement strand
CCTGCAAGCACAGCTACGTGAGTAAACACACACACACACACACACACTCAATGGGGGCCGGATAACATCTCTCCATGGGTCCTGAGAGAGGGAGCAGAGGCGCTATGTGTACCCTTAACAACAGTATTCAACACATTTATCAAAACAGGGAGATTACCTGAGGTATGGAAGACAGCAAATGTAGTCCCAATTTTTAAAAAAGGAGACACACACGAAGCACTAAGCTACAGACCAGTGTTACTGACATGTATAGTATGTAAAGTCATGCAGAAGATTATCAGGAGAAGAGTGGTGGAACACCTAGAAAGGAATGATCTCATCAACAGCAGCCAACATGGTTTCAGGGACGGTAAATCCTGTGTCACAAACCTACTGGAGTTCTGTGACAGGGTGACAGCAGTAAGACAAGAGAGAGAGGGGTGGGTAGATTGCATTTTCTTGGACTGTAAGAAGGCGTTTGACACAGTTCCACACAAGAGATAAGTGCAAAAACTGGAGGACCAGGCAGGGATAACAGGGAAGGCACTACAATGGATCAGGGAATACTTGTCAGGAAGACAGCAGTGAGTCATGGTACGTGGCGAGGTGTCAGAGTGGGCGCCTGTGACCAGCGGGGTCCCACAGGGGTCAGTCCTAGGACCAGTGCTGTTTCTGGTATTTGTGAACGACATGACGGAAGGAATAGACTCCGAAGTGTCTCTGTTTGCAGATGACGTGAAGTTGATGAGAAGAATTCATTGGGTTGAAGACCAGGCAGAATTACAAAGGGATCTGGACAGGTTGCAGACCTGGTCCAGCAATTGGCTCCTGGAGTTCAACCCCACCAAGTGCAAAGTCATGAAGATTGGGGAAGTGCAAAGAAGACCGCAGACGGAGTACAGTCTAGGGGGCCAGAGACTACAAACCTCACTCAAGGAAAAAGATCTTGGGGTGAGTATAACACTGGGCACATCTTCTGAGGCACACATCAACCAAATAACTGCTGTAGCGTATGGGCGCCTAGCAAACCTCAGAACAGCATTCCGACATCTTAATAGGGAATCGTTCAGGACCATGTACACCGTGTACGTTAGGCCTATATTGGAGTATGCGGCACCAGTTTGGAACCCACACTTAGCCAAGCACGTAAAGAAACTAGAGAAAGTACAAAGGTTTGCAACAAGACTAGTCCCAGATCTAAGGGGTATGTCCTACGAGGAGAGGTTAAGGGAAATCAACCTGACGACACTGGAGGACAGGAGAGATAGGGGGGACATGATAACAACATACAAAATACTGAGAGGAATTGACAAGGTGGACAAAGAATGTTTCAGAGATGGGACACAGCAACAAGGGAACACAGTTGGAAGTTGAAGACTCAGATGGAGCACAGGGATGTTAGGAAGTATTTCTTCAGTCACAGAGTTGTCAGGAAGTGGAATAGCCTGGGCAGTGATGTAGTGGAGGCAGGATCCATACATAGCTTTAAGAAGATGTATGATAAAGCTCACGGAGCGGGAAGAGTGACTGAGTAGCGGCCAGTGAAGAGGCGGGGCCAGGAGCTATGATTGGACCCCTGCAACCACAACTAGGCGAGTACACTCTCTCTCTCTCTCTCTCTCTCTCTCTCTCTCTGTATAAGGGACTCTGTGATAACAATACAGGAGGGTTATTAAGCAAGAAAATAATTAACCCAGAAAGGGTATTAACTCACAAATAACCTCAGAACGCCAGTGTGCGCGCTTACCTCTCTGTACTTACCTATGTGTGGTTGCAAGGGTCGAGTCATAGCTCGTGTGTGTGTGTGTGTGTGTGTGTGCGTGTGCGTGCGCGCGCGCATGAGGGTCCTTGTCATCCCTCAGCAGGCTGCCACCCACAACACGCTACTGTCTCCTAGGTTCCTGGTCACTGTTAACTTGCCTGCTAGTGTTGCCCAAAACGGGAATCGAACCCTCGTTCTGTCGGTTGAGTCGATCACTGTCAAGTTTTGCACATTATGACGCGTCATATAAACGCTAAATACTTTGAGAGCAATAAATTTAAATATTAAGGAAGAATTATAATTAATGACAACATGATGAATAATATAATACAATATATTGTAATACTTGTAAATTTTGGTAAATTTCAGTAGACTTTTTTATTCAAAATTCCACCAGATGTCTGTAGTAATAGATTGAGACTTTTATTATTATTATCGAGTTACCATCCTGATTTAGAAAATTATTATGCTCATAATTATTATTGATAATTATTTACGTAGGTGTACCGTAATTATTATTGTTGTTGTTGCCTATTTATTATTATATTTTTAGGGAAACGCTAAACCCGTTGGGGCCATACAGTGCGTGGGGAATAGGAGGTAATGACGTTCAATCCAAGGTGAGGAAAGCTCCAGCTGCTTGGATTAAGAGCTGTTCACCGGCCTCAAGGTGCTCGTCCCCCCCTCCCTCCCTTAATGACATTATTTAATTAATGGATAAATGGAGTAATTACACATTCCAGTCTTTAAGCTGGACTGCTAAAGAATTTATTAACCTTACTTTTGAAGTGAAAGAATTTCGTAATAAGAAAAATTTTATATTTAGAATTGTTGGCACTCATCAGTGTTATTTGTGTCGTGTTGAATATTGTTCACTAGTCTGTCCAGTGTTGCTCCTGGATGATGCTCTTCAGGGGCTCTTGATGAAAGAAATTGGAGCCATCTGGATTAGGCCTGACTGCCTGCCATTTCCCAGCCACTGTATGACCCAAAAGGGTTTAGCGGTTTCTCATAATATTGACAATAATGAAAATTATAACAACAGCAACAACAGTATATCAAGATGACGTCATACTAATCAGTGATGGTGTTTCTTTGTAATGTACTAAAAACTGCTCTGTGGAGGGTCAGTCCATGGTGTACCACTTGCTGGGTCATTAATAGTGTCAGGACACATTGTCCTGGCACCTGACAGAACACCAGAACCAGCACCAGAGCACTAAGCAACACACACACTGTGGCAGTCGTCAGCCTCGTCCTCGCTCACATCCTAACCAATGTTTTCATTTAGACGATCGTCTGCATCAATATTGTTTTAGTCTGGCTTCTCGAAATATGATTTGCATCCGGTTTTATGAACTTCCTGTTTGTAAAATTGTTTGGCTTCTCGAAATGTGATTTACATCTGGGTTATATATATATATATATATATATATATATATATATATATATATATATATATATATATATATATATATATATGTGTGTGTCGTGCCGAATATGTAAAACTGGTCAATTAGCAAGAACTCATTTAAAATTAAGTCCTTTCCAAAATTTTCTCTTATACGTTTAAAGATATATATTTTTCATTAATGTTAATGTAATTTTTTTTTAATTTTGCACCAAAAGAAACTTAGAAAACTTACCTAACCTTGTTTTAACAAAAGCAATTTATTTTAGCATAACCCAAGTAAACATATTTTAGATTTGTTCACAGTAATTTAATACTAAACAAACACAATGAAATATATTTTTTTCGTTAGGTTCAGAATGATTTTGGCGAAATTATTGCATACACAAATTTTCGCTTGTCCTATATGGCAAGATGAACGTTGCTATTTAAGCCAAGATCGCAAGTTCTGCCTATTCGGCACGACATATATATATATATATATATATATATATATATATATATATATATATATATATATATATATATATATATATATATAATTATCATCTCATCCCATGCATACATCGACCAACTAGAGATTTTAACAATGCAAGGAATTCGCAAGAGCAGGTGAAATATACACAAACACTGATCTCTGGCCGAAGGAGACTCGAACCTACGAACCTTGGAACAAGGTATACAGTGCTTTACCATCCTCACCACTGGACAATACCTTGGCGCCTAGCAAATATCGCAAACCAAGCGATACAGGATGCAAAACAACCACGGGGGGAGTAGAATGATAGTTCTAAGCCTTTCGTGTTGCAATCAACACATCAGGAGCTTGCAAAATTGCAGAAAAGAGGAGGATATCCAAGCAAGTATGTTCCCAGATGACCGTCTTCACTGGAGTGAGTGAGAACGGACGGAGAGAAGAGGGTACAGGAAGTACCCCCAGGCACAACAGTGCCCACAGCCAGGAGGATGAATATTGTAGCATCAGAAAAATCCCACAATCATTGATATTGTAATAACCTAAACGAAATTAACGTGGCAATGAAAATGCGATCATATTCGGCTATGACATCAATAACTGTACACACAAATATATTGTCAGTGATATAAAAGTCTCTGTCAATTATAGAGTAGCCTTCCAAGGAAAAATGTGTCCATTTAAAATGACGAGAAAATGGTAAAATTTAGATATGAGACTTCTAAAAGTTATGTAAAGGAAATGGGGCTCATTAAAATAAACTCATTTAAAGGGGAGGCATCTGTAATAACAAGAAAGATAGTCACAGATATTGAACTCACATAATTATAAGGCAAACTCTGGTTCAACCTTCAGAAACTGCAGGAAAAATAGACCTTAATTCCTCGGTGTGGCACTACATTAAGACCCCAATTTTAGGCTGTGTACTGTTGCCTCAACTAAAAACGTTTCTAATTTGAACAGCTCATCACTGATATTGTATAATGACTGTCTATTATACTTAATAAATGCCGATTCTACATTATTCCTTTGAAGCCAGGAGGAACAAGGAAAGATGACTCCTGCTTCCCGCCAATTTTCCGGGTTATTACAAGCTCTAATATGGTTGAAAATTGCGTTCGACTCCTGTGCTGTACGTATCGAATAACCAAGAATGTGCTGGTCCTCCCATATAACGAGAATTTATCTATCCTGGTGAATGCTCTAGGAAGATTTAATATACAAGTAGTATTTAAAAATCCATGGACTGTTTGAAGCGTCCTGATAAAGAATGCACCACAACAACGTGTTGGTGGTGTCTACAGAGTTGGTGACAACGGTTGCAGTCTCTCTTATTTGGGACAAACGGGGAAAATCATTGGAGGTGAGAATGTCCCAGCACTGTTATTGAATACGTACAGCACAGGAGTCGAACGCGATTTTCAACCATATTAGAGCTTATAATAACCTGGCAAATTGGCGGGAAGCAAGAGTCATTTTCCTCTTGTTCCTCCTGGCTGGATGAGATTTTTGCATTATAATTAGTGATAAACAAGTAACAATATGTACTAGACGTGTATCTCTCACACCTCATGTACTGTATATGCCATCTTTATATCAACAATGTATCTCTTAAATCTTTTGTACCATATAATGTAATTTATATATATATATATATATATATATATATATATATATATATATATATATATATATATATATATATATTACATAATATGGTACAAAAGATTTAAGAGATACATTGTTGATATAAAGATGGCATATACAGTACATGAGGTGTGAGAGATACATGTCTAGTACATATTATGTGTTTGTCACTGATTTTAATGCGAAAGCCTCATCCAGCTCCTCAGAGCTGGGGCGCGTGCCCAAAATACAGCAAGCATTACCCCTCTGAACAGTAGTGCTGAGCTGCTGGAAGAGGAAACTAGTTGCCCTGGGATCCCTAGTTACCCTAATGAGTTTTTTGCCTAGCTCCTTGAGGAACTTAGATGCATTCTTTTCCCATGAGCCATGGGTCTCCGAGCCTATGAGAACAGACACATAATGATGGACAAGTTCTCCGTATTTTCTAGAGTTTTGGAACTCCCTGAAGCTGGCAGTTGCCCCTCCTTCCTCCCTGGTGTATTGGAGATAGGTAGATGCACATGTGTAGTCCCACATCACGTGCTTGCCGTCTGTCCAGGCATGAAGGGTGATACCATCTGGACGCGTTTGGCTGCCATCAGATCTGCATAGTTGAAGTGACTCCCTTACTGCTGGGCATCCGGCTGTTGTGAGGCTCCTCTTGATAATGTCATCAACCTCCTCGTGTCGTGCAATATTTCCCTCGGATTTACTTACGGCACACAAGACCATGGTACCCGAATTGGTCTGCTGCTTCACTGCTACAAATACACCTGTGTTCGGCAAGAGTAGGGGCGGCAAGACGAAGGGCAACACCAATGCAGATGATCTGTGGGTCATCGCGTGTGTCAAGGCTGGAGTTGGAAACAGCCAACAGAAAGTCCCCTGCATGAGGAGCTCTCACTGCCAGGAGGCAGGCTCTGTTCTTCCCTGACACACACACTGCAGCATTGTTTAAGGTATATTCTCCACTACTGGACCATTCCAGTGCCACTGTTTGTAGTCCGGGGGAGTAAGTCTGGTTTCAGATCCCATTAGATTATCCCAGATCATGGCTCCGTCATTGAACTTTTGGCCCTGGACTCCTATCTTGTCCCTAAGATGTTCAGGAAGAATTGCTGCGACAAGGCCTCTGGATACAGTGCAAAAGAACAGAAAAGCAGGTAGCGCAATTTGTGATGACTTGCGGACACCAATGCTTCCTAATCTGACTGGAAGTGTAGCTTGGTCCCACTGTCCGTCTTCTCGAGTAAGGTTAAGTACTTTCGTAAAAAAATCTGCCTCAGGACACTGTCATATTCGTGCAGTATAGGGTTATCGTATGAAGGTGCACATCTTAGGAAATATGTCAACCTGGGTTGACTTAAGCACTTTGTGAGAAGGTACAAGGCATCGTGGGTGTCTAGATTGCCTATTCGTTGTTTCATTCTCATCAACTCTTCCAGTTTTTTCCTGAGAATTGTGTCAATGGCATCTCTTCCTAGAGGTGCTCCAAGCAAGATGCTATTTGTGGGGGCAATGACTGATGCTCCTGGTAGTTTTGATCTCACTGCATCTATCAGTTGTTGATTGACTGAGATGATTTCACATTTGGATGGATTCAGGATGAGACCCATTTCCTGTCCCTGTGTCATCACCTGTGTAAGAACATCTAGAAGGGACTCCTTTGTACATGCTAGTGTACCATCATCCAGGAACCAGATGTTTAGCTCACTGGTCAGTCTGACTGTGATTTCCCTAACTGCTATACAGAAGAGAAATGGTGCGAGAGGATCCCCTTGCTGGACACCCTCTGAAGATGTGATTTCATGCTCTCCAAACAAGAGCATTGATTCCTTGCTATATCCATCTGAAACAAATTATTATTATTATAATCAAAAAGAAGCGCTAAGCCACAAGGGCTATACAGCGCTGAGCTGAAACAAAAGGGAAGAGACCAGGGAAATGTTCTTGTACGGCTGCTAATACCACATCTCTTTTTAGGAGATTAAATGCATTCTTGAAATCTAATTTTACCACTGCATTGTCCCCAGGCAGGTTATATTTGCCTTTGTTGCATGAACTGCTGATTCACTTCCTTGAGAGACCCCAAAGCCAAGCTGGTTTGGTTGAAGCATCATAGCCACCTCGGTGTGAATAATTAGGACAGCAGCTTTGAAACGAGGCGGCAAAAAGTGTTGCCCACTGCAGTTGGCCTAATTCCCCCATCCTTCTTTTTAAGGGCACAAAGTGATGCACCAAAAAAAAAGAGGTTTAATTTCATCAGGAATCAAACCAGCCAATGAATTGTTGACGAACCTTGTGATTTCTGAAAGCAGTGTCTCTGCAGTCTCCCCGTTAACTGGATTAACCATTTCCTTTAAATGCTGTGGCCTTATTCCAGTGTAACCCCCAGCAGAGCCAGACAGGAACGACATTATTGCTTTGTAAATGTCTGAGTCTTGCACAATCAGTGGTTCCACAGTGGAGACAGGTGTTGGAACTGTTGGTGCCCATAATATATATATATATATATATATATATATATATATATATATATATATATATATATATATATATATATATATATATTTTATATATATATATATATATATATATATATATATATATATATATATAATTATATATATATATATATATATATATATATTATATATATATATATATATATATTTATATAATATATATTATATATATATATATATATATATATATATATATATATATATATATATATATATATATATATATATATATATATGAGGTAATTGTATTCAGGCGGGATATTAATTTTATCTTCCTATGCCTTCCACTTCTCTTGCTGTTCCTCCACCTCCCCCTCTTGTACCTCCTCCTCCTTCTCCTCCTCTCTGAATTATTTTCCTGTACCTGTTAATATATGGCATTAAATGGCGACGCTAGTGGTAAGAATTGTGACTTAATAGAAAAATAATTAAATTTAATTAAAAATAACAGAATAACAGTAGTAGTAGTAGTAGTATCAGCCATAATAATAATAATCATCATAATAATATCAATGACAATTGTAACACCAATAAGCACAACATCATTGATAATAAGAACAAGTGAGTAGTACTAGCCAGTGTGTTGATGAAGACATTTTAGAGAGGAGTGTGAGCCTTTTGATGCTGGATGCTCCTACAAGGGTGCTCCAGTTTACACCAGCCTGAGCACCTAAAGGCAACTCGTGAATACCAAATTATACATGTACACATCAGCACAAACAAGTCAAGTAGTGTTTAATGGGCCGCTGAGCGTTGCTTTGTTCCCTACACTGAGAGTTGACACGATAATGATGGAGCTACTAGCCTGACGTGTATTACTACCACCACTCACTTGTGTTATAATGAGTGAGTTACTGGTGTGTGTGAGAGAGGCACAGAAAGCCACGATATTAAAAGTCCTCTCTCACTTGTGTTATAATGAATGAGTTACCAAGCTGTGTCTGAGAGGTGAGGTACATAAAGAAATATTACTGCCAGACCTCACTCATAGGTCTTATACTGTGTGTGTGTGTGGGGGGGAGGGGGAGGGAGGGGGTGTCCGTCCGATCGAGAAAGGTACATTAATACCAACCCCCATTCACTTTTTTTTCCCCTTTAAGCGAGTTTTTCATACATGCTACTAAGTGTCGCCCAGCGTGGTACTAAGTTACTCTATCCATGATATAAGAATGAAGGCGATGAGTTAGTTCCTGCCTCTTAAGTCATCATTGATACCAAGTGCGGGAGGGAAGAATAAGGATTATCAAGCTGACAAGGTAAAAAGAGCATTTATTTTTTCATATAAATTTCAGTTTTTGATTTCTTAAAGTGAAATCGGGAACAGTAAACTCAGTTAAACAAGAGGACACCAGGTATTATGTACTAGACAACTCTAATAGATTTAAAACATGCTAAATATAAACTGCTTCCTCCTTTCCAATTAAGCCTTGCTGCAAGTTTTACAATAAGCCATGGTAATTTTCTTCACTAACTTCTTAAGCGTCTAGAATCTAGATAGAAGTGTCAGTCGCTAGACTCTAGTTAAGGTTTTCTCTTCAGATAACCTTGTTGACGGTAAGATGGTATGTTATATGGCTTTTAACTTGTAATGCATGTATACATCCATCTCCTCCTGTTCCAGGTCTTCCTAGTCATCTTCTCTTTAAACTTTCCCCTCCTAATCCAGACCTTCCTAAGTCGTTTTCTCCTCCAGACCTTCCTTAGTCGTTTCCTCATCCAGATCCTTCCCAGTAGTTTCCCCTTCCTCTCCCGGGTTTTCCACAGTCGTCTCTTCCTCATCTTCCTTGTATTTTTCAGTCGTTTCTTCCTCCTTTTTCAGATGTTCCCCAGTTGTCTCCTCTTCCTGCCAGTCATCTCGTATCTCCACTTCCTCCTCCTGAACCTGGTCTTGTATGTGCCACTGGGCGCCACTTTCCCAGCTTCATGAGGGAATAAAATAGAGTAGCCGCGGGTGACCTGGTCAGCGCCTCCTGTCCTGATTGCCACAACTTTTTTTTTATATTGAAGTGATTTTCCTGGGTAAGGAGGACGCAGTCTCTCTTTCTCTCTCTCTCTCTCTCTCTCTCTCTCTCTCTCTCTCTCTCTCTCTCTCTCTCTCTCTCTCTCTCTCTCTCTCTCTCTCTCTCTCTCTCTCTCTCTTACACACACACACATATGTCCATTTTGCATGTAAGTGTTCTAAAGAGTTAAAAAGTTTATATTTGACACAAACTTAGAATCGTTTATTTTGCCTATTTTATAGGTCAATATTTTATTTTTTCGGTGTTGCAGAAGAAGTTTCTTTAAGTGGTTGATTGATGATTTTTCCCTTCAAACTTTCGTGTATAACTTGAGAATGCCTCATCCGATCGCTTTCAAATTTTCAGTTCTGGTTTACTGCAACGGGGTAGACTGCTAGTGCACTCATCTCACACATTGAGGTGCGGGTTCGATCTCCGGTACGGGTGGAAAACGTAAGGACGTGTTTCCTTAAGGCACCTACTGTCCACGTTCACCTATCAGTAAAATAGGTACCTGAGTGTTAGTGGACTGGTGTGGGTCGCATCCTGGGACAGAACTGACCTAATTTACCCGAAATGCTCAGCATAACAAGCGGCTCTATATAGTAGTATGTCATTGATGTCAACTAGGCCTGTAAACCTTGTACATGTACTTGTTTCATGCTCAGCAGACGGAGGATCAAGCCTCCACCATGTCTTGCGTTGAATGATCCACATGGGTTTAGCGCGTAACATGATTTTTTTTTGTAACGGTGGAAAGGTTCATAGAATTTTTGTCATGTGTGGGTGCGCTCCAGTGGGTGCGCTCCTGTGGGTGCGCTCCAGTGGGTGCACTCCAGTGGGTGCGCTCCTGTGGGTACGCTCCAGTGGGTGCGCTCCAGTGGGTGCACTCCAGTGGGTGCGCTCCTGTGGGTGCACTCCAGTGGGTGCGCTCCTGTGGGTGCGCTCCAGTGGGTGCGCTCCAGTGGGTGTGCTCCTGTGGGTGCGCTCCTGTGGGTGCGCTCCTGTGGGTGCGCTCCTGTGGGTGCGCTCCAGTGGGTGCGCTCCTGTGGGTGCACTCCAGTGGGTGCGCTCCAGTGGGTGCGCTACTGTGGGTGCGCTCCTGTGAGCGCTCCTGTGGGTGCACTCCTGTGGGTGCGCTCCTGTGAGTGCGCTCCGGTGGGTGCGCTCCGGTGGGTGCGCTCCTGTGAGCGCTCCTGTGGGTGCACTCCTGTGGGTGTGCTCCTGTGGGTGCGCTCCTGTGAGCGCTCCTGTGGGTGCGCTCCTGTGAGTACACTCCTGTGAGTGCGCACCTGTGAGTGCGCTCCTGTGAGTGCGCTCCGGTGGGTGTGCTCCGGTGGGTGCGCTCCGGTGGGTGCGCTCCGGTGGGTGCGCTCCGGTGGGTGCACTCCGGTGGGTGCGCTCCTGTGAGTGCTCTCCGGTGGATGCGCTCCTGTGAGTGCTCTCCTGTGGGTGCTCTCCTGTGGGTGCGCTCCGGTGGGTGCGCTCCTTTGGGTGCGCTCCGGTGGGTGCGCTCCTTTGGGTGCGCTCCGGTGGGTGCGCTCCGGTTGGTGGGCTCCTGTGAGTGCTCTCCGGTGGGTGCGCTCCTGTGAATGCGCTCCTGTGAGTGTGCTCCGGTGGGTGCACTCTGGTGGGTGCACTCCTGTGGGTGCACTCCGGTGGATGCGCTCCTGTGAGTGCTCTCCGGTGGGTGCGCTCCTGTGAATGCGCTCCTCTGGGTGTGCTCCGGTGGGTGCGCTCCTGTGAGTGCACTCCTGTGGGTGCGCTCCTGTGGGTACGCTCCTGTGAGTGCGCTCCTGTGGGTGCGCTCCTGCAAGTGCGCTCCTGTGAGTGCTCTCCGGTGGGTGCCCTCCGGTGGGTGCGCTCCAGTGGGTGCGCTCCTGTGAGTGCACTCCTGTGGGTGCGCTCCAGTGGGTGCGCTTCTGTGAGTGCTCTCCTGTGCGTGCGCTCCTGTGGGTGCTCTCCGGCGGGTGCATTCCAGTGGGTGGGTTCCGGTGGGTGCGCTGGTGTGGTACGCTCCGGTGGGTGCGCTCCAGTGGGTGCGCTCCGGTGGGTGCGCTGGTGTGGGTGCGCTCCGGTGGTTGTACTCCGGTGGGTGCGCTGGTGTGAGTGCGCTCCTGCGGGTGCGCTGGTTTGGGTTCGCTCCGGTGGTTGTACTCCGGTGGGTGCGCTGGTGTGGGTGCGCTCCTGCGGGTGCGCTGGTTTGGGTTCACTCTGGTGGGTGTGCTCCTACGGGTGCGCTCCTGTGGGTGTGCTCCTGTGGGTGCGCTCCTACGGGTGCGCTCCTGTGGGTGCGCTCCTGTGGGTGCGCTCCTATGGGTGTGCTCCTGTGGGTGCGCTCCTGTGGGTGCGCTGGTGTTGGAGCGCTCCGGTGGGTGCTCTCCTGTGGGTGCGCTCCTATGGGTGCGCTCCTGTGGGTGCGCTGGTGTTGGAGCGCTCCGGTTTGTGCGCTCCTATGGGTGTGCTCCTGTGGGTGCGCTCCTGTGGGTGCGCTCCTGTGGGTGCGCTCCTGTGGGTGCGCTCCTATGGGTTCACTTCTGTGGGTGCACTCCTATGGGTGCACTCCTGTGGGTGCGCTCCTGTGGGTGCGCTGGTGTTGGAGCGCTCCAGTGGGTGCGCTGGTGTTGGAGCGCTCCGGTGGGTGCGCTGGTGTTGGAGCGCTCCAGTGGGTGCGCTCCTATGGGTGCGCTTCTGTGGGTGCACTCTTATGGGTGCACTCCTGTGGGTGCACTTCTGTGGGTGCGCTCCGGTGGCTGTGCTTCTGTGGGTGCGCTCCGGTGGGTGTGCTGGTGTTGGAGCGCTCCGGTGGGTGCGCTGGTGTTGGAGCGCTCCGGTGGGTGAGCTGGTGTTGGAGCGCTCCTGTGGGTGCGCTGGTGTTGGAGCGCTCCGGTGGGTGAGCTGGTGTTGGAGCGCTCCGGTGGGTGCACTGGTGTTGGAGCGCTCCGGTGGGTGAGCTGGTGTTGGAGCGCTCCGGTGGGTGCGCTGGTGTTGGAGCGCTCCGGTGGGTGCGCTGGGGTTGGAGCGCTCCGGTGGGTGCTCTGGTGTTGGAGCGCTCCGGTGGGTGCGCTGGTGTTGGAGCGCTCCGGTGGGTGCGCTGGTGTTGGAGCGCTCCGGTGGGTGCGCTGGTGTTGGATCGCTCCGGTGGGTGCGCTGGTGTTGGAGCGCTCCGGTGGGTGCGCTGGTGTTGGAGCGCTCCGGTGGGTGCGCTGGTGTTGGAGCACTCCGGTGGGTGCGCTGGTGTTGGAGCGCTCCGGTGGGTGCGCTGGTGTTGGAGCGCTCCGGTGGGTGCGCTGGTGTTGGAGCGCTCCGGTGGGTGCGCTGGTGTTGGAGCGCTCCGGTGGTGGGTGCGCTGGTGTTGGAGCGCTCCGGTGGGTGCACTGGTGTTGGAGCGCTCCGGTGGGTGCGCTGGTGTTGGAGCGCTCCGGTGGGTGCGCTGGTGTTGGAGCGCTCCGGTGGGTGCGCTGGTGTTGGAGCGCTCCGGTGGGTGCGCTGGTGTTGGAGCGCTCCGGTGGGTGCGCTGGTGTTGGAGCGCTCCGGTGGGTGCTCTGGTGTTGGAGCGCTCCGGTGGGTGCGCTGGTGTTGGAGCGCTCCGGTGGGTGCGCTGGTGTTGGAGCGCTCCGGTGGGTGCTCTGGTGTTGGAGCGCTCCGGTGGGTGAGCTGGTGTTGGAGCGCTCCGGTGGGTGCGCTGGTGTTGGAGCGCTCCGGTGGGTGCGCTGGTGTTGGAGCGCTCCGGTGGGTGAGCTGGTGTTGGAGCGCTCCGGTGGGTGCGCTGGTGTTGGAGCGCTCCGGTGGGTGCGCTGGTGTTGGAGCGCTCCGGTGGGTGCTCTGGTGTTGGAGCGCTCCGGTGGGTGCGCTGGTGTTGGAGCGCTCCGGTGGGTGCGCTGGTGTTGGAGCGCTCCGGTGGGTGCTCTGGTGTTGGAGCGCTCCGGTGGGTGCGCTGGTGTTGGAGCGCTCCGGTGGGTGCGCTGGTGTTGGAGCGCTCCGGTGGGTGCTCTGGTGTTGGAGCGCTCCGGTGGGTGAGCTGGTGTTGGAGCGCTCCGGTGGGTGCGCTGGTGTTGGAGCGCTCCGGTGGGTGCGCTGGTGTTGGAGCGCTCCGGTGGGTGAGCTGGTGTTGGAGCGCTCCGGTGGGTGCGCTGGTGTTGGAGCGCTCCGGTGGGTGCGCTGGTGTTGGAGCGCTCCGGTGGGTGCTCTGGTGTTGGAGCGCTCCGGTGGGTGCGCTGGTGTTGGAGCGCTCCGGTGGGTGCGCTGGTGTTGGAGCGCTCCGGTGGGTGCGCTGGTGTTGGAGCGCTCCGGTGGTGGGTGCGCTGGTGTTGGAGCGCTCCGGTGGGTGCACTGGTGTTGGAGCGCTCCGGTGGGTGCGCTGGTGTTGGAGCGCTCCGGTGGGTGCGCTGGTGTTGGAGCGCTCCGGTGGGTGCGCTGGTGTTGGAGCGCTCCGGTGGTGGGTGCGCTGGTGTTGGAGCGCTCCGGTGGGTGCGCTGGTGTTGTAGCGCTCCGGTGGGTGCGCTGGTGTTGGAGCGCTCCGGTGGGTGCGCTCCGGTCAGTGTTATATAGAGTATTCCTGAAATTTTGTTTCTGTACAAGAAACATCAACACAGGTGCCTCCGGGCTTGAAGCTTGGCAGTGTTAGTGAGGAAATTTTCCATTAATCCAGGTTAAATATCATTAAGTGTACCCTCTTTTCAAGGACTTCAGTATTTAATGACTGTTGACAGGATGCTACTCTGGAAGTTTATATTATGTAGGTGCAAATTTGTAAATATAGTAAACTATTTTAAAAAAAACTTGGAGTCTGTGCAATCTTTGTGATAACTGAAGAACATCTCTTGTGATAGACTTCAAACCTTTTAGTGCTGATGTGTTGTGTTGAATGCAAGATTCACCTTCAGAAATCCCACTTGTGGATCAAACTTGTACTAGCAAAGGATTTCACTAGAACCATTGTTTTTTTTTTATCTTGTCGGCGTTGTACCTCCAGTTTTCACCATCTTTGACTCAAACCTCGACTCGTCCTGGTTGATCCTGTTTCAACACGGATTTACTGCTAGGCGAATAAGTTGAGTGACTTCGTGGAGCGCCATCTTTACTCTGCCATGTGCATTTATCAGCAGGTTTACTTCACCAGCGATCATTCATTTCTCTCCTTACTTTCATTTGGTACATGAGAGAGGCAGGCTATCCAGGAGAGTGGTGTATACTCAGGGTATGAGCCAACTTGTGCCTCGTAAAGAGTTTTGCTCTATCACTGTGAATGTGTTGGCTGTCGTGGTTGTTAGTCACCAGCTGGTTCTTCAAGGTTATCCTTCAGCCTCTTGAGTGTTCATTTTATCCTTGAATGCTCACTTTTTTTCAAGTTACTCTTACACCTGTTCTCTTTCCCTCCTTGCCTACTTTTTTCCTTCTATTATTCTTTAATACTCTTCATTTTTCTCCTCTTCATTATCCTGCTTTTCCTTTTCCTTCTCACCTTCCTCCATTTTTCCTCGTCCTCAATTTTTTTCTCATCCTCATCCTCCATTTTGTATCCTCCTTTCCCCATCGTTCTCTTTTCCCTCATTATATTGTCTCGTCCTTCTCCTTTCCCCATCTTTCCAATCTTTCTTTCGCATCTTTCTCCTTTCTTCACCCTTCTCCTTTTCCCATCTTTCTCCTTTGCCATCCTCATCTTCCTCACGTGCCCATCCTTCATCTCCTGCGTCAGCTTCCCTAGAGAGAGAGAGAGAGAGAGAGAGAGAGAGAGAGTGGTGGCCAGGTAGGTCAGGTAACATTTTAAGATATCTGGAGGCTCAGGTTCAGGTTTATGGCATCTTGTGATATTTGGCTCTTTTCTTTGTTATTTTAGTAGACATTAAAGATTCATCTTCACAGTAACTACACAAGATGTGTTGTCCGAATAAAGTCAGTGGGGAGAGACTGATGTAATGTAACACAGACCTTTAATGTGCATGTGTAGTGTTTTGTGTCTCAGCTTAATGTTTGTGTGTGTAGTACTAGTTGTCAGAGGCACTTGTCGATAGACGCTTGGCCTGTGCTATTATTTTTTTGTGTGTGTGTGTACCCACCTTTGTGGTTGCAGGGGTCGATTCACAGCTCTTAGCCCTGCCTCTTTGCTAGTCACTACTAGACCACTCTCCCCGCTCTAAGAGCCTTTGTCATACCTCTTCTTAAGTTTCCACTACCTCACTCTCCAGATTGTTCCACGTCCTGGCAACTCTAAGGCTCAAGAAATAACTCACGAAATCGTAATGACACGATTGCAAACAAACCACGGTACGGGCGGCTTGCGTGCTGGTCTGCAGTTTTACGACTTATTGCCGCGAGTTCAATCCCCACCCGTACCGTGGTTTGCTAAAGAAATACTTCCTAGCATCCATGTGATTCATCTGAGTATTCAGCTTCTAATTGTGTTCATATTCCTGTGTCTCATCTCTAAAACATTCCAGCCCTGTCCACATTGTTTTGTATCTTAAAGCTTAATATGTACTCACCTAATTGTGGTTGCAGGGGTCGAGACTCAGCTCCTGGCCCCACCTCTTCGCTGACCGCTACTGAGTCCTCCCTCTCCCTGCTCCATGAGCTTTATCATACCTCGTCTTAAAGCTATGTATGGTTCCTGCCTCCACTACATCACTTGCTAGACTATTCCACTTCCTAACAACTCTCTGGCTGAAGAAATACTGTGTGGGTGTGTGTGTGTGTACTCACGTAATTGTACTCGCCTAATTGTGGTTGCAGGGATCGATTCACAGCTTCTGTCCCCGGCTCTTCACTGTGTGTGTGTGTGTGTGTGTGTGTGTGTGTGTGTGTGTGTGTGTGTGTGTGTGTGTGTGCGCGCGCGTGTGCGCGTGCGCTCGTGCTCATCAAGTTGAGCTTACTGGGGGCCAGGTCTCGGCTCCTGGCCCTCACCTTTTAAACTACAGTCGCCTGTATTCGTGATTCCTGGCCTCATGGACTATATGTATATGTGTGTGTGTGTGTGTCCATGCTGTGTTTTTAACAAATGTGTGTACTGCACATTGCTGTGTGTTTTATACTGTAAGTTATGTAGTGTCCGGAGTGTTGTTGATGTGACTCTTCATCCCAGGACCTTGATGGTCAAGCAGATTATATAACTGGCTGTGACCCTCACATAGTAAAAACTCTTAATTTTTGATACTTGTTTAATGTGGTCTGGGTCTTACATGATTACCCGCTGCGTCGCGTGTGCTGCCACCACTGTTGGCCTTACTGTTGTTGTTCAGGCTTCTGTTGCTTCTGTTGCTGAAGAAGCTGTTGTTAATGTTACCTCTGGTCCTACTGCTGCTGCTGCTGGTATTTTTGCTACCTTTGTTGTTGCCACTACTACCTGTATTGCTGCTGCTGCTACTACTACTGCTGCTGCTACTACTACTACTACTACTACTACTTATATTGTTATTGATGTTACTAATTATACTACTATTACTGCTACTACTTATACTACTCTTGCTTCTGCTCTTGGTGCTACTGCTACTTACACTGTTACTGCTTTGCTTCTGATTCTGTTTTATCTTTTGCTGCTAATGCTATTGTTGTTGTTGCCGCTGCTTCTGCTTTCATCACACACCAAAGAAAACCAAACATAACTGGCATTCTAAATATGGAGACAACGTAAGCAGTGGTGGGGGCTCGACCCTCCGTCCGGTAATCCCTAGACAGACATGCTTCTCCAGCAGCACTCACCGATTATCCCCATCATGTTAGACAGTGAAGGAAGAGGAGGAAACTGATAAGGAGGAAGGAGAGAGAAGGAATGTAACAAAACGCAAGAGGAGGGAGATAACGAGAAGGATCAAAATAACTTAGGGGAGTTAGCGCAGACAGGAAGAAAGGAAGAAGGGGAGATGCAAGATAAAGGAGAGAGTAAGACAGTGATTACAGAAGTTGTTTACTGGTGAACCTTCTGCTACAAACTGACTCTTATCAAGTACGTGCACTTGATAACAGTTAGTTTGTGGTACAACTTTGTACCTCAAACTTGTAATCAGTGTCTTACTGTTGGTGCATCACTATAATGTTGGTGCTTCACTATACTGTTGGTGCCTCACTATAATGTTGGTGCTTCACTATACTGTTGGTGCCTCACTATAATGTTGGTGCTTCACTATACTGTTGGTGCCTCACTATACTGTTGGTGCCTCACTATAGTGTTGGTGCCTCACTATAGTGTTGGTGCCTCACTATACTGTTGGTGCCTCACTATACTGTTGGTGCTTCACTATACTGTTAGTGTCTCACTATAATGTTGGTGCTTCACTATACTGTTGGTGCATCACTATAATATTGGTGCTTCACTATACTGTTGGTGCTTCACTATAGTGTTGGTGCCTCACTAAACTGTTGGTGCCTCACTATAGTGTTGGTGCCTCACTATACTGTTGGTGCTTCACTATACTGTGTCTCATTATAGTTTTGGTGCCTCACTATAGTGTTGGTGCTTCATTATAGTGTTGGTGCTTCACAATAGAGTTGGTGCTTCACTATAGTGTTGGTGCTTCACTATACTGTTAGTGCTTCACTATAGTGTTGGTGCTTCACTATAGTGTTGGTGCTTCATTATCATGTTGGTGCTTCACTATACTGTTGGTGCTTCACTATAGTGTTAGTGCTTCACTGTAGTGTTGGTGCCTTACTATACTGTGGTGCTTCACTATAGTGTTGGTACTTCACTATAGTGTTAGTGCTTCACTATAGTGTTGGTGTCTCATTATACTGTTGGTGCTTCACAGTAGTGTTGGTGCTTCACTATAGTGTTAGTGCTTCACTATAGTGTTCGTGCTTCACTTTACTGTTGGTACTTCACTATACTGTTGGTGCTTCACTATAGTGTTAGTGCTTCACTATAGTGTTGGTGCTTCACTATACTGTTGGTACTTCACTATACTGTTGGTGCTTCACTATAGTGTTGGTGCTTCACTATAGCGTTAGTGCTTCACTATAGTGTTGGTGCTTCACTATACTGTTGGTGCTTCACTATAGTGTTAGTGCTTCACTATAGTGTTGGTGCCTCATTATACTGTTGGTGCTTCACTATGTCGTAGGGGTTCTTAAAAGGAGATATCGAGGGTTGAAGGTAGACACACTTGTTGGATGGTAACGATATATTGTCAGACTGTGGTAAAGGGAGATGGAGCCCAGCCTCTGCCTTGTCCTGCCTATGTCAAACGCCGACTGAGGCCGAGGTAGCTCGCCTCACACTCAAGCTGCATCCCGTGACGTCATACAGTCACAGGCCGGGTCTTCTATATAAAGCACATGGATGATACTATGATATGCTATACAACACAGGGATCAGCAACTATGCTGACAACTATACTGTTGGTGCTTCACTATAGTGTTGGTGCTTCACTATAGTGTTGGTGCTTCACTATTGTGTTGGTGCTTCACTATTGTGTTGGTGCTTCACTATGGTGTTGGTGCTTCACTATAGTGTTGATGCTTCACTATAGTGTTGGTGCTTCACTATGGTGTTGGTGCTTCACTATAGTGTTGATGCTTCACTATAGTGTTGGTGCTTCACTATGGTGTTGGTGCTTCACTATTGTGTTGATGCTTCACTATAGTATTGGTGCTTCACTATAGTGTTGGTGCTTCACTATGGTGTTGGTGCTTCACTATAGTGTTGGTGCTTCACTATAGTGTTGGTGCTTCACTATTGTGTTGGTGCTTCACTATTGTGTTGGTGCTTGACTATAGTGTTGGTGCTTCACTATTGTGTTGGTGCTTCACTATTTTGTTGGTGCTTCACTATAGTGTTGGTGCTTCACTATTGTGTTGGTGCTTCAATATAGTGTAGGTGCTTCACTATAGTGTTGGTGCTTCACTATTGTGTTGGTGCTTCACTATTGTGTTGGTGCTTCACTATAGTGTTGATGCTTCACTATTGTGTTGGTGCTTCACTATAGTGTAGGCGCTTCACTATTGTGTTGGTGCTTCACTATTGTGTTGGTGCTTCACTATAGTGTAGGTGCTTCACTATTGTGTAGGTGCTTCACTATAGTTTTGGTGCTTCACTATAGTTTTGATGCTTCACTATAGTGTAGGTGCTTCACTGTAGTTTTGGTGCTTCACTATTGTGTTGGTGCTTCACTATAGTGTTGGTGCTTCACTATTGTGTTGGTGCTTCACTATAGTGTTGGTGCTTCACTATTGTGTTGGTGCTTCACTATTGTGTTGGTGCTTCACTATAGTGTTGATACTTCACTATTGTGCTGGTGCTTCACTATTGTGTTGGTGCTTCACTATAGTGTTGATACTTCACTATTGTGTTGGTGCTTCACTATAGTGTTGGTGCTTCACTATTGTGTTGGTGCTTCACTATTGTGTTGGTGCTTCACTATAGTTTTGGTGCTTCACTATAGTGTTGGTGCTTCACTATAGTGTTGGTGCTTCACTAGTGTTGGTGCTTCACTATTGTGTTGGTGCTTCACTAGTGTTGGTGCTTCACTATAGTGTTGGTGCTTCACTGTTGTGTTGGTGCTTCACTATAGTGTTGGTGCTTCACTATTGTGTTGGTGCTTCACTATTGTTGGTGCTTCACTATAGTGTTGGTGCTTCACTATTTTGTTGGTGCTTCACTATAGTTTTGGTGCTTCACTGTTGTGTTGGTGCTTCACTATTGTTGGTGCTTCACTATTGTGTTGGTGCTTCACTATAGTTTTGGTGCTTCACTATTATGTTGGTGCTTCACTATTGTTGGTGCTTCACTATTGTGTTGGTGCTTCACTATAGTTTTGGTGCTTCACTATTATGTTGGTGCTTCACTATTGTTGGTGCTTCACTATTATGTTGGTGCTTCACTATTGTTGGTGCTTCACTATTGTGTTGGTGCTTCACTATAGTTTTGGTGCTTCACTATTGTGTTGGTGCTTCACTATTGTGTTGGTGCTTCACTATTGTGTTGGTGCTTCACTATAGTGCTGGCGCTTCACCATACTGTTGGTGCTTCACTATAGTGCTGGAGCTTCACCATACTGTTGGTGCTTCACTATAGTGTTGGTGCTTCACTATAGTGCTGGCGCTTCACCATACTGTTGGTGCTTCACTATAGTGTTGGTGATTCACTATACTCTTGGTGCTTCACTATATTGTTATTGCTTCACCATTCCTCTGGAAATAGAAAGTAATTTAGAGTAAGGGGCGGTGAATGATAAAGATGTGGGAAGGATAATAGAGACGAGGAATAAAGAAATGATAAAATACATAGAAGGGGAGAGAGAAAAGGGAGGAAGTGAATAAATAGCAGGAAATGAAAGGTGAAGAGGAGAATTAGGAGGAGGAAGAGAGATCAAGAAGAATAAACAATATAATTGTTTCTATACACAGAAATATTTCTTTTTTTTTCTCCTTTGTTTCCGTCTGTCTCTCTTCCACCTCTCAGTCTATTTTTTTTTATTAAATTTATCCATCTTTCACCTTTCTCCTTTCTTTATTTCCACTCTTTCCTGTCTTTCCTCAACTCCTTCGTGTTGCTACATTATCGTCCTTGTTTTACCTCTCTCTCTCTCTCTCTCTCTCTCTCTCTCTCTCTCTCTCTCTCTCTCTCTCTCTCTCTCTCTCTCCCTCTCTCTCTCTCTCTCTCTCTCTCTCATTTCTCCTCTCTTCCATTTCGGTCAGTTTTACCTGGTCTCTTCTCCACGTCGTCCCTTACCTTCTCTCGTTATTAGTTAAAACTGTTTATATTAAATATGTAAATCCTAGATATTAAAAACTGATGTTGCAAATGTCAATCAAGATTATTATGGTACTAATAGTGATGGATCTTATAGTGAGCTGCTTCCTAACTTTCTTCCTAGAGATTTTTATTCTCATTTTCTATCCTCGCTTTCTGTCCTCGCTTTCTATCCTCGCTTTCTGTCCTTGTTTTTCTACTTTACTCCTGTCTTTCCCTTTAGCCTGGTTTGCTGTTAATTACTCCTCATCCTTTCTCACTAATTTCCCCACCCCTCAATTTTCTTTTAATTGCTCTCTCTCTCTCTCTCTCTCTCTCTCTCTCTCTCTCTCTCTCTCTCTCTCTCTCTCTCTCTCTCTCTCTCTCTCTCTCTCTCTCTCTCTCTCCCCTAACGTTCGTGAGTAATATTCCCTCACCTGGGCCTCCAAGACTTACCATAACTTTTCTTCCTACAGGTAGGTGGGCACCATAACTTTCTTTCTACAGGTAGGTGGGCACCATAATTACCTTCCAGGTAGGTGGGCACCATAACTCTTTCTACAGGTTGCTGGGGCCATAATTACCTTCCTTCCAGGTAGGTGGGCACCATAACTTTCTACAGGTCGGTGGGCGCCATAATTACCTTCCTTCCAGATAGGTGGGCGCCATAACTTTCTTCCTACAGGTAGGTGGGCACCATAACTTTCTTTCTACAGGTAGGTGGGCACCATAATTACCTTCCAGGTAGGTGGGCACCATAACTCTTTCTACAGGTTGCTGGGGGCCATAATTACCTTCCTTCCAGGTAGGTGGGCACCATAACTTTCTACAGGTCGGTGGGCGCCATAATTACCTTCCTTCCAGATAGGTGGGCGCCATAACTTTCTTCCTACAGGTAGGTGGGCACCATAATTACCTTCCAGGTAGGTGGGCACCATAACTCTTTCTACAGGTTGCTGGGGGCCATAATTACCTTCCTTCCAGGTAGGTGGGCACCATAACTTTCTTCCTAACGGTAGGTGGGCGCCATAATTACCTTCCTTCCAGGTAGGTGGGCTTCCAAACCTTCCTCTCATCCACCCCGGTACTAACGACCTAATTACCTGCCTGACCTCGGTCGTAAGTCTGCATTGTCAAGTCTGAGAGTGTGTCTCACAAGTTGGCAACGAAAATGTCTTGGTTACAGACCACAAGCTGTAAGACTTTAACTGTAAGTTTGAAATTTACTTGTTTTCTCTCTAGTTTATGGGTAGTCACTTTCGGAGGTCATCGTCCCCGCGGCCCGGTCCCTGACAGGACCTGACAGTCCTAGACTGTCAGCCCTGAAATTGTAAGTGAAAGACTGTAAGTCTGAGACGACGCACAAGTTCTGTGCTCTAAATTGTAATTTTGATGTTAAAAGTTCAGAGATTTAAGTTTTGTAACTTCGATGTAAAGATAAAATATAAAGTTATGAATTGAAATGGTTAAACGTATTGAAAAATAATCATTTGAAATCATAAGCTGAAAATTACGATCACTATCAAGTGACGAAAAAATTGCTTATCACAAATGATCAATCTTTCGGCTTAATCGGATTTTTTTGTTAGGCATTATAAGTTAGAAATATATACTGTTGTCAGAGCATCAAGACGAGGGTTTGAATTTAGAATGCTTGTTAGACTTCATTTAAGTTTGAATTGAGATATTAGATGGTATTCGTACATGAATGAAACCCGTCCTGAGTGAAGAACAGAAAGGCACAATACCGTGACTGAAACAATACACAAATAACTCGTATGTAGGAGAGAGGAGCTTACGACGATTTCGTATTTGCTAAATATAAAAAAAAAATAAGCGTAGAGGAGAAACGGGAGCACAAGGATAAGATGAGAAAGAGACGTCAGGAGACAGTGATGAAAGTAAGGATGTAAGAGAGATAAGGAAGAGGATGGAGGAGAGACGTCAGGATCACACCTAAAATCACCAGCACCACCAGGACGGCCACCTCCATCACCAAGATGAGGACGTCTGTCTCCACCGCCAACACTAATAATAATAATAATGATAATAATAATAATAATTCTAAAGATATGGCAAGTTAAGACAGGAAACAATTAGACCCCAAAATTGTTGTTACTTTTTAAATGAGATGTTAGGTGTTTGGTAAAGTGTACTCAGGTGGTGGTGATTGTTACTCTGCTGCTGCACTTGTCACCTGCGGCTTCACTTTATTCAAAACTGGTTTGACATTCATAACATTTAATGGATCTTGAAGATGACGCAAAACTGCTGAGGAAAGTGGAGGCTGTGCTGAGGAAAGTGGAGGCTGTGCTGAGGAGGGTGGAGGCTGTGCTGAGGAGGTTGGAGGCTGTGCTGAGGAAAGTGGAGGCTGTGCTGAGGAAGGTGAAAGCTGTGCTGAGGAGGGTTGAGGCTGTGCTGAGGAAAGTGGAGGCTGTGCTGAGGAGGGTTGAGGCTGTGCTGAGGAAAGTGGAGGCTGTGCTGAGGAGGGTGGAGGTTGTGCTAAGGAGGGTGGAGGCTGTGCTGAGGAGGGTGGAGGCTGTGCTGAGGAAAGTAGAGGCTGTGCTGAGGAGGTTGGAGGCTGTGCTGAGGAAAGTGGAGGCTGTGCTGAGGAGGGTGAAAGCTGTGCTGAGGAGGGTTGAGGCTGTGCTGAGGAAAGTGGAGACTGTGCTGAGGAGGGTTGAGGCTGTGCTGAGGAAAGTGGAGGCTGTGCTGAGGAGGGTGGAGGTTGTGCTAAGGAGGGTGGAGGCTGTGCTGAGGAGGGTACAGGCTGTGTTGAGGAGGGTGGAGGGTGTGCTGAGGAAGGTGGAAGCTGGCTCTTTAGCAGCTGGGAAGGCTGCTACTCCCTCCGGGGTGATAGATCTTCCTTCTCGGTTTTTGTTAATGTCCGCTTTTTCTTACACTCTCGCTGTCTTTATCTACCCCTGTTGTCCTCCTCCTCGTCCTCGTCAAGGTCTGTGAACTAACTACAGCGACGTTTGGAGAAAATATTCAATCAATAAACGTACTGAATTTCTTTTGACTCCTATCTTAATATTTTTTTCCCCTTTGTCCCCTTGTTCTGTTTTCCTCCTCTTCCTCCTAATTCCCTCATCGATGCATATTAAGGTTGATCCTACTTTCCCTGGTACCACCCCAGCTGCTTGTAATAGCGTCCTGGTGACTCCTAGTGTCACAGTTATCTACCGCCGTTGCTTTCAAGATCGTTGCCTTTAGTGTTATTTTTATTATTCCTGTGTGTCGGCGGCGTCTCGGATTTACAGAAAAACGTGTTGCTTCTCTTCCAGCGTTCCTGCTTTACATTTTTATGTCTGATAGTCTTTCTCTCTCTTTGTTGAGTGTCATGCTTCCTGGAGTCTCTTTTGTTGAGAGAATTTTATCATTATATTTGTGCCTTCAACACAGAAACGTATTTATATCGTTGTTTTACCATTGACGCTTCCCTGAGGCACTTCACCTCTGCTCCTTCCTTTGTAGTGAATCTTCATCCAGTGTTTATCCACCTTCACCATCAACTATTTTTTGTTGACTTCTCCCGTGCATTCCAGGTACAGGATCATGTTCTGTTGGTGCCCAGGATTTGTCCGAGAATTAACGGGCAGACACGTAGGCAAAAGCTAATATATCGAATGTATTCTACTACAGACTTCATCTTCAAAGTGACTTTCTGGGTGGAGTAGTACAGGGTTATGTGACGGACAAGTAAACGTCTGGGTATGCTACAGACTAGCAGCAAGCTGTCCAGGCGTCGCTTCACTTCACTGTTTGACCCTTGACTTTCTGTGAGAATTATCCCTATAAAACGGTTCTCTGAAGATTGGGAATTGGGCAAAATTATTTGAACAACTGTTTGTAAGGAAAGTTGCTTCTCTGTGCACCTTGCTGACGATTGTCATCTACATCTCAGTAACATGCACTAAGGTCCTGCTTGATCAGTTCACACAAGAACTTGATCATCACTCAGTTGTCTCTGCAAATGTCGGAAATTTTAAAGGAATCGTTCTGATGTATTTGTTTTAATTACTGTATTTTTTAGCTTTCAGTTTTCTTTATTTAGCGTTTTGGTTATTTTTCCTGGTTAAATGTTCTAAACTGTGAATTGAATAAATGATCTTTGGGTGCCATTACTCTGTATATCCCACAAACCTTTCCCCTTCCTCCACTCCTGTGGTTATATTGTGTGTGGGATTAAACCATCCTGAGAGTAGGCAGTTACCAAGTAATAGTAACTCCAGCTCTGCTGGAACTAAACCCAAGGTGTCGTAGCTGCTGAACCTATAGTAGAACGTTTGACAGTATCCTGAATGCATACTGAAGCTTTCCAGCTCAGGTTGACAGACTTCATCCTCTCATATTCCATCATGTGTGGTGGAATATAACAGGAAAACATAACTAGCTTTTGTTCCCACATTGTAATTATCTTAGTAAGTAGGATAACAGCGCACTGCTGGTGTACCCAGTTTTGTTTACCAAAAACAAGAAAAAGAGGTCTCTGCTGCTCCCTGGATATTGTGTTTCGCACAACATTAAGGTTATGTTGTGGGCGCCGAGGTTGAAGAGCGGGGATGGGGCGGGCTTGTTCACTTAGCTTCCTACCATAAAACTAATACTGAAGGCGCGTGAAGTGAAGCTTGTCGAAAGTGCGTTCAAGTGTCTCTCTCTCTCTCTCTCTCTCTCTCTCTCTCTCTCTCTCTCTCTCTCTCTCTCTCTCTCTCTCTCTCTCTCTCTCTCTCTCTCTCTCTCTCTCTCTCTTTCTCAGCGTCATCTGGTGAGGCACGCCTGGCTTACAGCATCAACTATTACTCTGTTTCGCCACACTCTGTTTCGCCAAATTTTACTTGACATTTAGGGTATATTATTATTTTGTATTATTTTTATTATATTTATTTACGGCTTACTCGATTTCTCCTACATTATAAAGTTGGTTTTAAGGGCAGTGCCGGTGTATTTACGAGGCACTCAGGCCAGCCTGTGCCGGACATTACTCGCCTCTGGCCTTTTTTTTATAGTGCCATCCGAAGCATCTTGGAGAATGTTACCCCTACGCCTCCAGGGACCGCCCATAGCGCCTCAACGAGGCTACTTGCTCACCGCAGATCGAATCTACGAGAATGTGTGAGGTGCCTTCAGGGTAGCTGCGGCGCGAGTGGTGGCTGCGGCGCGAGTGGTGGCTGCGGGGCTAGCATTAGCTGCGGCGCGAGTGGTGGCTGTGGCTCTTGCGGTAGCTGCGGTGCGAATGATGGAAGTAGCGTAGCTTCCATGAAGACAAGGGGTAACGCAAGCGGCATAGGCGGTTGGGTGGCGGTGTCAGTTTGGAGGTGGTGGGGGGCGTGAGTGGCGCAGGAGAGGGAAACGGCTTACTGGTACTCTCGGCTTGGTAGAGGGAGATGGCCCTGTCGTATTTTTTCAGGTAGTGAGCTTTTTAAATGAATGGGATGGGGGTGTATGGCAGTTTAGGAGGGTTTAGCTGTGATAAATGGGTTTAATGGCTGTGTTTTACTTAGGCGGAAGTTTTTATAGGCGAGGGCGGCCAGGGAAGTGAGTGGCACAGCACTTTTGTGCCTATATAGTACCCAATGAAGAGCTCTCTCTCTCTCTCTCTCTCTCTCTCTCTCTATATATATATATATATATATATATATATATATATATATATATATATATATATATATATATATATATATATATATATTATATATATGTGTGTGTGTGTGTGTGTCGTGCCGAATAGGTAAAATTTGCTATTTTGGCTTAAATAGCAAAGCTCTTCTTGCCGAATAAGGCAAGCGAAAAATTTGTGTATGCAATAATTTCGCAAAAATCATTCTAAACCTAACGAAAAACAATATATTTCATTGTGTTTATTTATTATTAAATTGTAAATTATCTAAAATATATTTAGCTGGGTTAAGCTAAATTAAATTGCGCTTGTTATAATAAGGTTAGGTAAGTTTTCTAAGGTTCTTTTGGTACAAAATTATTAATTTTTACATTAGCGTAAATGAAAAAATATATCTTTAAACGTATAAGAGAAAATTTTACAAAGGACTTAATTTTAAATGAGTTCGTGCTAATTGACCAATTTTACCTATTCGGCACGACATTATATATATATATATATATATATATATATATATATATATATATATATATATATATATATATATATATATATATATATATATACCAAAACTGTTGTCCACAGGGCTGAGGAAGGGTTGTTGAGGTGGTTCGGACATGTAGAGAGAATGGAGCGAAACAGAATGACTTCAAGAGTGTATCAGTCTGTAGTGGAAGGAAGGCGGGGTAGGGGTCGGCCTAGGAAAGGTTGGAGGGAGGAGGTAAAGGAGGTTTTGTGTGCGAGGGGCTTGGACTTCCAGCAGGCATGCGTGAGCGTGTTTGATAGGAGTGAATGGAGACAAATGGTTTTTAATACTTGACGTACTGTTGGAGTGTGAGCAAAGTAACATTTATGAAGGGATTCAGGGAAACCGGCAGGCCGGACTTGAGTCCTGGAGATGGGAAGTACAGTGCCTGCACTCTGAAGGAGGGGTGTTAATGTTGCAGTTTAAAAACTGTAGTGTAAAGCACCCTTCTGGCAAGACAGTGATGGAGTGAATGATGGTGAAAGTTTTCCTTTTTCGGGCCACCCTGCCTTGGTGGGAATCGGCCAGTGTGATAATAAAAAAATAATAAATATATATATATATATATATATATATATATATATATATATATATATATATATATATATATATATATATATATATATATATTACCTTCGTTTTTCTCCGTATCTCTAACTATTTCGTATCCCTTTAATATTTTCTTAACAGTTTCCTTGGGAAAGTCAGCTAGAATCTTTCCCCTTAGCCATGCGTGTAATAAGGCTGCTAAACTGCCAGGAGCAAGGGGCTTGTAGCCCATTTTTTCACTGTGAAATTACCGAAAAGGCACGGAAGGGAAATTTTCAAGCTGGGTTGTTTGAGTGAGCGTAGTACAGTTGTTAAGATAGAACTGATTCATAATGTTTTGAACACAAAGAAGGTAGATGTCACTGCTCTAAATTACACAAAGTTAAAAGGGTAGGAGAGTTTGGGATGAAGTGAGGCGTATCTGAGAGAATAAGAGCTGAAGTAATAGATGTAACATGAAATAAACGAGGGAAGAAAAAAAAAGACAGGGTATAAATATTTAAGGTCAAGGTTTTAAAATCAAAGTGGGATGTGAGAAGTGGGTTATTATAAGTGTTTATGTACCTAGATGAAGAAGAGTGCTAGAGGAAACAAGTAGATTCTGAAAAGTGTTATTTGAAAGATTATCAATTTTGAATCAAGTCAGAAAATAAACGTCTTGGAAGACCTTATGGTTACAATTTGAGACTCTGTTGTGGGAGACATAGTGAGAAAGTTTGTTGTCTCAGAGTCAGTGAGCTTCAGTGACCGTTAATTAAACTATGCCTAGAAAGAGATTTGTTAATAGGCAGTTCATGTTTTACTAAGAGGATAAATAAGTACACAAATTATGATGAAGTGTGTATTGAATACAATTTTGTAGACACTGAATTAGTGGATAATATGTTGAAGGACGTACATGATGTAGAAAGTGACTGTTGCAGCAGAGACTAATATTAGTAGCTAGAGGAAGGAGGTAGACAGGAGAACAGTGTTCTGGGGGAAAGAAAGTGAAAATGAATAAATTATAGGAATGGTTAGTTAGGAGTATGATGAGTAACCGATGGGAGATAGATGGACTAGAATGAGAAATAATGAAGCGCACTTGTGGGGATTTGATAAAGCAGTATTATTGTGTAACAGAGATTTGTATTCATTGTGCCCTTCACAGCAGGTTCCCTGGTGGTGGTGAAGGACTCTTGCTTATATTCACGCTACTCTTTCCTTTCTTCCTTCCTTCCTTTCTTTATCGGATCTTAACTGGTTGTCTCCCATTTTCTTGGCGCTGTGTAGCCTTATGGGTTTAGCATTTCCTCGTGTATTTAATTATAAGGTGTGGGTTGCAAGGTGTTAACATCAGTTGTCTGTATTTTCTTCTGATCTATTATTATAAATTAAATGTGACAACTGTCTAACACACAGATGCCCAGTCTACAACAACTGACCCAAAAATAAGCTGATACCCACAGGAAAAAACACAGGAAAAAAAAAAAGTTAGCTCAGTCCCCAGCCCTAGACCTGACTCAGACTCAGCCCCCAGCCATTGTGAAAATCCAGATTCGGTTAAAGACTTCTCCACGGCCACCAAACCCATAGCCCCTTATACAGATGTAGTAGAGGAGTCTCCTTCCGGGGTAGACTCTTCTGCAGCCATCACAGTCATAGCCTTCGGTGAAGATGTAGTAGAGGAGTCCTCTTCCAGGAAAAATGTTGGTGTCATGACAACTGATGGTTTGGCTATGGAGGACTGTAGTGCAGTTCTAGGGTCTGCACAAATTAGGAATACACCCAGCACAAATTGTACCCAGCCAAAAACAAAATGGTGCAAGTTCTATGTTTGGGGCATCAGTAAACTTCGAGCATCCCAAAAAATTCCGCGACCTCCTGTCTAAGGGAGTGTGTCGTTCTATTTCTTGCAAATACTTCCACCCTGAGATTTGTCATTCTTCATCCTTGAAAAACAATGTTACAATACTAATTGCACCGCATACCATTTAAAAGGGACCAGGAGGCACACACCCCGTACAACACATCATAGTAGCTATGACAACACCACAAGTGATTTTTCACTGGTAGGAAACGAAGAATGAAAATGGAAAGAGATAACCAAAATAGTCCACCACCTTGGAGCCTTGTTGGACTGGAGGCACAGCCAGTGGCCCTCCGGGCTCACAACTACTGATGCCAACAAAATCCCCCAACAAACATGCAACACAACCTCATTTATATTTGCTAATATACAGGGCCTTAAGTCATCCACCAACAACAAAATAACTTTCATTAGTGGTCTTCTAGGGGAGTCAGATACACTGTTTGCAGCCTTCACAGAGACACACGCAAAATATTACTCTGACAGTGAAATATGGATACCTGGATACAACCTTTTCAGATGCGACAGAAAGAACAGGCAACAAGGGGGGGTTGGCCTGTATGTCAAAGAGTCGCTCATTTGCACAGAGATACTGAACACCACAAATGATGTAGTTGAAGTTCTGACAATAAAAATCGAGAACCCAAACTTAGTCATTGTACTTGTATATAAGCCACCAGATGCAACTTCCCATCAGTTCAAAGAACAACTATCAAAAATTGACTCCTGTCTGGAAAACTTTCCAGCCCCATCCCCAAACATCTTGCTGCTTGGTGACTTCAATCTAAGACATACAGAATGGAAGAATATAGCAGATAATGTAGCAGAAATAATCCCTGTAGGCAGCTCAGATGAAAAGTCACACAGGAGCTGCTGAATTTCAGCAACAAACACACCCTAAGTCAGCAGATAGCAGAGCCAACAAGACTGGAGAACACACTGGACCTTATTTTCACAAATAATGAGGACCTGGTAAGAAACATAATATCAAAAACAACAAATTCTGATCGCAATCGAATCGAAGTTCAGACTTACATGCAGCAAAAATGCATACAGTTATAAGGGTACCTTTACCAAATTCAACTTCAACAATAAGAACATCATCTGGGATCAGGTAAACTATGCCCTAAATGAAACATGCTGGGAAGATATCTTAAATTACATGGACCCTAACCAATGCCTTGAAAAGATCAACCTCTTGGTAGCTGAAGTATGTTCAAAGTATTTTCCTATAAGAAAAACGAAAAGAAGAAGTAAACTGGAGAGAGAGAGACGCTTCCTCTACAGGAGAAGAAGAATCACCGAGATCCTCAAGAATACCAAATTATCTGATACACGGAAGGAAGTGCTAACCAGGGAAGTGGAAAATATTGAGCTAAAGTTAAAGGACTCATACAAGATCCAGGAGAGACAAGAGGAGCTAAAAGCGATTAGTGAAATTGAAAGAAATTCGAAATATTTCTTTTCATATGCCAAAAACAAGGCAAAAACCACTTATAGTATAGGGCCCCTACACTATAAGTGGTCCTACACAGACGACAACAAAGAAATAAGTGAGATACTGAAATCTCAATATGACTGTGTTCAGCGAGCCACTAACCAGTTTAAAGATAGACAATCCAAACAATTTTTTCATGAATGAGCCTCAAAACCCTGCGAATGTATGCCAAATTTATGACATAACCCTAACTCCACTAGACTTTGAGAAAGTCATCGATGACATGCCCATGCACTCAGCCCCAGGCCCAGACTCGTGGAACTCTGTGTTCATTAAGAATTGCAAGAAACGCCTCTCACAGGCCTTAGTATGCTATGGAGAAGGAGCTTAGACACAGGCAAGATTCCACAGTCACTAATAACAACAGATATAGCCCCACTCCATAAAGGTGGCAGCAAAGCAGTAGCTAAGAACTATAGACCAATAGCTTTAACGTCCCATAAAAAAGCAGGATAACAAACCACCTGGACTCCCAAAAATTGCACAACCCAGGGCAGCGTGGTTTCAGAGCAGGTCGCTCCTGTCTTTCGCAACTGCTAGACCACTGTGATATGGTCCTAGATGTACTGGAAAACAAACAGAATGCAGATGTAGTATACACAGATTTTGCAAAAGCCTTTGACAAGTGCGATCATGGTGTAATAGCACACAAAATGCGTGCTAAAGGAATAACTGACAAAATAGGCAGATGGATCTTGAACTTAATAACCAATCGCACACAAAGAGTAGTGGTAAACAGAGTTATATCAGGTGCTGCCATAGTGAAGAGCTCTGTCCCACAAGGCACAGTACTCGCACCTATCCTGTTCCTTATTCTCATATCAGACATAGGCAGAGATGTAAACCATAGCACTGTATCATCCTTTGCAGACGATACTAGGATCTGCATGAGTGTGTCATCCATTGAGGACACGGCAAAGCTCCAAGAAGATATAAACCAAGTTTTCCAATGGGCAACAGAGAACAATATGATCAATGAAGACAAATTCCAACTACTCCGTTATGGAAAACTGGAGGAAATAATAACTAGAACTGAGTATACTACAAACTAATCACCCAACAGAGCGGAAAAGTAATGTGAAGGACCTGGGAGTGGTAATGTCCGAAGATCTCACCTTCAAGGACCACAACAATGCCACTATCACATCTGCGAGGAAGCTGATAGGATGGATAATGAGAACATTCAAGACAGGAGATGCTAAGCCAATGATGATCCTTTTTAAATCACTTATTCTCTCTAGGCTGGAATACTGCTGTACATTAACATCCCCATTCAAGGCAGGTGAAATTGCTGATCTAGAGAATGTACAGAGAACCTTTACTGCACGTATAAGTTCCATCAAACACCTTAACTACTGGGAACGTCTGGAATCGCTTGACTTCTACCCACTAGAGCGCAGGCGAGAGAGATATATCATAATCTACATCTGGAAGATTCTGGAGGGACTGGTCTCTAATATGCACACAGAAATCACTCCATACGAAAGCAAAAGACTTGGCAGGCAATGCGACATACCCCCAGTGAAAAGTAGGGGCGTCACTGGTACACGGGGCCCAAGACTGTTCAACAGCCTCCTACCAGCAGTAAGGAGCATTACCAGTAGACCCCTGGTTGTCTTCAAGAGAGCTGGACAGATACCTAAAGATGGTGCCGGATCAGCCGGGCTGTGGTTCGTACGTTGGATTGCGTGCGGCCAGCAGTAACAGCCTCCTTGATCAGGCCCTGATCCACCGGGAGGCCTGGTCATGGACCGGGCCGCGGGGGCGTTGATCCCCGGAATACCCTCCAGGTAGACTGTATCCAATGTGTGGGCGTCCACTGTCGCGGTCTCCTCTGTTGTGTCCACTGTAGCGGTGTCCACTGTTATGTGTCGACTATAGCGGTGTCCACTGTTATGTGTCCACTGTAGCGGTGTCCACTGTTATGTGTCCACTGTAGCGGTGTCCACTGCTGTGTTCACTGTTTTATTCAAATATACTGATAATTATTCAAATATACTCCTGATAATTAAGAACTGCTCAAGGATGGTCTGGATTGAAATACACTTAGTATATATTTTTTTATATGGAGTCACTTGGAGTGTGGCATTGTCACTCGTGAGTTGGAAGAAGTTTGTGATTTAAAACTCTGACGACTTTGGAAGAAAAGTTGATTGTTACATCTGTCAATAGTTGGCAAAGTGCGTGATAGTAAGTGGAGAAAGTTAAGGGAGTTACGGGCATGCACCTGCTTCCTGTGTGGCGTGCCTTGATATGTGGCGTGCCTTGATGTGTGGCGTGCCTTGATGTGTGGCGTGCCTTGATGTGTGGCGTGCCTTGATGTGTGGCGTTCCTTGATGTGTGGCGTGCCTTGATGTGTGGCGTGCCTTGATGTGTGGCGTGCCTTGATGTGTGGCGTGCCTTGATGTGTGGCGTGCCTTGATGTGTGGCGTGCCTTGATGTGTGGCGTGCCTTGATATGTGGCGTGCCTTGATGTGTGGCGTGCCTTGATGTGTGGCGTGCCTTGATATGTGGCGTGCCTTGATGTGTGGCGTTCCTTGATGTGTGGCGTGCCTTGATGTGTGGCGTGCCTTGATGTGTGGCGTGCCTTGATATGTGGCATGCCTTGATTTGTGGCGTGCCTTGATATGTGGCGTGCCTTGATATGTGGCGTGCCTTGATGTGTGGCGTGCCTTGATGTGTGGCGTGCCTTGATGTGGGTGGAGGGGCTCTTCATTTATCAAATTTAGTTTGCATTTTTTGGATCAAAACTGATTATCTGCCATTACTCAGTCTCTGTATGACCCATCCGTATTTAGTGCTTGCCATGATCTAACAGTAATACCAACCTACTGGAGAGTGAGAATCGTTCTCTCAGCAACGATGACACACAACGATAACAACAATACGATAAACAGCTTAGAGATTAAAGTCATTTGCCTCTCGTTGCGGAAAGGCAAAAAATAGGTAAGAGTGAGGTAGAGATTAGCAAGTAGTAGGAGGATCGCTCAGACTGTGATGACACGGTAGAACTGCAGTGTTGGCTTGCCAGGAGGGAGGGAGGGAGGGGGGGGGGCTGAACTAACAGGCATCGCTCTATAGAATATCTTGAACTGGACTGTTATTGTAGGAATTATTGAAGACAGTAGTGGGACGGGACGAGGAACTCAGCTGTGTTCGAGGGTGAGGAATGATAAGTGTTCCTTGATAGGGACAAGGAACCCACTTGCTTGTACCTGTACCTTGTCTGCTGTTATGGTAATGTCCGGTATCTTCCATACTTATATTATCATGTATCTCTTGCTTTCTTTCCAGAGAATACTTTCACTTTATTTTAGGCGTTTCGAGTAGTTTAAATGCTTAATTGGTTCTGTAAGGGTAGAAAATGCCCTCCGTATTTTACCAGCTGCCTCAGTGTTGACAGCAGCTCTGTTAACACTGAGATGTACTCCATGCGAGAGAGCACAAGGGTTCTGAATATTTTAACTGTTGGCAGTGTGTTTCTTGTTTTGAAATATCTCATTATCAACCCTGTCATTTACCTGAACTCTGCAGCATTTGCTTTATTGTGTTCTTTAAAAGATAGGTCAGCCAGTATTATTGTACCTACATGTTCTTTTCATTCAATAGGGTGACCCTCCTGTGTTTGGCACATAGTTCAGTAGGGTGACCCTCCTGTGTTTGGCACATAGTTCAGTAGGGTGACCCTCCTGTGTTTGGCACATAGTTCAATAGGGTGACCCTCCTGTGTTTTGCACATAATTTCCTTTGTTTGAGTTTCTCATTTTTTCCATATCTTAGTAGTTGGAATTTGTCCGCATTGAACGTCATGTTATCTTTTACCGCCCACTGGAAGATGATGGTAGACGAGTTACATGGTGGTGGTGAGTGGGAGAATAAAGAGAATTTATGTGACTGTTTTGAGTGAAGGGAAAGTGATGGAGGGAAGGGATAGAAGGCGGAGATAAGAGTGAAGGAGATGAAGGTCACACTATTTTGAAGTCTTCATAATATAAGAAGTCATTTTGGAAATGCAAATGGAAGAGGCTGGTACCTTCAAGCTCACATATTATTTAGTACTGTAGTTATACAGTACTGTAGTTATACAGTACTGTAGTTATACAGTACTGTAGTCGGTCAGCATTATGAGATCAATACTGTAATCAGTACTCAGAGATGTCTCTGGTTAGTACTCTGGTTCTACGAGTGATACAGAAGAGGACGAATGTATCTGGGAAGAGTTAGTCTTGAGCTTCCTCCCCTTCACACCATTCCCTATCTCTTCCTCTCCCCTCTCCCTTCCTCGCTAAATTTCCTTAGTATATTCATTCCCCATCGCACCACTTTCGTAATCATGTCTCTACAAATTTCCTCTCTGTATTCACCTCGTGTCTTCCCGCTACGTCCTTTGTTAAAGTTCTATAATGCTGAGTAATTTATTAGATCTTTCCTCTGTATACACTGATAACCATACACTCTCATACTTAATTATTTCTTCTGGTTTTGGGTTATTTGGAATTTTCCTAATTGTATTGCATCTTATTTTTTGTTCCCTCGAAATTTATGATCAGTATTCGATATTTTTTTATTGATTATTTAAAATTATGTTTGGAGTTTTATAACCCCCGCCCTGGAGGGAGGGAGGGAGGGAGGGAGGGATAGGCTTGTATTACAGAGATCCGCTCTTGATCCCCTCCCCCCCCCGAATTTCTGTACTCATCCTACAGATACTCTCCTAATTGTGTTTGAAGGGGGAGTCATAGCTCCTGGCCCCTCCTTTTAACTGGCGGTTAACAATGTAATACTTGTGTGGTATTATACATATTGATAACTTACGAAATCGTAATGACGCTATTATTCTGTGTAACCTTTTTAATTAAAGAAATTAATGTGCTCATTGTCCGCTTAAATATCCTGGTCTGGGGTACTCGAGTGTTCCCAGGGGTACTCGAGTGTTCCCAGGGGTACTCGAGTGTTCCCAGGGGTACTCGACTGTTCCCAGGGGTACTCGAGTGTTCCCAGGGGTACTGGAATGTTCCCAGGGGTACTGGAATGTTCCCAGGGGTACTGGAATGTTCCCAGGGGTACTGGAATGTTCCCAGGGGTACTGGAATGTTCCCAGGGGTACTCGAGTGTTCCCAGGGGTACTCGAGTGTTCCCAGGGGTACTCGAGTGTTCCCAGGGGTACTCGAGTGTTCCCAGGGGTACTCGAGTGTTCCCAGGGGTACTCGAGTGTTCCCAGGGGTACTCGAGTGTTCCCAGGGGTACTCGAGTGTTCCCAGGGGTACTCGAGTGTTCCCAGGGGTACTCGAGTGTTCCCAGGGGTACTCAGATGTATCTCTTTATATTTCCTAAATATTGTCTACGATTCTGAGTATCGATTAATATGCCTTACTTTTGGGAACCTTCTATACCAGTCCGATAATATTTCTATGATCCAAATTTTCTACTTCTAATATCCTTTAACACCACTACCTATGTTATCAGATAATCTTGTGTACCTGTCAATGTATGGTACAATAACAGCTAAACGCGGTATATAACCATTCACAGCTGACGTAGCATGAAGTTTTGGTGCGTAGACGCAGGTCGAGTGTCACCAATCCTTCATGAAACCATCTGGCATAATGATCAATCCTGTGATTTTGTATAGCATTATTGTTTAAGGTTGAGTACAATAGTCTCTATAACCCATAATTTGAGATATATACGGTATAACCCATAATTTGTATAACCTAAAATTTGAGTTATATACGGTATTCCTGTCATGTTTTAAGAGAGAAGATTCAGTTATGTTTCTTTCTATGACAGAACTGTTTGGTACAATAATTTGGTCCGTGGTGACCAAGAGTGTCAGTGGCTTGCTTTATCTGGGCTTCTTGGCAGTGTTCTCTCTTATCTTATGTATTAACTCTTTGATACATCTTCATATCTTCTTAATACCTTCTACTCAGTGCTGCCATAAGCCTCTTCTAGCCTACTGCCACACAGTAATGACATTGGCCCATTCCAGCCAACTTTTACACAATGCTCCCATAGGGCACTTCCAGCCTACTCTCCTCAGTGTTCTGCCACCCTAAAAAAAAAAAAAGGAATCATGATGTAGCGTTTACCATAATTTCTGGAGCGTCTTCTTTGTTTGGGTGTCTTCCTGTTTCCGGCCACGTGTTCCAGGGGTGGGTGTCGTGCCTCTTCCAGGGGTGGCGTGCCTTTCCCAGGGGTGGGTGTCGTACCTCTCTCAGGGGTGGGTGTCGAACCTCTCCCAGGGGTGGGTGTCGTACCTCTCCCAGGGGCGGTTGTAGTACCTCTTCCAGGGGTGGTCTTCGAAAGGGGGTGTCGTGCCTCTCCCAGGGGTGGGTGTTGTGCCTCTCCTAGGGGTGGGTGTCGTGCCTCTTCCAGGGGTTGGTGTCGTGCCTCTCCAAGGGGTGGGCGTCGTGCCTCTTTCACGGGTGGTCTTCTAAATGGGGTGTCGTGCCTCTCCCCGGGATGGGTGTCGTGCTTCTCACCGGGGTGGGTGTCGTGCCTGTCCCCGGGATGGGTGTCGTGCCTCTCCCCAGGGTGGGTGTCGTGCCTCTCCCCTGCACTATCAACACGTAGAGAATCATCCCTGGGGGGCCGCCGTCCCTCATCCCACAACAATGGTGGTCCCTCTATTATTGTTGTTTCTCTCTCTCCTATCCTCCTCCTTCTTCTTTCCCCTTTATTGCCCTGCCACTTTTTTTTTGACCTCCAGCCACTAATGCCATAACAGCGAAGGCTTTTCTTATAAAGGAAAATCTCCAAATATTGCCATTATCCTCAACCTTTATTTTTAGCGACTTCTTCAGTGTCAGGGAGTTTCGCCGGGTTTTGGAGGAGAATTTCGGAATTTTGGCGCGCATAATAAAGAGGATAAAGAGTTTTTCCGCGCATTAAGAAAACTGTTGCGAGTACTTTGGCGCACTTTCAGTTAGATGACTTGAGTTGAGTGGCAACATGGGAAATGGTTTTGGATTTGAGTGGCAGTTTGGTAAAGTTTTTTTGAGTTGAGTGTCAGTTTGGGAAAAGTTTTTTTTGAGTTGAGTGGCAGCTTGGGAAAGCGTATTTGAGTTGAGTGCCAGCATGTGAAAGCGTATTTGAGTTGAGTGGCAGCATGTGAAAGCGTATTTGAGTTGAGTGGCAGCATGGAAAAGCGTATTTGAGTTGAGTGCCAGCATGTGAAAGCGTATTTGAGTTGAGTGGCAGCATGGGAAAGCGTATTTGAGTTGAGTGGCAGCATGGGAAAGCGTATTTGAGTTGAGTGGTAGCATGGGAAAGTGTATTTGAGTTGAGTGTCAGCATGGGAAAGCGTATTTGAGTTGAGTGCCAGCATGGGAAAGCGTATTTGAGTTGAGTGCCAGCATGGGAAAGCGTATTTGAGTTGAGTGGCAGCATGGGAAAGCGTATTTGAGTTGAGTGGCAGCATGGAAAAGCGTATTTGAGTTGAGTGCCAGCATGTGAAAGCGTATTTGAGTTGAGTGGCAGCATGGGAAAGCGTATTTGAGTTGAGTGCCAGCATGGGAAAGCGTATTTGAGTTGAGTGCCAGCATGTGAAAGCGTAGTTGAGTTGAGTGTCAGCATGGGAAAGCGTATTTGAGTTGAGTGGCAGCATGGGAAAGCGTATTTGAGTTGAGTGCCAGCATGGGAAAGCGTATTTGAGTTGAGTGCCAGCATGGGAAAGCGTATTTGAGTTGAGTGCCAGCATGGGAAAGCGTATTTGAGTTGAGTGGCAGCATGGGAAAGCGTATTTGAGTTGAGTGGCAGCATGGAAAAGCGTATTTGAGTTGAGTGCCAGCATGTGAAAGCGTATTTGAGTTGAGTGGCAGCATGGGAAAGCGTATTTGAGTTGAGTGCCAGCATGGGAAAGCGTATTTGAGTTGAGTGCCAGCATGTGAAAGCGTAGTTGAGTTGAGTGTCAGCATGGGAAAGCGTATTTGAGTTGAGTGGCAGCATGGGAAAGCGTATTTGAGTTGAGTGCCAGCATGGGAAAGCGTATTTGAGTTGAGTGCCAGCATGGGAAAGCGTATTTGAGTTGAGTGGCAGCATGGGAAAGCGTATTTGAGTTGAGTGGCAGCATGGAAAAGCGTATTTGAGTTGAGTGCCAGCATGTGAAAGCGTATTTGAGTTGAGTGGCAGCATGGGAAAGCGTATTTGAGTTGAGTGCCAGCATGGGAAAGCGTATTTGAGTTGAGTGCCAGCATGTGAAAGCGTATTTGAGTTGAGTGGCAGCATGGGAAAGCGTATTTGAGTTGAGTGCCAGCATGTGAAAGCGTATTTGAGTTGAGTGGCAGCATGGAAAAGCGTATTTGAGTTGAGTGCCAGCATGTGAAAGCGTATTTGAGTTGAGTGCCAGCATGTGAAAGCGTATTTGAGTTGAGTGGCAGCATGGGAAAGCGTATTTGAGTTGAGTGGTAGTATGGGAAAGTGTATTTGAGTTGAGTGCCAGCATGGGAAAGCGTATTTGAGTTGAGTGCCAGCATGTGAAAGTGTATTTGAGTTGAGTGCCAGCATGGGAAAGCGTATTTGAGTTGAGTGCCAGCATGGGAAAGCGTATTTGAGTTGAGTGCCAGCATGTGAAAGCGTATTTGAGTTGAGTGGTAGCATGGGAAAGTGTATTTGAGTTGAGTGGCAGCATGGGAAAGCGTATTTGAGTTGAGTGCCAGCATGGGAAAGCGTATTTGAGTTGAGTGCCAGCATGGGAAAGCGTATTTGAGTTGAGTGCCAGCATGGGAAAGCGTATTTGAGTTGAGTGCCAGCATGGGAAAGCGTATTTGAGTTGTAAAGTTGCTGTTGCACGTCGCAAGATTGTCTAGTTTCAACATACGATGTAGACAGTTTTAACTCTAGAAGGATTTAGACGATGTTTTAGAGTTTTGAAGTGACGTTAGAGAGTTTTAAAACTTGATTTCTAACTTTGAGGGTTGTAGGGTTCTTAGAGGGTTGTAGAGATTAAAGTACATGTACTTACGTTAAATTGTTGTTGGGTCGTTGTGTCCACACTAGAACATTGTGGAGTTTTTCTAGACGCCTGACAGCAGTTTAACATTCTATTCTAGACAGCGCCATGGAAACAAACAAAACAGGTGTGGGTGTGAGGGTGGGTGGGAACTACACTGGTGAGGGTGGTTGGGAACTACACTGGTGAGGGTGGGTGGGAACTACACTGGTGAGGGTGGTTGGGAACTACACTGGTGAGGGTGGTTGGGAACTACACTGGTGAGGGTGGTTGGGAACTACACTAGTGAGGGTGGTTGGGAACTACACTGGTGAGGGTGGTTGGGAACTACACTGGTGAGGGTGGGTGGGAACTACACTGGTGAGGGTGGTTGGGAACTACACTAGTGAGGGTGGTTGGGAACTACACTGGTGAGGGTGGGTGGGAACTACACTGGTGAGGGTGGTTGGGAACTACACTGGTGAGGGTGGGTGGGAACTACACTAGTGAGGGTGGTTGGGAACTACACTGGTGAGGGTGGTTGGGAACTACACTGGTGAGGGTGGTTGGGAACTACACTGGTGAGGGTGGTTGGGAACTACACTGGTGAGGGTGGTTGGGAACTACACTGGTGAGGGTGGTTGGGAACTACACTGGTGAGGGTGGGTGGGAACTACACTGGTGAGGGTGGTTGGGAACTACACTGGTGAGGGTGGTTGGGAACTACACTGGTGAGGGTGGTTGGGAACTACACTGGTGAGGGTGGTTGGGAACTACACTGGTGAGGGTGGGTGGGAACTACACTGGTGAGGGTGGTTGGGAACTACACTGGTGAGGGTGGTTGGGAACTACACTGGTGAGGGTGGGTGGGAACTACACTGGTGAGGGTGGTTGGGAACTACACTGGTGAGGGTGGTTGGGAACTACACTGGTGAGGGTGGGTGGGAACTACACTGGTGAGGGTGGTTGGGAACTACACTGGTGAGGGTGGTTGGGAACTACACTGGTGAGGGTGGTTGGGAACTACACTGGTGAGGGTGGTTGGGAACTACACTGGTGAGGGTGGTTGGGAACTACACTGGTGAGGGTGGTTGGGAACTACACTGGTGGTGGTGGGTGGGAACAACACTGGTGTTGGTGTGAGGGTGGCTGCTAACAACCCTGGTGGGGGGGGGCACAACGCGCCCTACAAATCTCTCGCAATCTTTACATCAAATTACGCTTTATTGGCTCGGTTGTATTTTTTCTTTTGTTCATCACTCCTTTCCTCCCTCGTTCCTCCTTCCCTTTCCCCTCGTTCCTCCCTCCCTCTCCCCTCGTTCTTCCCTCCCTCTTTCCTCCCTCCCTCTTTCCTCCCTCTTTCCTCCCTCCCTCTTTCCTCCCTCCATCTTTCCTCCCTCCCTCTCGTTCTTCCCTCTTTCCCCCTTCATGACATCACACAAGTCCACCCTTCTACCCCCCTTTCTTGTCGCATTCTCTACTCTTTCTACACTCTCCGCTTCTTCGCCCTTTTCTCACACTATTTTCCCCTCCTTCCTCTTATTTCCCTTTCCATATTTCCTTTCCCTTTTCCACTTCCCTTTTCCACTTTCTTTTTCCCCTATCAAACATTCTCTTCCCTCGTCCTTTGTCCAGTTACATATTCTCATACCTTCGTTTGTTTTTCTTCGCCAAATCCCATACTGCCGTCTTCCATAATCCATATTTCTCTTACTACCTCTTCCTTCATATCATTCTTCTCGACCCCATTTTATTTTTTTAAGTTGTAGGTTTGCAGTTTATATAGTAGTAATATAGTTATAGGGATCAGGGAGAGATGTAAACCAACCGTGGGTAGAACTGTCACTTCGCCCACGAAGATACATCGGGTGGGACCGCCATCTCTCTAGTGTTCATAGCTGTGCGGGAATGACAGAACCCACAAGACGAGTCGAAGCCAGAGATTCGTTCCCCTGCGGCATTCTGTTCCTTGTCCAGAAGTCAGAAATGGAATGGGGTAGGCAGTCCAAGTCAGTGGTGCATACTTGAGGAGAAGACGATCTTACAGTAGTATGCAGTCTCTGCTGGCTAACAAATAAGAGATATTCTTTAGTAGTCATGAATTTCTTGGCTACGTATCTTAGCATTCATTAATTTCTTGGCTATGTATTTAAGCAGTCATTAGTTTCTTGGCTCTCTTGTTTGTAAAATTCACAAAAGGAATCATCTTAGGCATCAGAGAGTGTTCTCTCCTCCACCAGTACATTTACTTCATTACAGAGTATTAAATCTCCTTCATTCATTCTCACTCTGGCTACAGCAGTAACTTCAAGCTTTTTTAGAACCCCTCATTAATTTTTTATCTCAGAACCAAATGTAACCTGCTGTCGCTTGTCCAGCAGGTAGTTGGTGATGTTCATGAAGGCAGTGGGCCTCCCGTCTCATCTTCAAGCACATGTTCAGAGTAATGTTATGTGCATCTTAAGTCAGGTGTAGAGTGGAGCCAGAGATTCCTAGCGCTTGTAACCTTGCAGAAGAACGCGGCTTCACGCACAGTTAATTAAAGCTCACGGAGTGCCCGGTGTAACAACACAGATGACTTGTGTAACATAGTGGAGAGGTTCATCCAGTGACTGGTGTCACATAGTGGAGAGGTTCATCCAGTGACTTGTCACATAGTGGAGAGGTTCATCCAGTGACTTGTCACATAGTGGAGAGGTTCATCCAGTGACTGGTGTCACATAGTGGAGAGGTTCATCCAGTGACTGGTGTAACATAGTGGAGAGGTTCATCCAGTGGCTGGTGTCACATAGTGGAGAGGTTCATCCAGTGACTGGTGTCACATAGTGGAGAGGTTCATCCAGTGACTGGTGTAACATAGTGGAGAGGTTCATCCACTGGCTGGTGTCACATAGTGGAGAGGTTCATCCAGTGACTGGTGTCACATAGTGGAGAGGTTCATCCAGTGACTGGTGTAACATAGTGGAGAGGTTCATCCAGTGGCTGGTGTCACATAGTGGAGAGGTTCATCCAGTGACTGGTGTCACATAGTGGAGAGGTTCATCCAGTGGCTGGTGTCACATAGTGGAGAGGTTCATCCAGTGGCTGGTGTCACATAGTGGAGAGGTTCATCCAGTGACTGGTGTCACATAGTGGAGAGGTTCATCCAGTGGCTGGTGTCACATAATGGAGAGGTTCATCCAGTGGCTGGTGTCACATAGTGGAGAGGTTCATCCAGTGGCTGGTGTCACATATTGGAGAGGTTCATCCAGTGGCTGGTGTCACATAGTGGAGAGGTTCATCCAGTGGCTGGTGTCACATAGTGGAGAGGTTCATCCAGTGGCTGGTGTCACATAGTGGAGAGGTTCATCCAGTGGCTGGTGTCACATAGTGGAGAGGTTCATCCAGTGGCTGGTGTCACATAGTGGAGAGGTTCATCCAGTGGCTGGTGTCACATAGTGGAGAGGTTCATCCAGTGACTGGTGTCACATAGTGGAGAGGTTCATCCAGTGGCTGGTGTCACATAGTGGAGAGGTTCATCCAGTGGCTGGTGTCACATAGTGGAGAGGTTCATCCAGTGGCTGGTGTCACACAGTGGAGAGGTTCATCCAGTGGCTGGTGTCACACAGTGGAGAGGTTCATCCAGTGGCTGGTGTCACATAGTGGAGACGTTCATCCAGTGACTGGTGTCACATAGTGGAGAGGTTCATCCAGTGGCTGGTGTCACATAGTGGAGAGGTTCATCCAGTGACTGGTGTCACATAGTGGAGAGGTTCATCCAGTGGCTGGTGTCACATAGTGGAGAGGTTCATCCAGTGGCTGGTGTCACATAGTGGAGAGGTTCATCCAGTGGCTGGTGTCACATAATGGAGAGGTTCATCCAGTGACTTGTCACATAGTGGAGAGGTTCATCCAGTGACTGGTGTCACATAGTGGAGAGGTTCATCCAGTGACTTGTCACATAGTGGAGAGGTTCATCCAGTGACTGGTGTCATAGTGGAGAGGTTCATCCAGTGGCTGGTGTCACATAGTGGAGAGGTTCATCCAGTGACTTGTCACATAGTGGAGAGGTTCATCCAATGACTGGTGTCACATAGTGGAGAGGTTCATCCAGTGACTGGTGTCACATAGTGGAGAGGTTCATCCAGTGACTGGTCACATAGTGGAGAGGTTCATCCAGTGACTGGTGTCATAGTGGAGAGGTTCATCAAGTGACTGGTGTCACATAGTGGAGAGGTTCATCCAGTGACTGGTGTCACATAGTGGAGAGGTTCATCCAGTGACTGGTGTCACATAGTGGAGAGGTTCATCCAGTGACTGGTGTCACATAGTGGAGAGGTTCATCCAGTGACTGGTGTCACATAGTGGAGAGGTTCATCCAGTGACTGGTGTCACATAGTGGAGAGGTTCATCCAGTGACTGGTGTCACATAGTGGAGAGGTTCATCCAGTGACTGGTGTCACATAGTGGAGAGGTTCATCCAGTGACTGGTGTCACATAGTGGAGAGGTTCATCCAGTGACTGGTGTCACATAGTGGAGAGGTTCATCCAGTGACTGGTGTCACATAGTGGAGAGGTTCATCCAGTGACTGGTGTCACATAGTGGAGAGGTTCATCCAGTGACTGGTGTCACATAGTGGAGAGGTTCATCCAGTGACTGGTGTCACATAGTGGAGAGGTTCAACCAGTGACTGGTGTCACATAGTGGAGAGGTTCATCCAGTGACTGGTGTCACATAGTGGAGAGGTTCATCCAGTGACTGGTGTCACATAGTGGAGAGGTTCATCCAGTGACTGGTGTCACATAGTGGAGAGGTTCATCCAGTGACTGGTGTCACATAGTGGAGAGGTTCATCCAGTGACTGGTGTCACATAGTGGAGAGGTTCATCCAGTGACTGGTGTCACATAGTGGAGAGGTTCATCCAGTGACTGGTGTCACATAGTGGAGAGGTTCATCCAGTGACTGGTGTAACATAGTGGAGAGGTTCATCCAGTGGCTGGTGTCACATAGTGGAGAGGTTCATCCAGTGGCTGGTGTCACATAGTGGAGAGGTTCATCCAGTGACTGGTGTAACATAGTGGAGAGGTTCATCCAGTGACTGGTGTCACATAGTGGAGAGGTTCATCCAGTGACTGGTGTCACATAGTGGAGAGGTTCATCCAGTGACTGGTGTCACATAGTGGAGAGGTTCATCCAGTGACTGGTGCCACAGTGGGGAGGTTCATCCAGTGACTGGTGTCACATAGTGGAGAGGTTCATCCAGTGACTGGTGTCACATAGTGGAGAGGTTCATCCAGTGACTGGTGTCACATAGTGGAGAGGTTCATCCAGTGACTGGTGTCACATAGTGGAGAGGTTCATCCAGTGACTGGTGTCACATAGTGGAGAGGTTCATCCAGTGACTGGTGTCACATAGTGGAGAGGTTCATCCAGTGACTGGTGTCACATAGTGGAGAGGTTCATCCAGTGGCTGGTGTCACATAGTGGAGAGGTTCATCCAGTGGCTGGTGTAACATAGTGGAGAGGTTCATCCAGTGACTGGTGTAACATAGTGGAGAGGTTCATCCAGTGACTGGTGCCACAGTGGGGAGGTTCATCCAGTGACTGGTGCCACAGTGGGGAGGTTCATCCAGTGACTGGTGTCACAGTGGGGAGGTTCAGAAGATCAGTTACACTTGGATCTTAAACTTGTCAAGTTGTATACTGCAGTGACTAATAATGATGATAATAATAATAAATATATGATGTGTGTTGAGAGTTAAGAGGCGGGACCAAGAGCTACGACTCATCACCTCTCCACCAGAAAGTTCAGATAGGCAACTCAACCCCTGCACACCCTAGTAGGTGAGCACACGTCTTAACTCCACAGTTTCTTAAACATGTATGAATCCTGGTCGTCAGCAATAAGACGATAGTACTGCTGTTTTTGATATCTGGTGGGGATGTGGGGGGTGATGGTGCGGCTGAGAGTGCTGCCCAGGGGAGTCAGCAGCACCATTATTCCCTCAACAGCAGGGGGTAGCACTAGTTGCTGGGGGTCTGTACAGTGCTGGGTGGAGGTTGAGATGGTGCTGGGGATAAGGTGGTTGTGGTATGGAAGGGTAGTGTGGCTGTCAAGTGATAGAAGAGTGAAGGGTAGTGTGGCTGTCAAGTGATAGAAGAGTGAAGGGTAGTGTGGTTGTCAAGTGATAGAAGAGTGAAGGGTAGTGTGGCTGTCAAGTGATAGAAGAGTGAAGGGTAGTGTGGCTGTCAAGTGATAGAAGAGTGAAGGGTAGTGTGGTTGTCAAGTGATAGAAGAGTGAAGGGTAGTGTGGTTGTCAAGTGATAGAAGAGTGAAGGGTAGTGTGGTTGTCAAGTGATAGAAGAGTGAAGGGTAGTGTGGCTGTCAAGTGATAGAAGAGTGAAGGGTAGTGTGGTTGTCAAGTGATAGAAGAGTGAAGGGTAGTGTGGCTGTCAGGTGATAGAAGAGTGAAGGGTAGTGTGGTTGTCAAGTGATAGAAGAGTGAAGGGTAGTGTGGTTGTCAAGTGATAGAAGAGTGAAGGGTAGTGTGGCTGTCAAGCGATAGAAGAGTGAAGGGTAGTGTGGCTGTCAAGTGATAGAAGAGTGAAGGGTAGTGTGGCTGTCAAGTGATAGAAGAGTGAAGGGTAGTGTGGCTGTCAAGTGATAGAAGAGTGAAGGGTAGTGTGGCTGTCAAGTGATAGAAGAGTGAAGGGTAGTGTGGCTGTCAAGTGATAGAAGAGTGAAAGTACGTAATTTTTAACCACCACTAAACCTATTTTGTCCTCACAATTAAGCACAGTTATCAGCTCTTGCCTGTGTCCTCCCTCCCTTCCCTCCTGCTGCTGCTGCTGCTGCTGCTGCTGCTGCTGCTGCTGCTGCTGCTGCTGCTGCTGCTGCTGTTCCTGCTGCTGCTGTTCCTACTGCTGCTGCTGCTGCTGTTTCTGCTGCCTGCTGCTGTTGTTTCTGCTGCTGCTGCTGCTGCTGCTGCTCTTGCTGTTCCTGCTGCTGCTGCTGCTGCTCTTGCTGTTCCTGCTGTTCCTGCTGCTGCTGCTGCTGCTCTTGCTGTTCCTGCTGCTGCTGCTGCTGCTGCTCTTGCTGTTCCTGCTGCTGCTGCTGCTCTTGCTGTTCCTGCTGCTGCTGATCTTGCTGTTCCTGCTGCTGCTGCTGATCTTGCTGTTCCTGCTGTTTCTGCTGCTGCTGCTGCTCTTGCTGTTTCTGCTGCTGCTGCTGCTGCTGCTGCTCAGACTACATCCAACGTTACTTTATTCTTGCCTCTCCATTTCATTTCATTATTTCACTTCTATTTTTTATTCTGTTCGTATCTCAGTCATGTTTCATTCACTCCTTCCTTCCTTACTCAACTCCTCTCCCTCTCTCTCCCTCTCTCCCCCTCTCTCTCTCTCTCCCTCTCCCTCTCTCCCCCTCTCTCTCTCCCTCTCTCCCTCATCGGTGAATACTCTACATTAATATTAGTTATGTATACATTAAAATCTACGTTTAATTCCTACAATGTTGAAGTTAAATACACAAGGTAATACAAGGAAAATGGCATGTTTATTGATTTATATTGTCCGGTGGCTTGGTTCATAACGCACTCACTTCACGTACTGAGTGGCTGTGGTTCAATCCCCGGCACGGGTGAAAACGTTGGATATGTTTGCTTACACCTGCTCTCCCTCTTCACCTACCAGTAAGTAGGTACCTGGGTGTTAGTCGACTGTTATGGGTCGCCTCCTGGGGTGGTGGTAGTGTACGTACCTTAGAGATTAGCTTTGAAATGTTCAGAGGCAGGATAACAGCACTTAGTTTGTAAAACTGATCCATCTTGCATTTACACACAAATAACGCGCTGCTTAGAGGAGCTTTGTAAGAGCTGACTGTATGTAGAAGAGCTTTATAAGAGAGCTGACTGTATATTAATATTTCATTGCATAATTGCCTGGTGTGTGTCATATACTGGTCATTCATTGCCTGGTGTGTGTCATACACTGGTCATTCATTGCCTGATGTGTGTCATACACTGGTCATTCATTGCCTGATGTGTGTCATACACTGGTCATTCATTGCCTGATGTGTGTCATACACTGGTCATTCATTGCCTGATGTGTCATACACTGGTCATTCATTGCCTGATGTGTCATACACTGGTCATTCATTGCCTGATGTGTCATACACTGGTCATTCATTGCCTGATGTGTGTCATACACTGGTCATTCATTGCCTGGTGTGTGTCACACACTGGTCATTCATTGCCTGGTGTGTATCATACACTGGTCATTCATTGCCTGGTGTGTGTCACACACTGGTCATTCATTGCCTGGTATGTGCCATACACTGGTCATTCATTGCCTGATGTGTGTCATACACTGGTCATTCATTACTTGGTGTGTCATACACTGGTCATTTATTGCCTGCTGTGTGTCATACACTGGTCATTCATTGTCTGATGTGTGTCATACACTGGTCATTCATTGCCTGGTGTGTGTCATACACTGGTCATTCATTGCCTGGTGTGTGTCATACACTGGTCGTTCATTGCCTGATGTGTGTCACACATTGGTCATTCATTCCCTGATGTGTCATACACTGGTCATTCATTGCCTGGTGTGTCATACACTGGTCATACATTGCCTGGTGTGTCATACACTGGTCATACATTGCCTGGTGTGTCATACACTGGTCATTCTCTCTTCCTCTCTCTTAATCTTCAACTTTTATGTATATGTAAATCCTCTTGTCCCTCTTCCCCTCCTCTCTCCACCTTACCCTCTTGGTTACCCCTCAGCTTGACTCATTACCCCCGCCTCTCCCCTTACCATCAACCCCCCCTCTCCCCATACCATCATTCCCCCCTACTATCCCCCCACAATCATTCCCCCACGCCTCTCCCCCCACCATTACCCTCCCCCCCCCCCCCGCTCCAGCCTCGCATTGCGTGTAATCTTGTCAAGTTTTTTTTTGTGACTATTTCAGTTATGATCCTGTGTGGTGTTTCCTGCCTGAGGTTGCCTGCGCTTGTGTGGTTTTTCCTGCCTGAGGTTTCCTGCGCTTGTGTAGTGTTTCCTGCCTGAGGTTGCCTGCGCTTGTGTGGTTTTTCCTGCCTGAGGTTTCCTATGCTAGTGTGGTGTTTCCTGCCTGAGGTTTCCTGTGCTGGTGTGGTGTTTTCTGCCTGTCTGAGGTTTCCTGTGCTTGTGTGGTGTTTCCTGCCTGTCTAAGGTTTCCTGTGCTTGTGTGGTGTTCCCTGCCTGTCTGAGGTTTCCAGCGCTTGTGTGGTGTTTCCTGCCTGTCTGAGGTTTCCAGCGCTTGTGTGGTGTTTCCTGCCTGTCTGAGGTTTCCAGCGCTTGTGTGGTGTTCCCTGCCTGTCTGAGGTTTCCAGCGCTTGTGTGGTGTTTCCTGCCTGTCTGAGGTTTCCAGCGCTTGTGTGGTATTTCCTGCGTGAGGTTTCCTATGCTAGTGTGGTGTTTCCTGCCTGAGGATTCCTGTGCTGGTGTGGTGTTTCCTGCCTGTCTGAGGTTACCTTCATTTGTGTAGTGTTACCATCACCTGTGTAGTGTTACCATCACCTGTGTAGTGTTACCTTCACCTGTGTAGTGTTACCATCACCTGTGTAGTGTTACCATCACCTGTGTAATGTTACCTTCACCTGTGTAGTGTTACCATCACCTATGTAGTGTTACCATCACCTGTGTAATGTTACCTTCAAGTGTGTAGTGTTACCATCACCTGTGTAGTGTTACCATCACCTGTGTAGTGTTACCATCACCTGTGTAGTGTTACCATCACCTGTGTAGTGTTACCATCACCTGTGTAGTGTTACCATCACCTGTGTAGTGTTACCATCACCTGTGTAGCGTTACCATCATGTGTAGTGTTACCATCACCTGTGTAGTGTTACCATCACCTGTGTAGTGTTACCATCATCTGTGTAGTGTTACCATCACCTGTGTAGTGTTACCATCACCTGTGTAGTGTTACCATCACCTATGTAGTGTTACCATCACCTGTGTAGTGTTACCATCACCTGTGTAGTGTTACCATCATCTGTGTAGTGTTACCATCACCTGTGTAGTGTTACCATCACCTGTGTAGTGTTACCATCACCTATGTAGTGTTACCATCACCTGTGTAGTGTTACCATCACCTGTGTAGTGTTACCATCACCTGTGTAGTGTTACCATCACCTGTGTAGTGTTACCATCACCCGTGAAGTGTTACCATCACCTGTGTAGTGTTACCATCACCCGTGAAGTGTTACCATCACCTGTGTAGTGTTACCATCACCTGTGTAGTGTTACCATCACCTGTGTAGTGTTACCATCACCCGTGAAGTGTTACCATCACCTGTGTAGTGTTACCATCACCCGTGAAGTGTTACCATCACCTGTGTAGTGTTACCATCACCTGTGTAGTGTTACCATCACCTGTGTAGTGTTACCATCACCTGTGAAGTGTTACCATCACCTATGTAGTGTTACCATCACCTGTGTAGTGTTACCATCACCTGTGTAGTGTTACCATCACCTGTGTAGTGTTACCATCACCTGTGTAGTGTTACCATCACCTGTGAAGTGTTACCATCACCTATGTAGTGTTACCATCACCTGTGTAGTGTTACCATCACCTATGTAGTGTTACCATCACCTGTGTAGTGTTACCATCACCTGTGTAGTGTTACCATCACCTGTGTAGTGTTACCATCACCTGTGTAGTGTTACCATCACCTGTGTAGTGTTACCATCACCTGTGTAGTGTTACCATCACCTGTGTAGTGTTACCATCACCTGTGTAGTGTTACCATCACCTGTGTAGTGTTACCATCACCTGTGTAGTGTTACCATCACCTGTGTAGTGTTACCATCACCTGTGAAGTGTTACCATCACCTATGTAGTGTTACCATCACCTGTGTAGTGTTACCATCACCTATGTAGTGTTACCATCACCTGTGTAGTGTTACCATCACCTGTGTAGTGTTACCATCACCTGTGTAGTGTTACCATCACCTGTGAAGTGTTACCATCACCTATGTAGTGTTACCATCACCTATGTAGTGTTACCATCACCTATGTAGTGTTACCATCACCTGTGTAGTGTTACCATCACCTGTGTAGTGTTACCATCACCTGTGTAGTGTTACCATCACCTGTGTAGTGTTACCATCACCTGTGTAGTGTTACCATCACCTGTGTAGTGTTACCATCACCTGTGTAGTGTTACCATCACCTGTGTAGTGTTACCATCACCTGTGTAGTGTTACCATCACCTGTGTAGTGTTACCATCACCTGTGAAGTGTTACCATCACCTATGTAGTGTTACCATCACCTGTGTAGTGTTACCATCACCTATGTAGTGTTACCATCACCTGTGTAGTGTTACCATCACCTGTGTAGTGTTACCATCACCTGTGTAGTGTTACCATCACCTGTGTAGTGTTACCATCACCTGTGTAGTGTTACCATCACCTGTGTAGTGTTACCATCACCTGTGTAGTGTTACCATCACCTGTGTAGTGTTACCATCACCTGTGTAGTGTTACCATCACCTGTGTAGTGTTACCATCACCTGTGTAGTGTTACCATCATCTATGTAGTGTTACCATCACCTGTGTAGTGTTACCATCACCTGTGTAGTGTTACCATCACCTGTGTAGTGTTACCATCACCCGTGTAGTGTTACCATCACCTGTGTAGTGTTACCATCACCTGTGTAGTGTTACCTGCCTCTCTGACGTGATCTTCACCTTCTACATATATTACCCCGGCAGTCACCTTCGTCTTCAGGTGACCGTCCAGTGATTTTCTGTTACTTTGAAGCCTTTTGCGTCACGCACGTTCCCGATGCCTTAGCTGTTCTTCCTCTTGCGTCACTTACGTTCTTGCAGACTTAGCTGCTCTTGCGTCACGCAAGTTCTTGCAGACTCAGCTGCTCTTGCGTCACGCACGTTCTTGCAAACTTAGCTGCTCTTGCGTCATGCACGTTCTTGCAGACTTAGCTGCTCTTGCGTCACGCACGTTCTTGCAGTCTTAGCTGCTCTTACGTCACGCACGTTCTTGCAGACTTAGCTGCTCTTGCGTCACGCACGTTCTTGCAGACTTAGCTGCTCTTGCGTCATGCACGTTCTTGCAGACTTAGCTGCTCTTGCGTCACGCACGTTCTTGCAGACTTAGCTGCTCTTTCGTCATGCACGTTCTTGCAGACTTAGCTGCTCTTGCGTCACGCACGTTCTTGCAGACTTAGCTGCTTTTGCGTCACGCACGTTCTTGCAGACTTAGCTGCTCTTGCGTCACGCACGTTCTTGCAGACTTAGCTGCTCTTGCGTCACGCACGTTCTTGCAGACTTAGCTGCTCTTGCGTCACGCACGTTCTTGCAGACTTAGCTGCTCTTGCGTCACGCACGTTCTTGCAGACTTAGCTGCTCTTGCGTCGTGCACGTTCTTGCAGACTTAGCTGCTCTTGCGTCATGCACGTTCTTGCAGACTTAGCTGCTCTTGCGTCATGCACGTTCTTGCAGGCTTAGCTGCTCTTGCGTCATGCACGTTCTTGCAGACTTAGCTGCTCTTGCGTCATGCACGTTCTTGCAGGCTTAGCTGCTCTTGCGTCATGCACGTTCTTGCAGGCTTAGCTGCTCTTGCGTCATGCACGTTCTTGCAGACTTAGCTGCTCTTGCGTCATGCACGTTCTTGCAGACTTGGCTGCTCTTGCGTCATGCACGTTCTTGCAGACTTAGCTGATCTTGCGTCATGCACGTTCTTGCAGACTTAGCTGATCTTGCGTCATGCACGTTCTTGCAGACTTAGCTGATCTTGCGTCATGCACGTTCTTGCAGACTTAGCTGCTCTTGCGTCATGCACGTTCTTGCAGACTTAGCTGCTCTTGCGTCGTGCACGTTCTTGCAGACTTAGCTGCTCTTGCGTCATGCACGTTCTTGCAGACTTAGCTGATCTTGCGTCATGCACGTTCTTGCAGACTTAGCTGATCTTGCGTCACTCATTATTAATAATTCATTGTTCTGCTTGTACCTATCTTCCTTTATCTTCTTAACAATTGATTTTGTCTTTCTCCCGTCCCCTCCCCTCCCCTACCCTCCCCTCCCCATCTCTCCCCTCCCCACCTCTCCCACTCTCCCCTCCCCTTCCCACTCTCCCCTCCCCTTCCCACTCTCCTCTCGTTCCGTCTCCCCTCCCCCCTACTCCCCCCTCCCCACACCCCTCCCGTTCTCCTCTCCCCCACTCACCCCTCCCACTCTCCTCTTCCTATTCCCCTCTCCCGCTCTTCCCTCCCCTTTACCTCTCTCCTCTTTTTTTTCTTCGCTCATGCACTATCTTCCATTCGGCTTCCCCTTCCTCTTACCGTTCAGTTTCCCTTTTCTCCCCTCTCCCACTCTACTTCCCCTCCCCTCATCCCTTTCCTTCCGCTTCCCCTTCCTCTGTGTATTTCCCCTCTTCCCTCCTCCCTCCCGGGAGGCAGACTGTTTCGCTCGCCTTGTGCGTGTTCCGTGTCGATATATTGTTCATGTACTGGAAGACCAGTTGTTGATGTATACTCACCACGACCCATGACACTCACGGTAGCTTCATGTTGACTGCTAGTGACCCTGTCATGTTCTGGTTCCCGTGTGCTTGTGTTATGCTTCCCGTGTGAAGTTGTTGTGGTTCCTGTGTGAAGTTGTTGTGGTTCCCGTGTGAGTTGTTGTGGTTCCCGTGTGAAGCTGTTGTGGTTCCTGTGTGAAGTTGTTATGGTTCCTGTGTGAAGTTGTTCCCGTGTGATGTTGTTCCCGTGTGATGTTGTTCCCGTGTGATGTTGTTCCCGTGTGATGTTGTTCCCGTGTGATGTTGTTCCCGTGTGATGTTGTTCCCGTGTGATGTTGTTCCCGTGTGATGTTCCCGTGTGATGTTCCCGTGTGATGTTGTTCCCGTATGATGTTCCCGTGTGATGTTCCCGTGTGATGTTGTTCCCGTGTGATGTTCCCGTGTGATGTTGTTCCCGTGTGATGTTCCCGTGTGATGTTGTTCCCGTGTGATGTTCCCGTGTGATGTTGTTCCCGTATGATGTTCCCGTGTGATGTTGTTCCCGTGTGATGTTGTTCCCGTGTGATGTTCCCGTGTGATGTTGTTCCCGTGTGATGTTCCCGTGTGATGTTCCCGTGTGATGTTGTTCCCGTGTGATGTTGCCAGTTAGACCATGGGTTCGAGTCTTGGAAAACCGCTTTGAATTATTACCGGCCTTTATTACTCTAAATAACTCATAGCTGACAACAGGGGACAAGAGCTAGTTGTAACACCTGTGTGACTCCTACAGGTTTAGCGCTTCATCATGAAAATGCTATAATTACGTTATATCGCTTATTATATGAAGTGTCCGGGCCACCGCCCAGTGACACTGACCTTTGTACTTGCCTCACTTCCTGACAGTGTACACTCGTACGTAATGTATCTTGTCATAGTAATAATGAATTGGAAGAAGAAGGAAGAAATCAGAGGCGTTGAAGAAGAAACAGTCGTAGTGGTGTTTGTTGTAGCCCAGACAGTGGTAACACTGTTAGTGGTAACACTGTTAGTGGTAACACTGTTGACTTATACCTACATTACCATCCTCTGTACACTTACTTCATCCACTACCTGCCTTACTCCACCTTCCCTGCCTTACTCCACCTTCCCCTGCCTTACTCCACCTTCCCCTGCCTTACTCCACCTTCCCTGCCTTACTCCACCTTCCCCTGCCTTACTCCACCTTCCCCTGCCTTACTCCACCTTCCCCTGCCTTACTCCACCTTCCCCTGCCTTACTCCACCTTCCCCTGCCTTACTCCACCTTCCCTGCCTTACTCCACCTTCCCTGCCTTACTCCACCTTCCCCTGCCTTACTCCACCTTCCCCTGCCTTACTCCACCTTCCCTGCCTTACTCCACCTTCCCTGCCTTACTCCACCTTCCCTGCCTTACTCCACCTTCCCTGCCTTACTCCACCTTCCCCTGCCTTACTCCACCTTCCCTGCCTTACTCCACCTTCCCTGCCTTACTCCACCTTCCCTGCCTTACTCCACCTTCCCCTGCCTTACTCCACCTTCCCTGCCTTACTCCACCTTCCCTGCCTTACTCCACCTTCCCCTGCCTTACTCCACCTTCCCTGCCTTACTCCACCTTCCCTGCCTTACTCCACCTTCCCCTGCCTTACTCCACCTTCCCTGCCTTACTCCACCTTCCCTGCCTTACTCCACCTTCCCCTGCCTTACTCCACCTTCCCCTGCCTTACTCCACCTTCCCCTGCCTTACTCCACCTTCCCTGCCTTACTCCACCTTCCCTGCCTTACTCCACCTTCCCCTGCCTTACTCCACCTTCCCCTGCCTTACTCCACCTTCCCTGCCTTACTCCACCTTCTCTGCCTTACTCCACCTTCCCCTGCCTTACTCCACCTTCCCCTGCCTTACTCCACCTTCCCCTGCCTTACTCCACCTTCCCCTGCCTTACTCCACCTTCCCTGCCTTACTCCACCTTCCCCTGCCTTACTCCACCTTCCCCTGCCTTACTCCACCTTCCCCTGCCTTACTCCACCTTCCCTGCCTTACTCCACCTTCCCCTGCCTTACTCCACCTTCCCTGCCTTACTCCACCTTCCCTGCCTTACTCCACCTTCCCTGCCTTACTCCACCTTCCCCTCCCTTACTCCACCTTCCCCTGCCTTACTCCACCTTCCCCTGCCTTACTCCACCTTCCCTGCCTTACTCCACCTTCCCTGCCTTACTCCACCTTCCCTGCCTTACTCCACCTTCCCTGCCTTACTCCACCTTCCCCTGCCTTACTCCACCTTCCCCTGCCTTACTCCACCTTCCCCTGCCTTACTCCACCTTCCCCTGCCTTTCTCCACCGTCCCCTGCCTTACTCCACCTTCCCCTGCCTTACTCCACCTTCCCCTGCCTTACTCCACCTTCCCTGCCTTACTCCACCTTCCCTGCCTTACTCCACCTTCCCTGCCTTACTCCACCTTCCCTGCCTTACTCCACCTTCCCCTGCCTTACTCCACCTTCCCTGCCTTACTCCACCTTCCCTGCCTTACTCCACCTTCCCCTGCCTTACTCCACCTTCCCCTGCCTTACTCCACCTTCCCCTGCCTTACTCCACCTTCCCCTGCCTTACACCCCCTTCCCCTGCCTTACTCTACATTCCCCTGCCTTACTCCACCTTCCCTGCCTTACTCCACCTTCCCCTGCCTTACTCCACCTTCCCTGCCTTACTCCACCTTCCCCTGCCTTACTCCACCTTCCCCTGCCTTACTCCACCTTCCCCTGCCTTACTCTACCTTCCCCTGCCTTACTCCACCTTCCCTGCCTTACTCCACCTTCCCCTGCCTTACTCCACCTTCCCCTGCCTTACTCCACCTTCCCTGCCTTACTCCACCTTCCCTGCCTTACTCCACCTTCCCTGCCTTACTCCACCTTCCCTGCCTTACTCCACCTTCCCCTGCCTTACTCCACCTTCCCCTGCCTTACTCCACCTTCCCCTGCCTTACTCCACCTTCCCTGCCTTACTCCACCTTCCCTGCCTTACTCCACCTTCCCTTGCCTTACTCCACCTTCCCTGCCTTACTCCACCTTCCCCTGCCTTACTCCACCTTCCCCTGCCTTACTCCACCTTCCCTGCCTTACTCCACCTTCCCTACCTTACTCCACCTTCCCTGCCTTACTCCACCTTCCCCTGCCTTACTCCACCTTCCCTACCTTACTCCACCTTCCCTACCTTACTCCACCTTCCCTGCCTTACTCCACCTTCCCCTGCCTTACTCCACCTTCCCTGCCTTACTCCACCTTCCCTGCCTTACTCCACCTTCCCCTGCCTTACTCCACCTTCCCCTGCCTTACTCCACCTTCCCCTGCCTTACTCCACCTTCCCTGCCTTACTCCACCTTCCCCTGCCTTACTCCACCTTCCCCTGCCTTACTCCACCTTCCCTGCCTTACTCCACCTTCCCTACCTTACTCCACCTTCCCTGTCTTACTCCACCTTCCCCTGCCTTACTCCACCTTCCCTGCCTTACTCCACCTTCCCCTGCCTTACTCCACCTTCCCCTGCCTTACTCCACCTTCCCCTGCCTTACTCCACCTTCCCCTGCCTTACTCCACCTTCCCTGCCTTACTACACCTTCCCCTGCCTTACTCCACCTTCCCTGCCTTACTCCACCTTCCCCTGCCTTACTCCACCTTCCCCTGCCTTACTCCACCTTCCCCTGCCTTACTCCACCTTCCCCTGCCTTACTCCACCTTCCCTGCCTTACTCCACCTTCCCCTGCCTTACTCCACCTTCCCCTGCCTTACTCCACCTTCCTTGCCTTACTCCATCTTCCCTGCCTTACTCCACCTTCCCTGCCTTACTCCACCTTCCCCTGCCTTACTCCACCTTCCCCTGCCTTACTCCACCTTCCCCTGCCTTACTCCACCTTCCCCTGCCTTACTCCACCTTCCCCTGCCTTACTCCACCTTCCCCTGCCTTACTCCACCTTCCCCTGCCTTACTCCACCTTCCCCTGCCTTACTCCACCTTCCCCTGCCTTACTCCACCTTCCCCTGCCTTACTCCACCTTCCCCTGCCTTACTCCACCTTCCCCTGCTTTCCCCTTCCTTCCTCCCACTCTCCCGTGTTTCCCTCCACCTTCCTCTGCTGCTGGATGTAAGAGAAGCCAGTACTTTTGTGTTTATGTGTGTTAGTTACCATTCTGTCTTAGGCACATGTCGATTAGACACTAGGCCTGTAGTATGTGTATGTGTGTACTCACCTAGTTGAGGTTGCGGGGGTCGAGTCCGAGCTCCTGTGTGTGTGTGTGTGTATGTGTGTGTGTGTGTGTGTGTGTGTGTGTGTGTGTTTGTGTGTCTTGATTTAACGTTATTTGTATAGTTGCGAATTAAATATGAATGTATGTTGTCCTTTCATGGCATCACAGACCCTACATAGTTTCAAGGGAGGGTACGATCTGGTGCTTGAGACCAGGAAGCAGAAAAGCCAGTCCATAAAAGTTATGAAGCAAGGGTAAGAAAAAATGAATCGAACCCTGCAAAGAAAACTTGGCAAGTACACACTCATATTTCTCTCTCTCTCTCTCTCTCTCTCTCTCTCTCTCTCTCTCTCTCTCTCTCTCTCTCTCTCTCTCTCTCTCTTTCTACAAGAGGACGCAGAAGAGTCACTAACAGGCGTAACGAGGTCGTTTAGACCCCGAGCACATCCTCACAGGAGATTTAGGCCTAAGACGGTGCAGGAGAAGTGGGTGTGGGAGGGTGTATGAGGGACAGCCCTGGCAATACCCGCGGGACACTTCCTTCATATATTAACACTAAACATACGTCTTTACTGCCCAAACGTTTAATTAACAACGTGTGAACGTTGCCAGGGAGCCTTGATGCGACGCTCTTCTTCTCATACAACGTTTATTTGACCCCTTGTAAGACCTCAAACTTCATATTCACTTTGGTAATTAAACGTTGGTAAGTGTTGTCTTATATTCACTAAAGTCACTGGAAAGTGAAAATTTTTCTCTTTTTATTGTTATAATTGGAACGTTTAGGAGAGAGAAACGTTGTCTTGGTTTACATAAAGTTAATGCTGAGAATTGTAGCTTGAAGATTAGCGGAGGTGCGGGGTTACTTAAAGTAACTATCCAGAGGGTTGAGCAGGGGTTGTCAAGGGGGTTTTGGACATTTAGAAACGATAGAGCAAAATAGGATGACTTGGCAGATGTATTAAATCTATAGCGAAGTTTTATAATGTTTAAGATCAACGTTGTCAAGAGTCGTAGTCCTGGAGGTTACCTGGAGGTTATTCCGGGGATCAACGTTGTCAAGTGTCGTAGTCCTGGAGGTTACCTGGAGGTTATTCCGGGGATCAACGTTGTCAAGTGTCGTAGTCCTGGAGGTTACCTGGAGGTTATTCCGGGGATCAACGTTGTCAAGTGTCGTAGTCAGTTACTCTTTATGGATAATTACGGTTATTATTGTGTATAAAGAATTTCTCCGTCAGGGATAATTTAGTTTTTGGTCTTATTAAATATGTTTATATTTTAGCGAACTTTATTGCATGATGAGCCTACCATGGCTACTAGGCCTACTGCGGTGTTTGTCTTCCTCTGGTCAGGAGAGACACTCAGGAATTACGTAACATTTACGTATAGCTCAGATAAATAACGATATTTTACACTAAGTAAATTTTAACGGGGTTCAAGGTGCTATGTTTTAGCGAAGTTCAAGGTGCTATGTTTTAGCGAGGTTCAGTGTGCTATGTTTTAGCGAGGTTCAAGGTGCTATGTTTTAGCGAGGTTCAAGGTGCTATGTTTGTTTTAGCGAGGTTCAAGGTGCTATGTTTCTTTTAGCGAGGTTCAAGGTGCTATGTTTGTTTTAGCGAGGTTCAAGGTGCTATGTTTGTTTTAGCGAGGTTCAAGGTACTATGTTTGTTTTAGCGAGGTTCAAGGTGCTATGTTTTAGCGAGGTTCAAGGTGCTATGTTTTAGCGAGGTTCAAGGTGCTGTGTTTGTTTTAGCGAGGTTCAAGGTGCTATGTTTTAGCGAGGTTCAAGGTGCTATGTTTTAGCGAGGTTCAAGGTACTATGTTTGTTTTAGCGAGGTTCAAGGTGCTATGTTTTAGCGAGGTTCAAGGTTCTGTGTTTGTTTTAGCGAGGTTCAAGGTGCTATGTTTTAGCGAGGTTCAATGTGCTGTGTTTGTTTTAGCGAGGTTCAAGGTGCTATGTTTTAGCGAGGTTCAAGGTGCTATGTTTGTTTTAGCGAGGTTCAAGGTGCTATGTTTGTTTTAGCGAGGTTCAAGGTGCTATGTTTGTTTTAGCGAGGTTCAAGGTGCTATGTTTGTTTTAGCGAGGTTCAAGGTGCTATGTTTGTTTTAGCGAGGTTCAAGGCGCTATGTTTTAGCGAGGTTCAAGGTGCTATGTTTTAGCGGGGTTCAAGGTGCTATGTTTGTTTTAGCGAGGTTCAAGGTGCTATGTTTTAGCGAGGTTCAAGGTGCTATGTTTTACCGAGGTTCAATGTGCTATGTTTTAGCGAGGTTCAAGGTGCTATGTTTTAGCGAGGTTCAGGGTGCTATGTTTTAGCGAGGTTCAAGGTGCTATGTTTTAGCGAGGTTCAAGGTGCTATGTTTTAGCGAGGTTCAAGGTGCTATGTTTTAGCGAGGTTCAAGGTGCTATGTTTTAGCGAGGTTCAAGGTGCTATGTTTTAGCGAGGTTCAAGGTGCTATGTTTTAGCGAGGTTCAAGGTGCTATGTTTGTTTTAGCGAGGTTCAAGGTGAGGAGGATCTTCAAGGTGGCAGCAAGTTGTTATATAAATACTGATTTGCCATTTATCGACAGTTTAGACTCTAAACTGTCGACCAATGGAGTGTGACAGCCACGGACAGCTGGTGTAAACTGTTAGTGTGCATGTCAACCCAGAGAAATATTGTTCATGTCATCACGTCACTATGACCCTCCAAGGATGACAAGTCTCACGTTACTCTCTTCTTAACATGATCGTGAACTCTCTATCTCATTTATTATGGAGTTCCTTAACTATTTTAAAAACATATTTTTTTGTGTGTTATGGCATTTCTTTTTAAAGTTTTTATGGTGTTAATTTCAGTTTAAGCATTAAGCTTTGTAGATAATATAAGGAAGGTTGGTGGTGGTGTGTGGTTGCTGCGCTATCACCATCAAAGTCTACTTTGAAAGTGATCTTGATGTTATCATGTTGTTTTTGCTACGAGACCAGCCTATCATGTTATGGTACACTTGTTGTTACTTTGGTAACTGGTTTGGTTCCACCCCCACGCCTGGCTCCACCCCCACGCCTGGCTCCAGCTCCACGCCTGGCTCCACCCCCACGCCTGGCTCCACCCCAACGCCTGGCTCCAGCTCCACGCCTGGCTCCACCCCCACGCCTGGCTCCACCCCAACGCCTGGCTCCAGCTCCACGCCTGGCTCCACCCCCACGCCTGGCTCCAGCTCCACGCCTGGCTCCAGCTCCACGCCTGGCTCCAGCTCCACGCCTGGCTCCACCCCCACGCCTGGCTCCAGCTCCACGCCTGGCTCCAGCTCTACGCCTGGCTCCACCCCCACGCCTGGCTCCAGCTCCACGCCTGGCTCCACCCCCACGCCTGGCTCCAGCTCCACGCCTGGCTCCACCCCAACGCCTGGCTCCAGCTCCACGCCTGGCTCCAGCTCCACGCCTGGCTCCAGCTCTACGCCTGGCTCCACCCCCACGCCTGGCTCCAGCTCCACGCCTGGCTCCACCCCCACCCCTGGCTCCAGCTCCACGCCTGGCTCCAGCTCTACGCCTGGCTCCACCCCCACGCCTGGCTCCAGCCCGATGCCTCTAACATATCTTTATTTGATTAATATTTCACGTTGACCTTATTGAGAGGGAGGAGGGTAGGCCTAGCGAGGCCGCCGCTGCTGCTGGGCTCTATATTCACCTGACTTGAGTAGCGAGGGCAGGTTAGGGCTAGCGAAAGCTAGCGAGGGCTGGTGAGGGCTAGCGAGGGCAGGACCTACGTTATAGGTCATGACCTTTTGCAGGCGCTGTTGACGTTTCTGATTTTGAGGCGTTTGTGGAATTTAGAAATAAATGATTAGGTAGACGAGTAATTAAGAGAGTAAGGAAGTGGAATGGCAGCGGAGAGGAAATTATTTTTGAGAATTATGTGAAGGAAGGAAATGTACTGCTGGAGTGAGTCAAGTTGTGAACGAAACGAGGTGAGTAATGTGAAGTTTGATGGTAGGTCCCCTGGCCACCAGCACACACCACACGTGGTGTGCTGCAACATCTGGTGTGCTGCAGCAACTGGGATGATGCAACACCTGGTGTGCTGCAACATCTGGTGTGCTGCAGCATCTGGGATGATGCAACACCTGGTGTGCTGCAACATCTGGTGTGCTGCAGCAACTGGGATGATGCAACACCTGGTGTGCTGCAACATCTGGTGTGCTGAAGCAACTGGGATGATGCAACACCTGGTGTGCTGCAACATCTGGTGTGCTGCAGCAACTGGGATGATGCAACACCTGGTGTGCTGCAACATCTGGTGTGCTGCAGCAACTGGGATGATGCAACACCTGGTGTGCTGCAACATCTGTTGTGCTGCAGCATCTGGGATGATGCAACACCTGGTGTGCTGCAACATCTGGTGTGCTGCAGCAACTGGGATGATGCAACACCTGGTGTGCTGCAACATCTGGTGTGCTGCAGCAACTGGGATGATGCAACACCTGGTGTGCTGCAACATCTGGTGTGCTGCAGCAACTGGGATGATGCAACACCTGGGGTGCTGCAACACCTGGGGTGCTGCAACACCTGGGGTGCTGCAACACCTGGTGTGCTGCAACATCTGGTGTGCTGCAGCAACTGGGGTGCTGCAACACCTGGGGTGCTGCAACACCTGGTGTGCTGCAACACCTGGTGTGCTGCAACACCTGGTGTGCTGCAACACCTGGTGTGCTGCAGCATCTGGGATGATGCAACACCTGGTGTGCTGCAACATCTGGTGTGCTGCAGCATCTGGGATGCTGCAACATCTGGGATGCTGCAACACTTGGGGTGCTTCAACATCTGGGATGATGCAACTCCTGGGGTGCTGCAACATCTGGGATGATGCAATACCTGGGGTGCTGCAACACCTGGGGTGCTGCAGCATCTGGGTTGCTGCAACACCTGGGGTGCTGCAACATTTGGGATGTTAAGATGCTGCAACGCCTGGGATGTTGAGGTGCTGCAACACCTGGGAGTGTTGATTTGCTCCAACACGTGGGATGTTGAGGTGCTGCAACACCTGGGATGTTGAGATGCTGCAACATCTGGGGCGTTGAGGTGCTGCAACACCTGGGAGTGTTGAGGTGCTACAACACCTGGGAGTGTTAAGGTGCTGCAACACCTGGGGTGTTAAGGTGCTGCAACACCTGGGGTGTTAAGGTGCTGCAATGCCTAGGGTGTTAAAGAACAGCAGCACCTGGGGTGTTAAGGTGCTAGAGGCTTGGGACGTGAATTAGTGGAATACAGGTGGCACAAGACTCTAGTTTAATGGGGAGTTTTCCTGGGACATTGAGTGCTGGTTGCTAGGGCGTTGGGTACTGGTTGTGAAGTCACTGGATGCTGGTTGCTAGGGCGTCAGATGCTGGTTGTGAGGCCCCTGGATGCTGGTTGCTAGAGCGTCGGGTGCTGGTTGTAAGGTTACTGGATGTTGGTTGCTAGGGCGTCGGGTTGTGGTTGTAACGTTTCTGGATGTTGGTTGCTAGGGCGTCAGACGCTGGTTGTGAGGTCACTGGATGCTAGTTGCTAGGGCGTCGGGTGTTGGTTGTAAGGTTACTGGGTGTTGGTTGCTAGGGCGTCGGGTGTTGGTTGTAAGGTTACTGGATGTTGGTTGCTTGAGCGTCGGGTGTTGGTTGTAACGTTACTGGATGTTGGTTGCTTGGGTGTCGGGTGTTGGTTGTAACGTTACTGGATGTTGGTTGCTTGGGTGTCGGGTGTTGGTTGTAACGTTACTGGATGTTGGTTGCTAGGGCGTCGGGTGCTGGTTGCTAGGACCCTGTCTGCTGGAAGAGGTGATGGAGATTACACTTAACCCAACTCAGACAAGGCTGGGATGGGTGAAGGAGAAAACTTGAGTGTTTTATTGCAGTAGTGAAGATAGAGGAGCTACAGGGTTGGTCACTGTGTACTCACCAACATGCTGTGTGTTGCAGGGATCGAGTCTCAGCTCCTGTCCCCGCCATTTTGCTGGTCGTTATTAGGTTCACTCCCTGCTTATGGAGTCTTATCGCACCTCTTTTTAAAGCTATGTATGGATCCTGCCTCTACCATTTCATTCTCCAGGTCGTTCCATTTCTTCATTATTCTAAGGATGAAGAAATACTTCCTAACATCCCTATGACTGTGTGTGTGTGTGTGTGTGTGTGTGTGTGTGTGTGTGTGTGTGTGTGTGTGTGTGCGCACACTTTTTTTTTTTCTCTCTCTCTCTCAACATATCAACAAAAGGGACTAAAAAAGTGTTGGCCATCACAAGATGAGAAGATGGCAGTGTAGTGGACGTAGATGATATACGATGATACATTCTCTCCAGATGAAACCAACACATTACCACATTATTGCAGGTAGACTTAAGGTGGAATCAGACTCTCGTCTGTCAGGAGACAGTCAACCAGGGAAAGCATACAGGCAAGGATGGATGTATAGCAAGCAGCCATCCAAGGAGAGAGGGATGGAAGGCAGATAAACGGAGGGAGGGATGGAAGGCAGGTAGACGGAGGGAGGGATGGAAGGCAGGTAGACAGGTAATTTAGACAACCAGTTATGGAAAGCAAAAAAGTAGTTCATTGCGGTTGAGGAAATAAGGATGGTAGGCATAGAGGTAGAAAATGTTTACGGGCACGAGTAGCCTATAGACAGATATGGAGGGTGGTGGGGCGAGATGACAGCTGGGGCAGTGTTGTTGGGTGGTAGGTACCCTGGCAGGCAGACAGACGACAGGCATTAATTGCAGATTTGTGAAGGCTGGGAAAGTAATCTGGTAAGTGTGCGGATGGAGGTGTCACATGGTTTGACACTTGCATCCACACAAGAGCTGCTGCACGGTGTCGCAGTGTCAGTAAAGCCGCTGCTGATCACGGTAAAGACTGGCCCGCCTCTGTTACTCTCACAGGTTCACTCTTTTTTTGGTCACTCATATTTTTTTCATCCGAGTATTATGCAGACAAGTAGAACTGTATATATCATTTGCTTTAGCGTAGTAAATATATATCCAGTATTTTAATTTTTGTGCTACAAATAAATGTTGCCGTTTGCATGTCTTACTGTTTCCAGGAGCACTATAATCTAGGTAGTACATTATGGTGTTGCATGTTGTGTACAGTGTTCAAACATGTACTTTGTGTTATTGAACGTTGTGTATCTTGTGTGTGTGTGTGTGTGTGTGTGTGTGTGTGTGTGTGTGTGTGTGTGTGTGTGTGTGTGTGTGTGTGTGTGTGTGTGTGTGTGTGATAAACAAAGTCTGGTGTTCCCGTGTGTTGTCACGCACCACAATATATTAGAAGTATGTTGTACTGCAACTCCAGGGATCCAGTCTCAGTTGATTTCTTGTTGCGAGTCAGCTTAAGGATGGAAGGATCCTTGCTTCATACATGACCTTAGAAGAGTGTGTGGTGCTGCTACCTTCATATATTTGCCTACTTTGGTTTATTCTGCCTAGCTGGGATGAATGGCTCGAGGTACAACCACAGATTAATCGACGTAAACATCAAACATCTAGTTATGTTTACACAGTGTGTACAGGATCGGTGTCGGTAACTTGTGAATGAACTTGTGTGTCAGACTAGTATTGTTCTTCCTTAAGTGTCTTGATCCTCGCTAACTTATAATGTTGAAGGTATAATTCAGACATCTTGTAAATGTTGTTAGTAAGCATTTACAAATTTGAAAGGATAATTTAAACATCTTTTAAATGTTTTTGATAGTGACAGAATGTTTGATCACCATTGTAGCAAAGCATGAGTGCTGAAAATATTGCTATATCCAGAGATAGGGGCGCCATTGGTACAATAAGAGAAAATACACTAAGCGTCTGGGGCCCAAGACTGTTTAACAGCCTCCCAACAGGTATAAGGGGAATTACCAATAGACCCCTGGCTGCCTTCAAGAAGGAGGCTGTTACTGGGGCAAAGTAGTAACAGCCTGGCTGATCAGGCCCTGATCCACCAGGTGGCCTGGTTGTGGACCGGGCCGCGGGGGCGTTGATCCCCGGAATACCCTCCAGGTAGGTACGTGCAGATTTAATTAAAGGGAAAAGAATCCTTCCACTTCTTCCACTTCTTCCCTCTCTGCCTCTGCCGTATTTATATTTCTCGCCACGTAACCAATGTGGCCGCTGGAGTGCCATTTTGATTTCCCCCTCGGACGATATTTTTTTATGATTTGTTTTTAGTGTTAGTAGTGGTAGGTAGTAGGTATTGTTGGTGATGGTGGTGAGTGTTGGTGTTGATGGTGGTGGTAGGTAGTAGGTATTGTTGGTGATGATGGTGAGTGTTAGTGTTGATGGTGGTGGTAGGTAGTAGGTATTGTTGGTGATGGTGGTGAGTGTTGGTGTTGATGGTGGTGGTAGGTAGTAGGTATTGTTGGTGATGGTGGTGAGTGTTAGTGTTGATGGTGGTGGTAGGTAGTAGGTATTGTTGGTGATGGTGGTGAGTGTTGGTGTTGATGGTGGTGGTAGGTAGTAGGTATTGTTGGTGATGGTGGTGAGTGTTAGTGTTGATGGTGGTGGTAGGTAGTAGGTATTGTTGGTGATGGTGGTGAGTGTTGGTGTTGATGGTGGTGGTAGGTAGTAGGTATTGTTGGTGATGGTGGTGAGTGTTAGTGTTGATGGTGGTGGTAGGTAGTAGGTATTGTTGGTGATGGTGGTGAGTGTTGGTGTTGATGGTGGTGGTAGGTAGTAGGTATTGTTGGTGATGGTGGTGAGTGTTAGTGTTGATGGTGGTGGTAGGTAGTAGGTATTGTTGGTGATGGTGGTGAGTGTTGGTGTTGATGGTGGTGGTAGGTAGTAGGTATTGTTGGTGATGGTGGTGAGTGTTAGTGTTGATGGTGGTGGTAGGTAGTAGGTATTGTTGGTGATGGTGGTGAGTGTTGGTGTTGATGGTGGTGGTAGGTAGTAGGTATTGTTGGTGATGGTGGTGAGTGTTAGTGTTGATGGTGGTGGTAGGTAGTAGGTATTGTTGGTGATGGTGGTGAGTGTTGGTGTTGATGGTGGTGGTAGGTAGTAGGTATTGTTGGTGATGGTGGTGAGTGTTGGTGTTGATGGTGGTGGTAGGTAGTAGGTATTGTTGGTGATGGTGGTGAGTGTTAGTGTTGATGGTGGTGGTAGGTAGTAGCTATTGTTGGTGATGGTGGTGAGTGTTGGTGTTGATGGTGGTGGTAGGTAGTAGGTATTGTTGGTGATGGTGGTGAGTGTTAGTGTTGATGGTGGTGGTAGGTAGTAGGTATTGTTGGTGATGGTGGTGAGTGTTGGTGTTGATGGTGGTGGTAGGTAGTAGGTATTGTTGATGATGGTGGTGAGTGTTGGTGTTGATGGTGGTGGTAGGTAGTAGGTATTGTTGGTGATGGTGGTGAGTGTTGGTGTTAATGGTGGTGGTGGTGGTAGGTAGTAGGCATTGTTGGTGATGGTGGTGAGTGTTGGTGTTGATGGTGGTGGTAGGTAGTAGGCATTGTTGGTGATGATGGTGAGTGCTGGTGTTAATGGTGATAGTGGTGGTAGATAGTAGGTATTGTTGGTGATGGTGGTGAGTGTTGGTGCTAATGGTTATGGTGGTGGTAGGTAGTAGGCATTGTTGGTGATGGTGGTGAGTGTTGGTGTTAATGGTGATGGTGGTGGTAGATAGTAGGTATTGTTGGTGATGGTGGTGAGTGTTGGTGTTAATGGTGATGGTGGTGGTAGGTAGTAGGTATTGTTGGTGATGGTGGTGAGTGTTGGTGTTAATGATGATGGTGGTAGTAGGTATTGTTGGTGATGGTGGTGAGTGTTGGTGGTAGGTAGTAGGTATTGTTGGCGATGGTGGTGAGTGGTGGTGTTAATGGTGATGGTAGTGGTAGGTATTACTACTACTACTACCACTACTACTACTACTACCACTACTACTACTACTACTACTACTACTACTACTACTACAGCTACTACTACTACCACTACTACTACTACCAATACTATTAATACTACTAATACTACCACTACTACCACTACTACTAATACTACCACTACTACTACCGCTACTACTACCACTACTACCGCTACTACTACTACCGCTACTACTACTACTACTACCACTACTACTACTACTACTACTACTACTACTACTACCACTACTGCTACTACTACCACTACTGCTACTACTACTATTACCACTACTACCGCTACTACTACTACTACTGCTACTACTACCGCTACTACTATTACTACCACTAACCACTACTACTACTACCACTACTACTACTACTACTACTGCTAATACTACCACTACTACCACTACTAACACTACTACTACCGCTACTACTACTACTACTACTACTACCGCTACTACTACTACTACCACCATTGCTACCACTTCTACTAATACTACTACTACTGCTACCACCACTTCTACTGCTACTACAACTACTACTACTACCACTACTACTACTACTGCTACTACTACTAATACCACTACTAATACTACTACTACTAACACTACTACTACTACTACCGCTACTGCTACTACTACTACTACTACTACCGCTACTACTACTACTACTACCACCGCTACTACTACTACTACTACTACCACCGCTACTACTACTACTACCACCACTACTACTACTACTACTACCGCTACTACTACTACCGCTACTACTACTACTACTACCACCGCTACTACTACTACTACCGCTACTACTACTACCACTACTACTACCGCTGCTACTACTACTACCGCTACTACTAGTACTACTACTACTACCACTAGTACCACTACTACTACTACTACCGATACTACTACTACCGCTACTACTACTACTACCGATACTACTACTACTACTACCGCTACTACTACTACCACCACCACTGCTACCACTTCTACTACTACTACTACCACTGCTACTACTAATACCACTACTAATACTACTACTACTAATACTACTACTACTAATACTACTACTACTACCGCTACTACTACTACCGCTACTGCTACTACTACCACTACTACCACTACTACTACCACTACTACTACTACACCACTACTACCAATACTAATACTACTACCGCTACTACTACTACTGCTACTACTACCACTACTACCAATACTAATACTACTACCGCTACTACTATTACTATTACCACTACTACTACTATTACCACTACTACCACTTCTAATACTACTACCGCTACTACTACTACTACTACAACTACTCCTACTGCCACCACTGCTACCACTTCTACTACTACTACCACCACTGCTACCACTTCTACTACTACTACTACTACAACTACTCCTACTGCCACCACTGCTACCACTTCTACTACTACTACTACTACCACCACTGCTACCACTTCTACTACTACTACTACTACTACTACTACTACCACCACCACCACCACCACTGCTACCACCACTACTACTACTACCACCACTGTTACCACTTTTTCTACTACTACTACTACCACCACTACTACTACTACTACCACCACTACTACTACTACCACCACCACCACTGCTACCACTTCTACTACTACCACCACCACCACTGCTACCACTTCTACTACTACCACCACTGCTACCACTTCTACTACTACTACTACTACCACCACCACCACCACCACCACTGCTACCACTTCTACTACTACTACTACTACTACTACTACTACTACTACTACCACCACCACTGCTACCACTTTTTCTACTATTACTATTACTACTACTACTACTATTACTACTGCTACTACTACTACTACTACTACTACTATTACTACTGCTACTACTACTACTACTGCTGCTACTACTACTACTACTACTACTACTACTACTACTACTACTACTACTACTACTACCACTGCTACCACTTCTACTGCTACCACCACTACTACTACCACCACCACTGCTACCACTTCTACTACTACTACTATTACTACCACCACTGCTACCACTACTACTACTACTACTACTACCACCACTGCTACCACTACTACTACTACTACGACTACTACTACTACTACTACTACTACTACTACTACCACCACCACTGCTACCACTTCTACTACTACCACCACTACTACCACTTTTTCTACTACTACTACTACTACCACTGCTACTACTACTACTACCACCACTGCTACCACTTTTTCTACTACTACTACTACTACTACCACCACCACCACTGCTACCACCACCACTACTACCACCACCACCACCACTACTACCACCACTACTACTACTACTACCACCACCACTGCTACCACTTCTACTACTACCACCACTGCTACCACCACTACTACTACTACTACTACCACAACCACCACCACTGCTACCACCACTACTACTACTACTACTACCACCACCATCACTGCTACCACTTCTACTACTACCACCACTACTACCACTTTTTCTACTACTACTACTACTACCACTGCTACTACTACTACTACCACCACTGCTACCACTTTTTCTACTACTACTACTACCACCACCACCACTGCTACCACCACTACTACTACTACTACCACCACCACTGCTACCACTTCTACTACTACTACCACCACTGCTACCACCACCACTACTACTACTACTACTACTACTACTACTACTACTACTACTACCACCACCACCACCACCACCACTGCTACCACCACTACCACTACTACTACTACTACCACCACCACCACCACTGCTACCACCACTACCACTACCACTACTACTACTACCACCACCACCACCACCACCACTACTACTACTACTACTACTATACACATACAGATAAAGTCAAACAAACTATTATAGAGCATGCATGGCTCTATATGGGAGAGTTCAGTTTAACTACTTCCTGGTACTTTCTTTGTTCTCACAATGTTTGTGTTAATATATCTTGAAATAACAATGCAAAATAATTTTCAGGGCAGAATTGTTTTTTATATGTATCAGTTTTACAGACCAAGAGCTGTTATCTAACCTCAACTCATTTCAAAGCCCAGCACTAAGGTAAACTAACATCCAGCTACATACTTACTGCTACGTGAACAGGGGCAGTAGGTGTAAGGAAACATGCCTAGCGTTTCTACCTGTGCCGGGAATCGAATCACGAACCCTCGGGTCCGTAATCAGTACGTTAAGTGAGTGAGCTGGTAATCTGCATAGGAAAACAATAAAATCTGAGTTTCAGGTTTCACTACATTGGTTGTAGTGTTACGCAGGTCAGTGTTAATGATCGTTAACGTACAAAACCATCGTTTAATCCCATCCTCCCTCCTTACATCTCTTTCTCCAACCCTTCTCCCCGTTTCCTGCCTCCCTCCTTCCATCATCCTGTCTCCCTCCTCCTTCCTTTACTATAACTCCCTATTCTTTCATCCCTGACTCCCTTTCTCCCCCTTAACTCCCTATTCTTTCATCCCTGACTCCCTTTCTCCCCCTTAACACCCTATTCTTTCATCCCAGACTCCCTTTCTTCCCCTTAACTCCCTATTCTTTTATCCCTGACTCCCTTTCTCCCCCTTAACACCCTATTCTTTCATCCCTGACTCCCTTTCTCCCCCTTAACTCCCTATTCTTTCATCCCTGACTCCCTCTCTCCCCCTTAACTCCCTATTCTTTCATCCCTCCCTGGCTCAGCTGCTGGCCTGGTGTACACACAGCGCCGCTGCCTCTCTTCCTCTCCCTCTCCTAAGGGATAAAATGTGATTAGTTTAATTAAAGTTAAACTTTGAGTCTGTGAATAATTTTGGTGCGGGATGTACCGACACTCATCACCTGGTGTTATTTTAAAGTCTGCTTCATTTATTTTGGATGTACTTTACCTTATATCAACCAGCAGAGACTTTGAGGACCAGCAGACTCTGGTAAAGACAAGGGACCAGCAGACTCTGGTAAAGACAAGGGACCAGCAGACTCTGGTAAAAACAAGGGACCAGCAGACTCTAGTAAAGACTGAGGACCAGCAGACTCTGGTAAAGACTTAGAATCAGCAGACTCTGACAAAGACTGGGGACCAGCAGACTCTGGTAAAGACTTAGAATCAGCAGACTCTGGTAAAGACTGGGGACCAGCAGACTCTGGTAAAGACTGAGGACCAGCAGACTCTGCTAAAGACAAGGGACCAGCAGACTCTGGTAAAGACTGAGGACCAGCAGACTCTGGTAAAGACTGATGACCAGCAGACTCTGGTAAAGACTGGGGACCAGCAGACTCTGGTAAAGACTGAGGACCAGCAGACTCTGGTAAAGACTGAGGACCAGCAGACTCTAGTAAAGACTGAGGACCAGCAGACTCTGGTAAAGACTGAGGACCAGCAGACTCTGGTAAAAACAAGGGACCAGCAGACTCTGGTAAAGACTGAGGACCAGCAGACTCTGGTAAAGAATGAGGACCAGCAGACTCTGGTAAAGACTGAGGACCAGCAGACTCTGGTAAAGACTGAGGACCAGCAGACTCTGGTAAAGACTGAGGACCAGCAGACTCTGGTAAAGACTGGGGACCAGCAGACTCTGGTAAAGACTGGGGACCAGCAGACTCTGGTAAAGACTGAGGACCAGCAGACTCTGGTAAAGACTGAGGACCAGCAGACTCTGGTAAAAACAAGGGACCAGCAGACTCTGGTAAAGAATGAGGACCAGCAGACTCTGGTAAAGACTGAGGACCAGCAGACTCTGGTAAAGACTGAGGACCAGCAGACTCTGGTAAAGACTGAGGACCAGCAGACTCTGGTAAAGACAAGGGACCAGCAGATTCTGGTAAATACTGAGGACCAGCAGACTCTGGTAAAGACTGGGGACCAGCAGACTCTGGTAAAGATTGGGGACCAGCAGACTCTGGCAAAGACTGAGGACCAGCAGACTCTGGTAAAGACTGAGGACCAGCAGACTCTGGTAAAGACTGGGGACCAGCAGACTCTGGTAAAGACTGGGGACCAGCAGACTCTGGTAAAGACTGAGGACCAGCAGACTCTGGTAAAGACTGAGGACCAGCAGACTCTGGTAAAGACTAAGGACCAGCAGACTCTGGTAAAGACTGAGGACCAGCAGACTCTGGTAAAGACAAGGGACCAGCAGACTCTGGTAAAGACTGAGGACCAGCAGACTCTGATAAAGACTGAGGACCAGCAGACTCTGGTAAAGGCTGGGGACCAGCAGACTCTGGTAAAGACTGGGGACCAGCAGTCTCTGGTAAAGACTGGGGACCAGCAGACTCTGGTAAAGACTGGGGACCAGCAGACTCTGATAAAGACTGAGGACCAGCAGACTCTGGTAAAGACTGAGGACCAGCAGACTCTGGTAAAGACTGGGAACCAGCAGACTCTGGTAAAGACTGAGGACCAGCAGACTCTGGTAAAGACTGGGAACCAGCAGACTCTGATAAAGACTGAGGACCAGCAGACTCTGGTAAAGACTGAGGACCAGCAGACTCTGGTAAAGACTGGGAACCAGCAGACTCTGGTAAAGACTGACAGTATAATAGGTATTACTGTTAAATTTCCTTTACTGTTTATTACGTTACGTGTTTCTTAAAGATTATAATGACGTGTAAACTGTTATCGAGGATGACTCATTTACAATAGTGGGTGATTGTAGGGCAGTTAATGGAGATTGTTTGTGGAAGGTGATTGTAGGGCAGTTAGTGGAGATTGTATGTGGAAGGTGATTGTAGGGCAGTTAGTGGAGACTGTATGTGGAAGGTGATTGTAGGGCAGTTAGTGGAGACTGTATGTGGAAGGTGATTGTAGGGCAGTTAGTGGAGACTGTATGTGGAAGGTGATTGTAGAGCAGTTAGTGGAGATTGTATATAGGTGATTATAGGGCAGTTAGTGGAGACTGTACAAGGGAGGTAATTATAGACCAGTTCGTGGAGATTGTACAAGGAAGGTGATTGTAGAGCAGTTAGTGGAGACTGTACAAGTGAGGTGATTGTAGAGTAGTTAGTGGAGACTGTACGAGGGAGGTGATTGTAGAGCAGTTAGTGGAGACTGTACAAGGAAGGTGATTGTAGAGCAGTTAGTGGAGACTGTACAAGTGAGGTGATTGTAGAGTAGTTAGTGGAGACTGTACGAGGGAGGTGATTGTAGAGCAGTTAGTGGAGACTGTACGAGGGAGGTGATTGTAGAGCAGTTAGTGGAGACTGTACAAGGAAGGTGATTGTAGAGCAGTTAGTGGAGACTGTACAAGTGAGGTGATTGTAGAGTAGTTAGTGGAGACTGTACGAGGGAGGTGATTGTAGAGCAGTCAGTGGAGACTGTACGAGGGAGGTGATTGTAGAGCAGTTAGTGGAGACTGTACAAGTGAGGTGATTGTAGAGCAGTTAGTTTAAGAGACTGTACGAGGGAGGTGATTGTAGAGCAGTTAGTGGAGACTGTACGAGGGAGGTGATTGTAGAGCAGTTAGTGGAGACTGTACGAGGGAGGTGATTGTAGAGCAGTTAGTTTAAGAGACTGTACGAGGGAGGTGATTGTAGAGCAGTTAGTGGAGACTGTACGAGGGAGGTGATTGTAGAGCAGTTAGTGGAGACTGTATATGGGGAAGGTTGAGGGATTAAACCTGCCTTCTCTCTTACCTATGGTAATTGGTAATGAATTACCTTCTCTTGTGTATCAACCTCTGTGTGTGTCTGTGGCTGGTACAAACCTTCCTGTGTGTGTCTGTGGCTGGTACAAACCTTCCTGTGTGTGTCTGTGGCTGGTACAAACCTTCCTGTGTGTGTCTCTGTGGCTGGTACAAACCTTCCTCTGTGTGTGTCTGTGACTGGTACAAACCTTCCTCTGTGTGTGTCTGTGACTGGTACAAACCTTCCTCTGTGTGTGTCTGTGGCTGGTACAAACCTTCCTGTGTGTGTCTGTGGCTGGTACAAACCTTCCTGTGTGTGTCTCTGTGGCTGGTACAAACCTTCCTCTGTGTGTATCTGTGACTGGTACAAACCTTCCTCTGTGTGTGTCTGTGACTGGTACAAACCTTCCTCTGTGTGTGTCTGTGGCTGGTACAAACCTTCCTGTGTGTGTCTGTGGCTGGTACAAACCTTCCTCTGTGTGTGTCTGTGGCTGGTACAAACCTTCCTGTGTGTGTCTCTGTGACTGGTACAAACCTTCCTCTGTGTGTGTCTGTGGCTGGTACAAACCTTCCTGTGTGTGTCTCTGTGGCTGGTACAAACCTTCCTGTGTGTGTCTGTGGCTGGTACAAACCTTCCTGTGTGTGTCTGTGGCTGGTACAAACCTTCCTGTGTGTGTCTGTGGCTGGTACAAACCTTCCTCCGTGTGTATCTGTGACTGGTACAAACCTTCCTGTGTGTGTCTGTGGCTGGTACAAACCTTCCTGTGTGTGTCTGTGGCTGGTACAAACCTTCCTCCGTGTGTCTCTGTGACTGGTACAAACCTTCCTCTGTGAACAATCGTTTCTTGCTTTTCTTTGCTTATCTTAACTTTCCTCCCGGGGCTTCTCACGTATTCTCTGCTGGTGTGATTGAGCTAGGCTGCAGCAGTCTGCCGTGTCTGCCTTGCTAGGTCTGCTTTAACGTCTGCAGGGAGTGTAATGGTTGCTCTACTGAGCTTTCATCTTAGTCTCTGAATCTTTGTTCTTCGATCCTGGAGTTTATCTCTGGTTTACACTTCTCTCTCTCTCATTCTTTTGCTTGTATCATATTTTAATTGGATTTACTACACGTGTACCTCTTTGCTACTGTTTTAGGGCTTACTATTTTTGTCTGTCTTTTTGATAATGGTAATGATTGATAATGAAACTGCACATTATATAATTATTTTTTTAGAATATTACAAATTGATTGCGATATTGTCTGAATAAAACATAATGCTGTGTTTTTTCAGTGTTTGTTTTGTGTCTTAAGAAATCGTAATGACACGATTGCAAATAAACCATACCCCCGGCCGGGATTGAACCCGCGGTCATAGTCTCAAAACTCCAGCCCGTCGCGACGGGCTGGAGTTTTGAGACTCTATGACCGCGGGTTCAATCCCGGCCGGGGGTATGGTTTGTTTTGTGTATTTGACCTGACACAGTCGTGTAACTGTAGGAGCTGACCCTAACGTAAGTTAATGTTCTAAATGGATCTTGAAAGAAAGTTTTAAAGAGAGGTTAATATGTTCGTCTTACACATAACATTAAGGTTATACTGTTGTGTCGTTGTTGTTATTCTTTGTGATGTTTACTCTCGCTGTCATTGTATAAAGTGTGTAGTGCTTTTCCTCCTAAGATGTATTCTGTGTCCCGTATCATCACATACTTTCCAAATCTTATTAATTTGCTCTTAAAGTGATTTAATTTTAGCACCCACTCTCCTGAGCACGTTCAGTGTTCAGGCCATCTTGGTGCCTCTTCCTGTCCTTTCCCGTTATCTTAATCACTATCAAATCATCAGCTAATAGTGACACGTGTGTGTGTGTGTGTGTGTGTGTGTGTGTGTGTGTGTGTGTGTGTGTGTGTGTGTGTGTGTGTGTGTGTGTGTGTGTGGCGTTTGGTAGGTGGGAAGGAAAAGGAGAATGTAAGTAATTATATGTACAGTAGTAATTACCATGTGTGTCGTGTTGGTGGCGCCAGGATGGTGCAGGTGCACCAGCTGAAACATCCTCTCACTCCCCCCTCCCACACGTACCGTGTACCTGCCAGAGTACCTCTGAATTGAAGGTGGTACGTGCTGGTCTTACCTGTTATGGGTCCCTAGGATCACTGCCCTCCTGGCCAGCTCTCACGCCAGCCATCTAGTTTGACAAAGAAACAGGGAAATAACTAGAAGTAAATACAAGATATTAAAGGTTAGTGTATACTGAATGTCAGTAGACGTTTGTATTATTTACTTTCCATCTTACATGTTAATGAAACACCCAGAAAACACCAGCAATCCTGCTTAAGTGTAAAACATAATAATTCTATTATTATTATTATTATTTAGTTATGAGTATTTTTTTTTACACAGGGTTTGACAAGGTTAAGGATCCCTAGCTTTATTGACAAGCTATTTACAGGTTAAGGATTCCTAACTTTATTGGCAAGCTAAGAGCTGTTACCTACATCAGCTCATTTGAAAGCATTTTTATTGTTATGAGACATACAAGTAGGGAACAGGATGAAATTGGAGCCATCTGTGGGCCAGCATTTTCATTTGATCAACTGACTTTATCTCGTTGACATCATTATGCTGTACGAATGTGTTCCATACTCGAGTCATCCTGGGTATATATGATCTCAGATGGAGTGATGTTCTGGAGAAGGGTACAGCCAGAGTGAAGTTTCTGCTTTCTGCCCGTCTTGTGGCATAAAAGTTTGTTTCACGCTGTCCTCGAAGTGGATCCAAGTGTGGTACTTTGACAATATTGGCCTTGTACGTAACAGTAAGGCCACCCACATCCCTCCTATGTTGAAGGCTCTGCTGAAATGACAGATTTATCCAGGATGGGTCCAGGCGAGAGATGAGACGTCGTGCTCTGTTCTCTACTCTGTCAAGCACTCGCAGATGAGAGGGGGGCAGGCAAACCAAGAAAGTGGAGCATACTCAAGGTGTGAGCGTACTTGTGCCTCGTACAGAATCTTACAACCCCTACTGTCAAGTAGATGCGAGATACGGCGAAGTGCTGTAAGCTTCCGGGCTGCCTTGTTTGCAAGATTTACAACATGGTTCTTCATGGTTAGTTTGGAGTCAAATTTCACCCCAAGGATATCAACTTCTTCTCCAGGTGCCAACGCCCTCCCATTCATCCTTACTACTGCACCACCATTACCATCATGGTGCCTAGAGACGATCATCATTTGCGTTTTCTCAGGTGCAAATGTTACTTGCCATCTATTTCCCCAAGCTGATATAGCTCTTAGCTGGTGATTGATGTAGCTTAGAGAAGCTGGCATTTCTTCTCTTGGATAAGTGAATGAAGAAGGTCGTTGAAGTAGACATTCCATAACAATGGTCCCAGCACGCTTCCTTGTGGAACACTTGCCCCAGTAGTATGTCTTGCTGATTCCGTTCCATTGAGAACTACACTTAGAGATCTACCATGAAGGTAATCACTGAGGAGACATAGCGTAGAGCCTGCAATTCCCAGTGCTTGAAGTTTTGCTAAGAGGCCCTGGTGCCACACCCGATCGAAAGCGCCAGCAATGTCCAGTGCTACCACACAGCTGACTTTGGATTCATCCACTGACTGGTGCCACTTAGCGGAGAGGTTTAACAACAGATCAGCAGCAGAGTAACCTTTCCTGAAGCCACATTGACGATCACAAAGTAGTGAGTGGTAGTCAAAAAACTGTCATTTGTCTTGAGATTATTGTCTCAAGGATCTTACCAGTGATTGACAGGAGTGACACTGGTCTGTAGTTGCTGATTTCTGTTCTGCTCTTCTTTTTGTAAACAGGGACTACATTTGCCTCTTTCCATAGAGAGGGCCATTTACACTGTACTAGGCAGTGCTGAAAGATGCGAGTTAGAGGTGCTGCTAGCTGGTCTGCACATCCTCTCAGTAATCTTGGGCTCAACTTGTCTGGGCCCACAGCCTTTTCTTGGTCAAACGATTTAAGAAGGAAATGCACCTCCTCCTGCCTTATTGTCACCACTGACAGTTTTGACACAGTTCTTACAGCTAGCCAAGGAGGGTCCCTTGCTGGATAAGGAACTTGCATTTTGGTAGCAAAGTGTTCAGCAAAGAGGTCCGCCTTCTCTTGACTACTAGTAGAGGTGGTCCCATCCTGTCGATTTAGAGGTGGAATGAGTTCATCAGGCAGATAACCTTGTCTGTCCTTGACCAGGGACCACCAGGTTTTGGAGCCTACCCTACCTGATGCTAGCTTTCTTTTAGTGTCCACCTCCCATATGCCCATATGCCTACAGGCTTGCCTGTACAGTTCCTGTTATAGGTGGTAGGATGTCTCTTATACCTTCGCCATGCTTTGTACTTTGCAGTAGCAGCCTCTCTACAACGAAAGCCAAACCAAGGCTGATCTGTAGGCTTTGTCATATATTGCCGGTGAGGAATGTGTTCTTGTTGTAGATTAAGGATGTGTCCAGTGAAGGCTTTCACTTGGTTGTCAACATCCCCTTGGAGAAGAGCATTCCAATCGGTGGTGGCGAGCTCAGAGCGAAGGGCTGGCCAATTACCTCTTTCCCATAGCCAGGTTGTGCGTGTGGACTCATCACCTCGTTCTGTTGGGATCTTAAGTGTCGTAAAAACAGTCTTGTGGTCAAACGATCCAACATAGCCGAGGGTTTGACAAGTGACTATGCCTTCTGCCAGATCACTCACTACTGGGTCAAGGGAGGAGCCAGAGATGTGAGTAGGGAAATCAACAAAGTTTCTCATGTCAAACACTGCAAGAAGGTCATCAAAGTCCCTCTGTATAAGGTGTTGGTTGAGGCCACCAACAATTATGATATATTGACAGTTGTGTTGTAGCAGAAGGGAGTCAATATTTTCCATTAGGAAGTTGATGGGGTCTGCATGTTGCCACTGAGGTCTGTACATTGCACATGCTAGTACAGAGGTACTAGTGTTTATGCAGAGCTTGAAGAACATCATTTCAAGATGTGTAGGGGTGGCAACATCTATGTGCTGGTCATGAACACTTTTAGAGAAGCACGCAGCAACACCTCCTCCTTGCCCTTGCCTGTCTCTTCTCATCCATGAGGTGTAGCCAGCAATTCTTGCAAAATTTTCTGGAGTCCTGTCATCCAAAAATGTTTCAACAACAGCTATCATGTCGGGACGTCGAGTGTTCACAAAACTGTGTGTGAGCTCTCCAACATTAGTAATGAAACCTCTAATGTTGGCCGACAGGATGCTGATAGACTGGTTCTTCATGATGATGTGGTCAGCTTGAGGTGGTGGGTATGTAGGGCATGTAAGGTGCCTGCCCATGAGAGAGGTAGGGTACTGAGGCAGCTGCAGGGATGTAGGTCTGTGGTCTTGTATAAGGCACAATACCACCTGCTGGGCTGGGATAGGAGTAGCTGAGTGGGTGACGTGTGAGAGTGTTCACCAATTCAGAGATCCTGCTGGCTTGTTCTGAGAACAGGTCTCTAAACAGGTGGTCTTGTCTGTCAAGTTCCTTTTTCTTCCGACACTGGTCCTCCTGATGTCCTTTCTTGTAGCCGTAATTGCACCTGGTATCTCGCAGGCAGTTGTTGGCAGTGTGCCCCTTCCGGTGCAAGCGAGAACACAGCCTAGGTGCCTGGGAGGGTGGACTGTGATTTGTTGCACCTCCTGTGTAATGGTTTCAAGAATAACAACAGAATTATAGTTTCAGAATATATTTTAAAAATCTATATCAAAATATATCCGAGAGAAGAGACTGTATAACCCTGGAGGAGCTCAGAAACCTGGAATGAAAAACTTTTCAGAAGGGTTGATGTTAAGGTGCGTAGAGCCTCCCCTCCATAAATCCCTCCCTCCACCCTACATCCCTTACTCCATCAACCATGCCACCCTCAGCTCCTGCATCCCTACACCAGCACCACCACCACCACCACCACCACCACCACCACCACCACCACACCCACACCCACACCCACACCCACACCCACTCCTTGTATCCCTGTTTACAGACCCTTCGACCCACACACATACAAAAAAAAAGTGTAAATGTTTATTGACAAGTGCCTTTGGCAACCCGTAACTAAAGCACGCACACACACACACACACACACACACACACACACACACACACACACACACACACACACACACACACACACACATATATATATATATTTATTTATTTATATATATATATATATATATATATTTATTTATTTTTATATATAAAAAAAAAAATATAGGGAAGTGCCACCTCTATAGCTGGAATGGGGACCCTCATCCTCAGAGAAGACAATAAACGTACCTCAGGGAAAACTCAAGATTCTCCCCGGAGCTGTTTGAATATTTTCTTCTCCTACCACCCCCTATATTTTATATTCTATGGGAATATTTATTAATAGACAATACATTTACAGAAAACACAAACATGAACGCAATGGTACAATATATTAAAGATTATGAATTTCCTCCAGCTCCTCTGAAGCCGGACGCGAGCCAAGTATACAGCAAGCATTTACCCTCTGGATGGCCACGCTGAGGCGCTGGAACATGAAAGTGGCTGCCCTTGGGTCCCTGGTGGAGTCGATGAGTCTGGAACCCAATTCTTTAAGGAAACGTGTGGCTTTTTTCCCCATGATCCAAAGGTCTCTGATCCCACTGGGACAAATTGACACTGTTGGCTAATGTCCCTGTACTTGCTGATCTTGTACTCCTCCCTGTGGTCAGCAGCTCCTCCCTGTCACCCGACACTGTGACGGATAAAGGTGTCAGCCAGTGTGGACACACAGGTATAGTCCCATGCTAAGAGCTTGCTATTCTTCCAAGGATAGATAGTGATCCCGTCGGGGCGGTTTGCTGGGTTGTGTGTATTGTTGGCTGCTAGTGATCGGGGCTCCCTCTCGGCTGGCATCCAGCTGTAGCAAGGGTTCTCTTAATGATATCGTTGACCTCATTGTGTCTTGCATGCCAGCCCTTGGTTTTGGAACAGTCAAGACCATATAGACCATATCGGTCGGCTTGCGCTTCGCTGCAAATGTATATCAATAGCTGCTACTAGCCGCGGGCTCGAACCCATGTTGTTTTGGTCCTCTTCATGGTGAGCAAAAATCACACGACGCTCTAACCTTACAACATAGGTTTGAGCCCTCAGCTAGTCGCAGTGTTGTTACTGATTAAACACCATTCGTTCGTGGTTACAATACGATATATATATATATATATATATATCTATATTTATATATATATATATATATATATATATATATATATATATATAAATATACATATATATAAATATATATATATATATATATATGAGGAGGAGGAGATTAATAACATTAACAAGAGGAGCCTCGCAACAGCCGGATGCCCAGCAGTAAGGGAGCCACCCCAACTAGGGGCTCTGGTGGCCTGGTGGTTAACGCTCTCGCTTCACACGGCGAAGGCCTGGGTTCGATTCCCAGCCAGAGTAGAAACATTGGACGTGTTTCTTTCCACCTGTTGTCTATGTTCCCCATCAGTAAAATGGGTACCTGGGTGTTAGTCGACTGGTGTGGGTCGCATCCTGGGACACTGACCTAAGGAGGCCTGGTCACAGACCGGGCCGCGGGGGCGTTGACCCCCGGAACTCTCTCCAGGTAATCTCTCCAGGTAAAACTATGCAGATCTGATGGCAGCCAGAAGCCTCCAGATGGTATCACCCTATAAGCCTGGACAGGCGGTAAGCAGGTAGTGTGGGACTACACATGTGCATCTACCTATCTCCAATACACCAGGGAGGAAGGAGGGGCAACTGCCAGCTTCAGGGAGTCCCAAAACTCTAGAAAATACGGAGAACTTGTCCATCATTATGTGTCTGTTCTCATAGGCTCGGAGACCCATGGCTCATGGGAAAAGAATGCATCTAAGTTCCTCAAGGAGCTAGGCAAAAAACTCATTAGGGTAACTAGGGATCCCAGGGCAACTAGTTTCCTCTTCCAGCAGCTCAGCACTACTGTTCAGAGGGGTAATGCTTGCAGTATTTTGGGCACGCATCACAGCTCTGAGGAGCTGGATGAGATTTTCGCATTAAAATCAGTGACAAACACATAATATGTACTAGACATGTATCTCTCACATCTCATGTACTGTATATGCCATCTTTATATCAACAATGTATCTCTTAAATCTATTGTACCATATTATTGTAATATATATATATATATCGTACCAAATAGGTAAAATTGGTTAATTAGGAAAACAAAAGTCTTTTCTAAAATTTTACTTTTACGTTTAAAGATATATATTTTTTTCATTTATGTTAATGTAAAAATTAATAATTTTGTACCAAAAGAACCTTAGAAAACTTATCTAACCTTATTATAACAAGCGCAATTTCATTGTGTTTGTTTGTTATTAAATTATTGTAAACTTATCTAAAATATATTTAATTGGATTAGGCTAAATTGAATTGCGCTTGTTATTATAAGGTTAGGTAAGTTTCCTAAGGTTCTTTTGGTACAAAATTATTATTTTTTACATTAACATAAATGAAAAAAAAATCTTTATACGTATAAGAGAAAATTTAGAAAAGACTTAATTTTAAATGAGTTCTTGCTAATTGACGAGTTTTACCTATTCGGCACTACACACACACACACACACACACACACACACACATACACACATACACACACACTCATACACACACATTCATACACACATACATACTCATACACACACACACACACACACACACACATACACACATACACACATACACACTCATACACACATTCATACACACATACACACTCATACACACACACATACATACACACATACACACACACACACACACACACACACACACACACACACACACACACACACACACACACACACACACTCATACACACACATACATACACACACACATACACACACACATACACACACACACACACACACACCACACACACATACACACACACATACATACACACACACATACATACACACACACATACATACACACACACATACATACACACACATACACACACATACACACACACACACACACACACATACACACACACACACACACACACACACATACATACACACACACACACACACACACACACACACACACACATACACACACACACACACACACACACACATACATACACACACATACACACACACACACACACACACACACACACACACACACACACACACACGCGCACACACACACACAACTTGCACCATCATTCACTCCATCACTGTCTTGCCAGAAGGGTGTTTTACACTACAGTTATAAAACTGCAACATTAACACCCCTCCTTCAGAGTGCAGACACTGTACTTCCCATCTCCAGGACTCTAGTCCGGCCTGCTGGTTTCCCTGAATCTCTTGATAAATGTTACTTTGCTCACACTCCCACAGCACGTCAAGTATTAAAAATCATTTGTCTCCATTCACTCCTATCAAACACGCTCACGCATGCCTGCTGGAAATTCAAGCTCCTCGCACACAAAAACTCCTTTACCCCCTCCCTCCAACCCTTCCTAGGTCAACCCCTACCCCGCCTTCCCTCTACTACAGATTTATAAGAACATAAAGAAGGAACACTGCAACAGGCCTGCTGACCCATGCGGAGCAGGTCCATGTCCCCCCCGGATTAGCCCAATGACCTACCCAGTCTGGTCACCTCCACTCAAGGATGGAGCACGGCACCAGACCTAGCAGCACAAGCTAGTCAGGTCCAACTCACACCCACCCACACCCACTCATGTATTTATCTAACCTATTTTTAAAACTACACAACGTTTTAGCCTGAATAACTGTACTCGGGAGTTTGTTCCACTCATCCACAACTCTATTACCAAACCAGTGCTTTCTTATATCCTTCCTGAATCTGAATTTTTCCAACTTGAAACCATTGCTGCGAGTCCTGTCTTGGCTGGAAATTTTCAGCACGCTATTTACATCCCCTTTATTTATTCCTGTTTTCTATTTATACACCTTGATCATATCCCCCCTAATTCTACGCCTTTCGAGAGAGTGCAGATTCAGGGCCCTCAGTCTATCCTCATAAATGGGATCATATTTGTCATCCTCCTCTGTACGTTTTCCAGAGCATTTATATCCATTCTGTAATACGGTGACCAGAAATGAGCAGCATAGTCTAAATGAGGCCTAACCAAGGATATATAGAGTTGAAGAATAACCTGAGATCTTCTGTTATTTATACTTCTAGAACGCTTGTGACGTTCCCCCATTCTGATTTCTCTCCATTTATGCAAACTCTGCTGTCTATTTGTCAGCGATGTCTCTACCCAGGAAAAAATTTCTCCTATTCCGTGTACCTTAAGTTTCCTCAATAGCCTCTGGTGTGAAACTCTATCGAAAGCCTTACTGAAGTCCATATACACAATATCATATTCATTACCATGATCTACCTCCTCAAACACCTTAGTGAAAAAAGTTAGTAAATTCGTAAGACAGGAACGCCCCTTTGTAAAACCGTGTTGAGAATCATTAATCAATCTGTGCCTGTCAAGATGTCTACGAATTGCTTCGGCAATTATTGATTCCATAAATTTTCCCACTGTGGAGGTAAGGCTTATTGGTCTGTAGTTCGAAGCCAAGGACCTGTCACCTGCCTTGTAAATAGGTATTACATTTGCCATTTTCCACTTATCAGGCACTATGCCAGTTTGTAGTGATATGTTAAAAAGATTAGCCAAAGATATGCTAAGTTCCTCTTTACATTCCTTTAACACCCTTGCAAACAGTTCATCAGGACCTGGGGATTTGTTAGGTTTTAGTTTCTCTATTTGTCTGAGGACCATGTCACTAGTTACCACAATCGTACATGGTTTATTATCCTGTTCTACATAATCTATTATTTCAGGAATATCGCTAGTATTTTCCTGGGTGAAAACTGAGAGGAATTAGGTATTGAGAATTTCACACATATCCTTATCACTGTCAGTGATCTGACCAGAGTTACTCTTAAGTGGGCCAATCTTGTCCCTAATCTTACTTCTGTATATCTGAAAGAACCCTTTTGGGTTAGTCTTTGAATCCCTTGCGACCTTAGCCTCATAATCCCTTTTTGCTCTTCTTATTCCTATCTTTATTTCTCTCTAATTGAATTTATTGATTTCTTAACTGCCCATCCCCTCTTTTGGTTCGCCTATATATGCCTTTCTTTTGACCAGTGAGATATTTTAATCTATTGTTCATCCATTTGGGATCATTTTTGTTAGATCTAATTTCCCTACTCGGAACAAAAGTTGTCTGGGCAGCTAGAACTATGCTCTGAAAAACGTCATATTGGCAACCAAGATCACCTACCTGACCCATAGTCAGGACATCCCAATTTAGCCCACCCAGGTAATTTTTCAGTCCCATGAAGTCGGTCAAGCGAAAATCTGGGACAGAGATTTGATTGCAGTTATCTGGGTAATTCCATGATATATTGAAACTAAGTGATTTGTGATCACTTTCCCCAAGCTCATCATTAACCTCAAGATTATTAATTAGTGAATCTTTGTTGGAAGAACCAAGTCAAGCAGATTGCTTCCTCTAGTTGGTTCTGTCACAACCTGTTCTAAAAAGCAATCCTGAACCGTATCAAGAAAGTCACTAGACTCAAGATTTCCTGTCATATTGTTCCAATCAATTTGTCTAAAGTTAAAATCTCCCATTATCACAACATTTTCATATTTAGATGCCTTATGAATTTCGTCCCATAACAGCTTACTGCACTCGCTATCAAGGTTTGGGGACCTTATAAATCACACCCAAAATTAATTTGTCACTTCCCTCGAGAAACTGTAGCCAAACAGGTTCTGTGTTCGATGTTTCTAATCTTATATCATGTCTAAGACAACAATTTAAATTTTCTCTGACATACATCGCCACTCCACCACCCTTCCTGTTGACCCTATCAGTGTGGAATAGTTTATAACCCTGAATGTTGCATTCAGAAGTCATTTCTCTATCTTTCAGGTTGAACCAGGTCTCTGTTATACCAGTAATATCTACATTACCTACACTTGCAAGTAATCTTAGCTCATCTATCTTATTTCTTAGACTCCTACTATTTGTATAGTAAACCTTAAGGGAGCTAGTCACTCGTTGTCCTCTACTGTCTCTCTTTGTTGATCAGTTGATTTGCCATTACTAGCAACTTTATTTTGAATTTGTCTTTTAAACATATCCCTGAGGTATCCCGGTAATAATTGCTGTTTTTAACCCTAATACCGCAGCCTGATTGTTTCCCACAAACACCCATACCTCTATAATCTATCAGTTTAAATTTCTAGACAAGTCATCAATTACCCTCTCAATTGAATTGGCTAATGCAACCACTCCATCCCCAGAGAGATGAACCCCATCCCTTGCATACCTATCACGTTTGCCAAAGAATAGGTCCCAATTATCAATGAATGGGATTGCAAGTTCCTTGCAGTACACTCTCGAAGTCATTCTGTTTTGTTCCATTCTCTCTACATGTCCGAACCACCTCAGCAACCCCTCCTCAGCCCTCTTTATAATAGTTTTGGTAATCCCGCACCTTCTCCTAATTTCCAAACTACGAGTTCTCTGCATTATATTCACACCACACATTGCCCTCAGACATGACATCTCCACTGCCTCCAGCCTCCTCCTCGTTGCAACATTCATCACCCATGCTTCACACCCATACAAGAGTGTTGGTACAACTATATTCTCATACATTCCCCTGTTTGCTTCCACGGACAAAGTTCTTTGTCTCCACAGACTCCTAAGTGCACCACTCACCCTTTTCCCCTCATCAATTCTATGATTCACCTCATCTTTCATAGACCATCTGC